>NC_071472.1:43993643-44341143 GCF_028500815.1 Rissa tridactyla
TTTTTCGGATGTTTGGCATCATGTCTTGTACACTTTCTTGGCTCTCTCCCCCTATTAAGATGTCGTCAATATATTGGTATACTGTACATCCCTGTGAAACAGGAATCTCTGATAGCACTTTAGCTAAAGCATTATGGGCAATAGTGGGGGAATGTTTGTATCCTTGCGGAAAGCGGTTAAAGGTATATTGGACTCCTTTCCATGTGAATGCAAACTGCGCTTTGTCCTGCTCAAGGAGGAGAATCATAAAAAAATATGTCTTTAACATCTAAGGCAGCCACCCAAGCATGGGCAGCTCCTTTTATCATTGCCACAATTTCCACGATATTAGGAACCGCAGCGTTCAGGGGTGCAGTGTTGGCGTTTAATTTTCCGTAATCTACTGTGAAACGCCATTGCCTTTTTGGTTTCTTTACTGGCCACACCGGTGAATTATAAGGCACGTGAGTCCTCTTAATGATGTTTCTTTTTTCTAAATCTGATACCACCCCGTCTGCTCCTGCAAGTGCAGCTGCAGGCAGTGGGTACTGTCGGACGTTGGTAATTTTAGAAGGAGGCAAAAGTATAGATGTTTCTAATAGCCCCAATTTAACTGTGTCTAATCCTTTTTTGCGTCCTGCAAAACTCCACACAGTTCCATCTGGGAGTTTCCACATTCGCCCACGCAGTACATCAAATCCCAGGAGGTTAGTACGTGAGGCACCAACTAACACTTCTGCCCTAGTCATTCGCTGCTCTCCCGGCAACCAGAGGTTAATTTTTGCGCCCTGCTGGCTCCTTGGGCGGGGGACCCATCTCCAGCCATATGGCCATTTTTGTGCCTGGCGCGGCGCCAAGTGGGAAAGGGTGGTTTTGAGGCTGAAGGCAGCAGGAAAGCCTGCAGCCCCAGGTGTGTGGGGCTACGCAAGCGGTTCCCAAAGAGCTTTAGAACAAGGCATAGTTTTCCCTGCTGGCTCTTTGGGCGTGGGACCCATCTCCAGCCATAGGCCATTTTAGTGCCTGGCGCAGCGCCAAGTGGGAAAGGGTGGCTTTGAGGCTGAAGGCAGCAGCAAAGCCTGCAGCCCCCAGGTCTGTGGGGCTACGCAAGCGGTTCCCAAAGAGCTTTAGAACAAGGCATAGTTTTCCCTGCTGGCTCTTTGGGCGTGGGACCCATCTCCAGCCATATGGCTATTTTTGGGCCTGGCGCGGCGCCAAATGGATAAGGGTGGCTTTGAGGCTGAAGGCAGCAGGAAAGCCTGCAGCCCCCAGGTCTGTGGGGCTACGCAAGCGGTTCCCAAATAGCTTTGGAACAAGGCATAGTTTTCCCTGCTGGCTCTTTGGCGTGGGACCAATCTCCAGACAGATGGCGATTTTTGGGCCTGGCGCGGCGCCAAGTGGGAAAGGGTGGTTTTGAGGCTGAAGGCAGCAGGAAAGCCTGCAGCCCCCAGGCGTGTGGGGCTACGCAAGCGGTTCCCAAAGAGCTTTAGAACAAGGCATAGTTTTCCCTGCTGGCTCTTTGGGCGTGGGACCAATCTCCAGACAGATGGCCATTGTTGTGCCTGGCGCGGCGCCAAGTGGGAAAGGGTGGTTTTGAGGCTGAAGGCAGCAGGAAAGCCTGCAGCCACCAGGTCTGTGGGGCTAAGCAAGCGGTTCCCAAAGAGCTTTCGAACAAGGCATAGTTTTCCCTGCTGGCTCTTTGGGCGTGGGACCAATCTCCACACGGATGGCCATTTTTGAGCCTGGCGTGACGCCAAGTGGGAAAGGGTGGTTTTGAGGCTGAAGGCAGCAGGAAAGCCTTCAGCCCCCAGGTGTGTGGGGCTACGCAAGCGGTTCCCAAAGAGCTATAGAACAAGGCATAGTTTTCCCTGCTGGCTCTTTGGGCGTGGGACCCATCTCCAGACATATGGCCATTTTTGGGCCTAGCGCGGCGCCAAGTGGGAAAGGGTGGTTTTGAGGCTGAAGGCAGCAGGAAAGCCTGCAGCCCCCAGGTCTGTGGGGCTACGCAATCGGATCCCAAGGAGCTTTAGAACAAGGCATAATTTTCCCTGCTGGCTCTTTGGGCATTGGACCAATCTCCAGACAGATGGCCATTTTTGGGCCTGGCGCGGCACCAAGTGGGAAAGGGTGGTTTTGAGGCTGAAGGCAGCAGGAAAGCCTGCAGCCCCCAGGTGTGTGGGGCTACGCAAGCGGTTCCCAAAGAGCTTTAGAACAAGGCATAGTTTTCCCTGCTGGCTCTTTGGGCGTGGGACCAATCTCCAGACAGATGGCTATTTTTGTGCCTGGCGCGGTGCCAAGTGGGAAAGGGTGGTTTTGAGGCTGAAGGCAGCAGGAAAGCCTGCAGCCCCCAGGTGTGTGGGGCTACGCAAGCGGTTCCCAAAGAGCTTTAGAACAAGGCATAGTTTTCCCTGCTGGCTCTTTGGGCGTGGGACCAATCTCCAGACAGATGGCCATTTCTGTGCCTGGCGCGGCGCCAAGTGGGAAAGGGTGGTTTTGAGGCTGAAGGCAGCAGGAAAGCCTGCAGCCCCCAGGTCTGTGGGGCTACGCAAGCGGTTCCCAAAGAGCTTGAGAACAAGGCATAGTTTTCCCTGCTGGCTCTTTGGGCGTGGGACCAATCTCCAGACAGATGGCCATTTTTGGGCCTGGCGCGGCGCCAAGTGGGAAAGGGTGGTTTTGAGGCTGAAGGCAGCAGGAAAGCCTGCAGCCCCCAGGTGTGTGGGGCTACGCAAGCGGTTCCCAAGGAGCTTTAGAACAAGGCATAGTTTTCCCTGATGGCTCTTTGGGCGTGGGACCAATCTCCAGACAGAAGGCCATTTTTGTGCCTGGCGCGGCGCCAAGTGGGAAAGGGTGGTTTTGAGGCTGAAGGCAGCAGGAAAGCCTGCAGCCCCCAGGTCTGTGGGGCTACGCAAGCGGTTCCCAAAGAGCTTTAGAACAAGGCATAGTTTTCCCTGCTGGCTCTTTGGGCGTGGGACCAATCTCCAGACAGATGGCCATTTTTGTGCCTGGCGCGGCGCCAAGTGGGAAAGGGTGGTTTTGAGGCTGAAGGCAGCAGGAAAGCCTGCAGCCCCCAGGTCTGTGGGGCTACGCAAGCGGTTCCCAAAGAGCTATAGAACAAGGCATAGTTTTCCCTGCTGGCTCTTTGGGCGTGGGACCCATCTCCAGACATATGGCCATTTTTGGGCCTGGCGCGGCGCCAAGTGGGAAAGGGTGGTTTTGAGGCTGAAGGCAGCAGGAAAGCCTGCAGCCCCCAGGTCTGTGGGGCTACGCAATCGGTTCCCAAGGAGCTTTAGAACAAGGCATAATTTTCCCTGCTGGCTCTTTGGGCATGGGACCAATCTCCAGACAGATGGCCATTTTTGGGCCTGGCGCGGCACCAAGTGGGAAAGGGTGGTTTTGAGGCTGAAGGCAGCAGGAAAGCCTGCAGCCCCCAGGTGTGTGGGCTACGCAAGCGGTTCCCAAAGAGCTTTAGAACAAGGCATAGTTTTCCCTGCTGGCTCTTTGGGCGTGGGACCAGTCTCCAGACAGATGGCTATTTTTGTGCCTGGCGCGGTGCCAAGTGGGAAAGGGTGGTTTTGAGGCTGAAGGCAGCAGGAAAGCCTGCAGCCCCCAGGTGTGTGGGGCTACGCAAGCGGTTCCCAAAGAGCTATAGAACAAGGCATAGTTTTCCCTGCTGGCTCTTTGGGCGTGGGACCAATCTCCAGACAGATGGCCGTTTTTGTGCCTGGCGCGGCGCCAAGTGGGAAAGGGTGGTTTTGAGGCTGAAGGCAGCAGGAAAGCCTGCAGCCCCCAGGTGTGTGGGGCTACGCAAGCGGTTCCCAAAGAGCTTTAGAACAAGGCATAGTTTTCGCTGATGGTTCTTTGGGCGTGGGACCAATCTCCAGACAGATGGCCATTTTTGGGCCTAGAGCGGCACCAAGTGGGAAAGGGTGGTTTTGAGGCTGAAGGCAGCAGGAAAGCCTGCAGCCCCCAGGTCTGTGGGGCTACGCAAGCGGTTCCCAAGGAGCTTTAGAACAAGGCATAGTTTTCCCTGCTGGCTCTTTGGGCGTGGGACCAATCTCCAGACAGAAGGCCATTTTTGTGCCTGGCGCGGCGCCAAGTGGGAAAGGGTGGTTTTGAGGCTGAAGGCAGCAGGAAAGCCTGCAGCCCCCAGGTCTGTGGGGCTACGCAAGCGGTTCCCAAAGAGCTTTAGAACAAGGCATAGTTTTCCCTGCTGGCTCTTTGGGCATGGGACCAATCTCCAGACAGATGGCCATTTTTGGGCCTGGCGCGGCGTCAAGTGGGAAAGGGTGGTTTTGAGGCTGAAGGCAGCAGGAAAGCCTGCAGCCCCCAGGTGTGTGGGGCTACGCAAGCGGTTCCCAAAGAGCTTTAGAACAAGGCATAGTTTTCCCTGCTGGCTCTTTGGACGTGGGACCAATCTCCGGAGGTATGGCCATTTTTGTGCCTGGCGCGGCGCCAAGTGGGAAAGGGTGGTTTTGAGGCTGAAGGCAGCAGGAAAGCCTGCAGCCCCCAGGTGTGTGGGGCTACGCAAGCGGTTCCCAAAGAGCTTTAGAACAGGGCATAGTTTTCCCTGCTGGCTCTTTGGGCGTGGGACCAATCTCCAGAGGTATGGCCATTTTTGTGCCTGGCGCGGCGCCAAGTGGGAAAGGGTGGTTTTGAGGCTGAAGGCAGCAGGAAAGCCTGCAGCCCCCAGGTCTGTGGGGCTACGCAAGCGGTTCCCAAAGAGCTTTAGAACAAGGCATAGTTTTCCCTGCTGGCTCTTTGGGCGTGGGACCAATCTCCAGACAGATGGCCATTTTTGTGCCTGGCGCGGCGCCAAGTGGGAAAGGGTGGTTTTGAGGCTGAAGGCAGCAGGAAAGCCTGCAGCCCCCAGGTCTGTGGGGCTACGCAAGCGGTACCCAAAGAGCTTTAGAACAAGGCATAGTTTTCCCTGCTGGCTCTTTGGGCGTGGGACCAATCTCCAGACAGATGGCCATTTTTGGGCCTGGCGCAGCGCCAAGTGGGAAAGGGTGGTTTTGAGGCTGAAGGCAGCAGGAAAGCCTGCAGCCCCCAGGTCTGTGGGGCTACGCAAGCGGTTCCCAAAGAGCTTTAGAACAAGGCATAATTTTCCCTGCTGGCTCTTTGGGCGTGGGACCAATCTCCAGACAGATGGCCATTTTTGGGCCTCGCGCGGCGCCAAGTGGGAAAGGGTGGTTTTGAGGCTGAAGGCAGCAGGAAAGCCTGCAGCCCCCAGGTCTGTGGGGCTACGCAAGCGGTTCCCAAGGAGCTTTAGAACAAGGCATAGTTTTCCCTGCTGGCTCTTTGGGCATGGGACCAATCTCCAGACAGATGGCCATTTTTGTGCCTGGCGCGGCGCCAAGTGGGAAAGGGTGGTTTTGAGGCTGAAGGCAGCAGGAAAGCCTGCAGCCCCCAGGTCTGTGGGGCTACGCAAGCGGTTCCCAAAGAGCTTTCGAACAAGGCATAGTTTTCCCTGCTGGCTCTTTGGGCGTGGGACCAATCTCCAGACAGATGGCCATTTTTGGGCCTGGCGCGGCACCATGTGGGAAAGGGTGGTTTTGAGGCTGAAGGCAGCAGGAAAGCCTGCAGCCCCCAGGTCTGTGGGGCTACGCAAGCGGTTCCCAAAGAGCTTTAGAACAAGGCATAGTTTTCCCTGCTGGCTCTTTGGACGTGGGACCAATCTCCGGAGGTATGGCCATTTTTGTGCCTGGCGCGGCGCCAAGTGGGAAAGGGTGGTTTTGAGGCTGAAGGCAGCAGGAAAGCCTGCAGCCCCCAGGTCTGTGGGGCTACGCAAGCGGTTCCCAAAGAGCTTTAGAACAAGGCATAGTTTTCCCTGCTGGCTCTTTGGGCGTGGGACCAATCTCCAGACAGATGGCCATTTTTGTGCCTGGCGCGGCGCCAAGTGGGAAAGGGTGGTTTTGAGGCTAAAGGCAGCAGGAAAGCCTGCAGCCCCCAGGTGTGTGGGCCTACGCAAGCGGTTCCCAAAGAGCTTTAGAACAAGGCATAGTTTTCCCTGCTGGCTCTTTGGGCGTGGGACCCATCTCCAGACATATGGCCATTTTTGGGCCTGGCGCGGCGCCAAGTGGGAAAGGGTGGTTTTGAGGCTGAAGGCAGCAGGAAAGCCTGCAGCCCCCAGGTCTGTGGGGCTACGCAATCGGTTCCCAAGGAGCTTTAGAACAAGGCATAATTTTCCCTGCTGGCTCTTTGGGCATGGGACCAATCTCCAGACAGATGGCCATTTTTGGGCCTGGCGCGGCACCAAGTGGGAAAGGGTGGTTTTGAGGCTGAAGGCAGCAGGAAAGCCTGCAGCCCCCAGGTGTGTGGGGCTACGCAAGCGGTTCCCAAAGAGCTTTAGAACAAGGCATAGTTTTCCCTGCTGGCTCTTTGGGCGTGGGACCAGTCTCCAGACAGATGGCTATTTTTGTGCCTGGCGCGGTGCCAAGTGGGAAAGGGTGGTTTTGAGGCTGAAGGCAGCAGGAAAGCCTGCAGCCCCCAGGTCTGTGGGGCTACGCAAGCGGTTCCCAAAGAGCTTTAGAACAAGGCATAGTTTTCCCTGCTGGCTCTTTGGGCGTGGGACCAATCTCCAGACAGATGGCCGTTTTTGTGCCTGGCGCGGCGCCAAGTGGGAAAGGGTGGTTTTGAGGCTGAAGGCAGCAGGAAAGCCTGCAGCCCCCAGGTGTGTGGGGCTACGCAAGCGCTTCCGAAAGAGCTTTAGAACAAGGCAGAGTTTTCGCTGATGGTTCTTTGGGCGTGGGACCAATCTCCAGACAGATGGCCATTTTTGTGCCTGGCACGGCACCAAGTGGGAAAGGGTGGTTTTGAGGCTGAAGGCAGCAGGAAAGCCTGCAGCCCCCAGGTCTGTGGGGCTACGCAAGCGGTTCCCAAGGAGCTTTAGAACAAGGCATAGTTTTCCCTGCTGGCTCTTTGGGCGTGGGACCAATCTCCAGACAGAAGGCCATTTTTGTGCCTGGCGCGGCGCCAAGTGGGAAAGGGTGGTTTTGAGGCTGAAGGCAGCAGGAAAGCCTGCAGCCCCCAGGTCTGTGGGGCTACGCAAGCGGTTCCCAAAGAGCTTTAGAACAAGGCATAGTTTTCCCTGCTGGCTCTTTGGGCATGGGACCAATCTCCAGACAGATGGCCATTTTTGGGCCTGGCGCGGCACCAAGTGGGAAAGGGTGGTTTTGAGGCTGAAGGCAGCAGGAAAGCCTGCAGCCCCCAGGTCTGTGGGGCTACGCAAGCGGTTCCCAAAGAGCTTTAGAACAAGGCATAGTTTTCCCTGCTGGCTCTTTGGACGTGGGACCAATCTCCGGAGGTATGGCCATTTTTGTGCCTGGCGCGGCGCCAAGTGGGAAAGGGTGGTTTTGAGGCTGAAGGCAGCAGGAAAGCCTGCAGCCCCCAGGTGTGTGGGGCTACGCAAGCGGTTCCCAAAGAGCTTTAGAACAAGGCATAGTTTTCCCTGCTGGCTCTTTGGGCGTGGGACCAATCTCCAGACAGATGGCCATTTTTGTGCCTGGCGCGGCGCCAAGTGGGAAAGGGTGGTTTTGAGGCTGAAGGCAGCAGGAAAGCCTGCAGCCCCCAGGTGTGTGGGCCTACGCAAGCGGTTCCCAAAGAGCTTTAGAACAAGGCATAGTTTTCCCTGCTGGCTCTTTGGGCGTGGGACCAATCTCCAGACAGATGGCCATTTTTGGGCCTGGCGCAGCGCCAAGTGGGAAAGGGTGGTTTTGAGGCTGAAGGCAGCAGGAAAGCCTGCAGCCCCCAGGTCTGTGGGGCTACGCAAGCGGTTCCCAAAGAGCTTTAGAACAAGGCATAATTTTCCCTGCTGGCTCTTTGGGCGTGGGACCAATCTCCAGACAGATGGCCATTTTTGGGCCTCGCGCGGCGCCAAGTGGGAAAGGGTGGTTTTGAGGCTGAAGGCAGCAGGAAAGCCTGCAGCCCCCAGGTCTGTGGGGCTACGCAAGCGGTTCCCAAGGAGCTTTAGAACAAGGCATAGTTTTCCCTGCTGGCTCTTTGGGCGTGGGACCAATCTCCAGACAGATGGCCATTTTTGTGCCTGGCGCGGCGCCAAGTGGGAAAGGGTGGTTTTGAGGCTGAAGGCAGCAGGAAAGCCTGCAGCCCCCAGGTCTGTGGGGCTACGCAAGCGGTTCCCAAAGAGCTTTAGAACAAGGCATAGTTTTCCCTGCTGGCTCTTTGGGCGTGGGACCAATCCCAGACAGATGGCCATTTTTGGGCCTGGCGCGGCACCAAGTGGGAAAGGGTGGTTTTGAGGCTGAAGGCAGCAGGAAAGCCTGCAGCCCCCAGGTCTGTGGGGCTACGCAAGCGGTTCCCAAAGAGCTTTAGAACAAGGCATAGTTTTCCCTGCTGGCTCTTTGGACGTGGGACCAATCTCCGGAGGTATGGCCATTTTTGTGCCTGGCGCGGCGCCAAGTGGGAAAGGGTGGTTTTGAGGCTGAAGGCAGCAGGAAAGCCTGCAGCCCCCAGGTGTGTGGGGCTACGCAAGCGGTTCCCAAAGAGCTTTAGAACAAGGCATAGTTTTCCCTGCTGGCTCTTTGGGCGTGGGACCAATCTCCAGACAGATGGCCATTTTTGTGCCTGGCGCGGCGCCAAGTGGGAAAGGGTGGTTTTGAGGCTGAAGGCAGCAGGAAAGCCTGCAGCCCCCAGGTGTGTGGGGCTACGCAAGCGGTTCCCAAGGAGCTTTAGAACAAGGCATAGTTTTCCCTGCTGGCTCTTTGGGCGTGGGACCAATCTCCAGACAGATGGCCATTTTTGGGCCTGGCGCAGCGCCAAGTGGGAAAGGGTGGTTTTGAGGCTGAAGGCAGCAGGAAAGCCTGCAGCCCCCAGGTCTGTGGGGCTACGCAAGCGGTTCCCAAAGAGCTTTAGAACAAGGCATAATTTTCCCTGCTGGCTCTTTGGGCGTGGGACCAATCTCCAGACAGATGGCCATTTTTGGGCCTCGCGCGGAGCCAAGTGGGAAAGGGTGGTTTTGAGGCTGAAGGCAGCAGGAAAGCCTGCAGCCCCCAGGTGTGTGGGGCTACGCAAGCGGTTCCCAAGGAGCTTTAGAACAAGGCATAGTTTTCCCTGCTGGCTCTTTGGGCGTGGGACCAATCTCCAGACAGATGGCCATTTTTGTGCCTGGCGCGGCGCCAAGTGGGAAAGGGTGGTTTTGAGGCTGAAGGCAGCAGGAAAGCCTGCAGCCCCCAGGTCTGTGGGGCTACGCAAGCGGTTCCCAAAGAGCTTTAGAACAAGGCATAGTTTTCCCTGCTGGCTCTTTGGGCGTGGGACCAATCTCCAGACAGATGGCGATTTTTGTGCCTGGCGCGGCGCCGAGTGGGAAAGGGTGGTTTTGAGGCTGAAGGCAGCAGGAAAGCCTGCAGCCCCCAGGTCTGTGGGGCTACGCAAGCGGTTCCCAAAGAGCTTTCGAACAAGGCATAGTTTTCCCTGCTGGCTCTTTGGGCGTGGGACCAATCCCAGACAGATGGCCATTTTTGGGCCTAGAGCGGCACCAAGTGGGAAAGGGTGGTTTTGAGGCTGAAGGCAGCAGGAAAGCCTGCAGCCCCCAGGTCTGTGGGGCTACGCAAGCGGTTCCCAAGGAGCTTTAGAACAAGGCATAGTTTTCCCTGCTGGCTCTTTGGGCGTGGGACCAATCTCCAGACAGAAGGCCATTTTTGTGCCTGGCGCGGCGCCAAGTGGGAAAGGGTGGTTTTGAGGCTGAAGGCAGCAGGAAAGCCTGCAGCCCCCAGGTCTGTGGGGCTACGCAAGCGGTTCCCAAAGAGCTTTAGAACAAGGCATAGTTTTCCCTGCTGGCTCTTTGGGCATGGGACCAATCTCCAGACAGATGGCCATTTTTGGGCCTGGCGCGGCACCAAGTGGGAAAGGGTGGTTTTGAGGCTGAAGGCAGCAGGAAAGCCTGCAGCCCCCAGGTGTGTGGGGCTACGCAAGCGGTTCCCAAAGAGCTTTAGAACAAGGCATAGTTTTCCCTGCTGGCTCTTTGGGCGTGGGACCCATCTCCAGACATATGGCCATTTTTCTGCCTGGCGCGGCGCCAAGTGCAAAAGGGTGGTTTTGAGGCTGAAGGCAGCAGGAAAGCCTGCAGCCCCCAGGTCTGTGGGGCTACGCAAGCGGTTCCCAAAGAGCTTTAGAACAAGGCATAGTTTTCCCTGCTGGCTCTTTGGGCGTGGGACCAATCTCCAGACAGATGGCCATTTTTGGGCCTAGCGCGGCGCGAAGTGGGAAAGGGTGGTTTTGAGGCTGAAGGCAGCAGGAAAGCCTGCAGCCCCCAGGTCTGTGGGGCTACGCAAGCGGTTCCCAAAGAGCTTGAGAACAAGGCATAGTTTTCCCTGCTGGCTCTTTGGGCGTGGGACCAATCTCCAGAGATAAGGCCATTTTTGGGCCTAGAGCGGCGCCAAGTGGGAAAGGGTGGTTTTGAGGCTGAAGGCAGCAGGAAAGCCTGCAGCCCCCAGGTCTGTGGGGCTACGCAAGCGGTTCCCAAAGAGCTTTAGAACAAGGCATAGTTTTCCCTGCTGGCTCTTTGGGCCTGGGACCAATCTCCAGACAGATGGCCATTTTTGGGCCTGGCGCGGCGCCAAGTGGGAAAGGGTGGTTTTGAGGCTGAAGGCAGCAGGAAAGCCTGCAGCCCCCAGGTGTGTGGGGCTACGCAAGCGGTTCCCAAAGGGCTTTAGAACAAGGCATAGTTTTCCCTGCTGGCTCTTTGGGCGTGGGACCAATCTCCACAGATGAGGCCATTTTTGGGCCTGGCGCGGCGCTAAGTGGGAAAGGGTGGTTTTGAGGCTGAAGGCAGCAGGAAAGCCTGCAGCCCCCAGGTGTGTGGGGCTACGCAAGCGGTTCCCAAAGAGCTTTAGAAGAAGGAAAAGATTTCCCCGCTGTCTCTTTGGGCGTGGGACCAATCTCCAGGGATGTGGCCATTTTTGGACCTGGCACGGCGCCAAGTGGGAAAGGGTGGTTTTGAGGCTGAAGGCAGCAGGAAAGCCTGCAGCCCCCAGGTGTGTGGGGCTATGCAAGCGGTTCCCAAAAAGCTTGAGAACAAGGCATAGTTTTCCCTGCTGGCTCTTTGGGTGTGGGACCAATCTCCAGACAGATGGCCATTTTTGGGCCTGGCGCGGCGCCAAGTGGGAAAGGGTGGTTTTGAGGCTGAAGGCAGCAGGAAAGCCTGCAGCCCCCAGGTGTGTGGGGCTACGCAAGCGGTTCCCAAAGAGCTTTAGAACAAGGCATAGTTTTCCCTGCTGGCTCTTTGGGCGTGGGACCAATCTCCAGACAGATGGCCATTTTTGGGCCTGGCGCGGCGCCAAGTGGGAAAGGGTGGTTTTGAGGCTGAAGGCAGCAGGAAAGCCTGCAGCCCCCAGGTGTGTGGGGCTACGCAAGCGGTTCCGAAAGAGCTTTAGAACAAGGCATAGTTTTCCCTGCTGGCTCTTTGGGCGTGGGACCAATCTCCAGACAGATGGCCATTTTTGGGCCTAGCGAGGCGCCAAGTGGGAAAGGGTGGTTTTGAGGCTGAAGGCAGCAGGAAAGCCTGCAGCCCCCAGGTGTGTGGGGCTACGTAAGCGGTTCCCAGAGAGCTTTAGAACAAGGCATAGTTTTCCCTGCTGGCTCTTTGGACGTGGGACCAATCTCCACAGATAAGGCCATTTTTGTGTCTGGCGCGGCGCCAAGTGGGAAAGGGTGGTTTTGAGGCTGAAGGCAGCAGGAAAGCCTGCAGCCCTCACTTCTGTGGGGCTACACAAGCGGTTCCCAAAGAGCTTTAGAACAAGGCATAGTTTTCCCTGCTGGCTCTTTGGGCGTGGGACAAATCTCCACACGGATGGCCTTTTTTCGGCCTAGCACGGCGCCAAGTGGGAAAGGGTGGTGTGAGGCTGAAGGCAGCAGGAGAGCCTGCAGCCCCCAGGTGTGTGGGGCTACGCAAGCGGTTCCCAAAGAGCTTTAGAACAAGGCATAGTTTTCCCTGCTGGCTCTTTGGGCGGGGGACCAATCTCCAGCCATATGGCCCTTTTTTAGCCTGGCGCGGCGCCAAGTGGGAAAGGGTGGTTTTGAGGCTGAAGGCAGCAGGAAAGCCTGCAGCCCCCAGGTCTGTGGGGCTACGCAAGCGGTTCCCAAAGGGCTTTAGAACAAGGCATAGTTTTCCCTGCTGGCTCTTTGGGCGTGGGACCAATCTCCAGACAGATGGCCATTTTTGGGCCTGGCGCGGCGCCAAGTGGGAAAGGGTGGTTTTGAGGCTGAAGGCAGCAGGAAAGCCTGCAGCCCCCAGGTGTGTGGGGCTACGCAAGCGGTTCCCAGAGAGCTTTAGAACAAGGCATAGTTTTCCCTGCTGGCTCTTTGGGCGTGGGACCAATCTCCAGACAGATGGCCATTTTTGGGCCTAGCGCGGCGCGAAGTGGGAAAGGGTGGTTTTGAGGCTGAAGGCAGCAGGAAAGCCTGCAGCCCCCAGGTGTGTGGGGCTACGCAAGCGGTTCCCAAAGAGCTTTCGAACAAGGCATAGTTTTCCCTGCTGGCTTTTTGGGCGTGGGACCAATCTCCAGACAGATGGCCATTTTTGGGCCTGGCGCGGCGCCAAGTGGGAAAGGGTGGTTTTGAGGCTGAAGGCAGCAGGAAAGCCTGCAGCCCCCAGGTGTGTGGGGCTACGCAAGCGGTTCCCAAAGAGCTTTAGAACAAGGCATAGTTTTCCCTGCTGGCTCTTTGTGCATGGGACCAATCTCCACAGATAAGGCCATATTTGTGTCTGGCGCGGCGCCAAGTGGGAAAGGGTGGTTTTGAGGCTGAAGGCAGCAGGAAAGCCTGCAGCCCTCACTTCTGTGGGGCTACACAAGCGGTTCCCAAAGAGCTTTAGAACAAGGCATAGTTTTCCCTGCTGGCTCTTTGGGCGTGGGACAAATCTCCACACGGATGGCCTTTTTTCGGCCTAGCACGGCGCCAAGTGGGAAAGGGTGGTTTTGAGGCTGAAGGCAGCAGGAAAACCTGCAGCCCCCAGGTGTGTGGGTCTACGCAAGCGGTTCCCAAAGAGCTTTAGAACAAGGCATAGTTTTCCCTGCTGGCTCTTTGGGCGTGGGACCAATCTCCAGCCATATGGCCCTTTTTTAGCCTGGCGCGGCGCCAAGTGGGAAAGGGTGGTTTTGAGGCTGAAGGCAGCAGGAAAGCCTGCAGCCCCCAGGTGTGTGGGGCTACGCAAGCGGTTCCCAAAGAGCTATAGAACAAGGCATAGTTTTCCCTGCTGGCTCTTTGGGCGGGGGACCAATGTCCAGACAGATGGCCATTTTTGGGCCTGGCGCGGCGCCAAGTGGGAAAGGGTGGTTTTGAGGCTGAAGGCAGCAGGAAAGCCTGCAGCCCCCAGGTGTGTGGGGCTACGCAAGCGGTTCCCAGAGAGCTTTAGAACAAGGCATAGTTTTCCCTGCTGGCTCTTTGGGCGTGGGACCAATCTCCAGACAGATGGCCATTTTTGGGCCTGGCGCGGCGCCAAGTGGGAAAGGGTGGTGTGAGGCTGAAGGCAGCAGGAAAGCCTGGAGCCCCCAGGTGTGTGGGGCTACGCAAGCGGTTCCCAAAGAGCTTTAGAAGAAGGAAAAGATTTCCCCGCTGTCTCTTTGGGAGTGGGACCAATCTCCACACGGATGGCCTTTTTTCGGCCTAGCGCGGCGCCAAGTGGGAAAGGGTGGTGTGAGGCTGAAGGCAGCAGGAAAGCCTGCAGCCCCCAGGTCTGTGGGGCTACGCAAGCGGTTCCGAAAGAGCTTTAGAACAAGGCATAGTTTTCCCTGCTGGCTCTTTGGGCCTGGGACCCATCTCCAGACATATGGCCATTTTTGTGCCTGGCGCGGCGCCAAGTGGGAAAGGGTGGTTTTGAGGCTGAAGGCAGCAGGAAAGCCTGCAGCCCCCAGGTCTGTGGGGCTACGCAAGCGGTTCCCAAAGAGCTTTAGAACAAGGCATAATTTTCCCTGCTGGCTCTTTGGGCGTGGGACCCATCTCCAGACATGTGGCCATTTTTGGGCCTGGCGCGGCGCCAAGTGGGAAAGGGTGGTTTTGAGGCTGAAGGCAGCAGGAAAGCCTGCAGCCCCCAGGTCTGTGGGGCTACGCAAGCGGTTCCCAAAGAGCTTTAGAACAAGGCATAGTTTTCCCTGCTGGCTCTTTGGGCGTGGGACCAATCTCCAGACAGATGGCCATTTTTGGGCCTAGAGCGGCGCCAAGTGGGAAAGGGTGGTTTTGAGGCTGAAGGCAGCAGGAAAGCCTGCAGCCCCCAGGTGTGTGGGGCTACGCAAGCGGTTCCCAAGGAGCTTTAGAACAAGGCATAGTTTTCCCTGCTGGCTCTTTGGGCGTGGGACCAGTCTCCAGACAGATGGCCATTTTTGGGCCTGGCGCGGCGCCAAGTGGGAAAGGGTGGTTTTGAGGCTGAAGGCAGCAGGAAAGCCTGCAGCCCCCAGGTCTGTGGGGCTACGCAAGCGGTTCCCAAAGAGCTTTAGAACAAGGCATAGTTTTCCCTGCTGGCTCTTTGGGCGTGGGACCAATCTCCAGACAGATGGCCATTTTTGTGCCTGGCGCGGCGCCAAGTGGGAAAGGGTGGTTTTGAGGCTGAAGGCAGCAGGAAAGCCTGCAGCCCCCAGGTGTGTGGGGCTACGCAAGCGGTTCCCAAAGGGCTTTAGAACAAGGCATAGTTTTCCCTGCTGGCTCTTTGGGCGTGGGACCAATCTCCAGACAGATGGCCATTTTTGGGCCTGGCGCGGCGCCAAGTGGGAAAGGGTGGTTTTGAGGCTGAAGGCAGCAGGAAAGCCTGCAGCCCCCAGGTCTGTGGGGCTACGCAAGCGGTTCCCAAAGGGCTTTAGAACAAGGCATAGTTTTCCCTGCTGGCTCTTTGGGCGTGGGACCAATCTCCATAGATAAGGCCATTTTTTAGCCTGGCGCGGCGCCAAGTGGGAAAGGGTGGTTTTGAGGCTGAAGGCAGCAGGAAAGCCTGCAGCCCCCAGGTGTTTGGGGCTACGCAAGCGGTTCCCAAAGAGCTTTAGAGGAAGGAAAATATTTCCCTGCTGGCTCTTTGGGCGTGGGACCAATCTCCAGACACATGGCCATTTTTGGGCATGACGCGGCGCCAAGTGGGAAAGGGTGGTTTTGAGGCTGAAGGCATCAGGAAAGCCTGCAGCCCCCAGGTGTGTGGGGCTACGCAAGCGGTTCCCAAAGAGCTTTAGAACAAGGCATAGTTTTCCCTGCTGGCTCTTTGGGCGTGGGACAAATCTCCACACGGATGGCCTTTTTTCGGCCTAGCACGGCGCCAAGTGGGAAAGGGTGGTGTGAGGCTGAAGGCAGCAGGAAAGCCTGCAGCCCCCAGGTCTGTGGGGCTACGCAAGCGGTTCCCAAAGAGCTTTAGAACAAGGCATAGTTTTCCCTGCTGGCTCTTTGGGCGTGGGACCATTCTCCAGACATATGGCCATTTTTCTGCCTGGCGCGGCGCCAAGTGGGAAAGGGTGGTTTTGAGGCTGAAGGCAGCAGGAAAGCCTGCAGCCCCCAGGTGTGTGGGGCTACGCAAGCGGTTCCCAAAGAGCTTTAGAACAAGGCATAGTTTTCCCTGCTGGCTCTTTGGGCGTGGGACCAATCTCCAGACAGGTGGCCATTTTTGGGCCTAGCGCGGCGCAAAGTGGGAAAGGGTGGTTTTGAGGCTGAAGGCAGCAGGAAAGCCTGCAGCCCCCAGGTCTGTGGGGCTACGCAAGCGGTTCCCAGAGAGCTTTAGAACAAGGCATAGTTTTCCCTGCTGGCTCTTTGGGCGTGGGACCAATCTCCAGAGATAAGGCCATTTTTGGGCCTAGCGCGGCGCGAAGTGGGAAAGGGTGGTTTTGAGGCTGAAGGCAGCAGGAAAGCCTGCAGCCCCCAGGTCTGTGGGGCTACGCAAGCGGTTCCCAAAGAGCTTTAGAACAAGGCATAGTTTTCCCTGCTGGCTCTTTGGGCGTGGGACCAGTCTCCAGACAGATGGCCATTTTTGGGCCTGGCGCGGCGCCAAGTGGGAAAGGGTGGTTTTGAGGCTGAAGGCAGCAGGAAAGCCTGCAGCCCCCAGGTCTGTGGGGATACGCAAGCGGTTCCCAAAGGGCTTTAGAACAAGGCATAGTTTTCCCTGCTGGCTCTTTGGGCGTGGGAGCAATCTCCACAGATAAGGCCATTTTTGTGTCTGGCGCGGCGCCAAGTGGGAAAGGGTGGTTTTGAGGCTGAAGGCAGCAGGAAAGCCTGCAGCCCCCAGGTGTGTGGGGCTACGCAAGCGGTTCCCAAAGAGCTTTAGAAGAAGGAAAAGATTTCCCCGCTGTCTCTTTGGGCGTGGGACCAATCTCCACACGGATGGCCTTTTTTCGGCCTAGCACGGCGCCAAGTGGGAAAGGGTGGTTTTGAGGCTGAAGGCAGCAGGAAAGCCTGCAGCCCCCAGGTCTGTGGGGCTACGCAAGTGGTTCCCAAAGAGCTTTAGAACAAGGCATAGTTTTCCCTGCTGGCTCTTTGGGCGTGGGACCAATCTCCAGACAGATGGCCATTTTTGTGCCTGGCGCGGCGCCAAGTGGGAAAGGGTGGTTTTGAGGCTGAAGGCATCAGGAAAGCCTGCAGCCCCCAGGTCTGTGGGGCTACGCAAGCGGTTCCCAAAGAGCTTTAGAACAAGGCATAGTTTTCCCTGCTGGCTCTTTGGGCGTGGGACAAATCTCCACACGGATGGCCTTTTTTCGGCCTAGCACGGCGCCAAGTGGGAAAGGGTGGTGTGAGGCTGAAGGCAGCAGGAAAGCCTGCAGCCCCCAGGTCTGTGGGGCTACGCAAGCGGTTCCCAAAGAGCTTTAGAAGAAGGAAAAGATTTCCCCGCTGTCTCTTTGGGAGTGGGACCAATCTCCACACGGATGGCCTTTTTTCGGCCTAGCGCGGCGCCAAGTGGGAAAGGGTGGTGTGAGGCTGAAGGCAGCAGGAAAGCCTGCAGCCCCCAGGTCTGTGGGGCTACGCAAGCGGTTCCGAAAGAGCTTTAGAACAAGGCATAGTTTTCCCTGCTGGCTCTTTGGGCCTGGGACCCATCTCCAGACATATGGCCATTTTTGTGCCTGGCGCGGCGCCAAGTGGGAAAGGGTGGTTTTGAGGCTGAAGGCAGCAGGAAAGCCTGCAGCCCCCAGGTCTGTGGGGCTACGCAAGCGGTTCCCA
Organism: Rissa tridactyla; assembly: GCF_028500815.1. NCBI lineage: Eukaryota > Metazoa > Chordata > Aves > Charadriiformes > Laridae > Rissa > Rissa tridactyla. The sequence goes on from NC_071472.1 coordinate 44,010,750, forward strand.
AAGAGCTTTAGAACAAGGCATAATTTTCCCTGCTGGCTCTTTGGGCGTGGGACCCAGCTCCAGACATATGGCCATTTTTGGGCCTGGCGCGGCGCCAAGTGGGAAAGGGTGGTTTTGAGGCTGAAGGCAGCAGGAAAGCCTGCAGCCCCCAGGTCTGTGGGGCTACGCAAGCGGTTCCCAAAGAGCTTTAGAACAAGGCATAGTTTTCCCTGCTGGCTCTTTGGGCGTGGGACCAATCTCCAGACAGATGGCCATTTTTGGGCCTAGAGCGGCGCCAAGTGGGAAAGGGTGGTTTTGAGGCTGAAGGCAGCAGGAAAGCCTGCAGCCCCCAGGTGTGTGGGGCTACGCAAGCGGTTCCCAAGGAGCTTTAGAACAAGGCATAGTTTTCCCTGCTGGCTCTTTGGGCGTGGGACCAGTCTCCAGACAGATGGCCATTTTTGGTCCTGGCGCGGCGCCAAGTGGGAAAGGGTGGTTTTGAGGCTGAAGGCAGCAGGAAAGCCTGCAGCCCCCAGGTCTGTGGGGCTACGCAAGCGGTTCCCAAAGAGCTTTAGAACAAGGCATAGTTTTACCTGCTGGCTCTTTGGGCGTGTGACCAATCTCCAGACAGATGGCCATTTTTGGGCCTGGCGCGGCGCCAAGTGGGAAAGGGTGGTTTTGAGGCTGAAGGCAGCAGGAAAGCCTGCAGCCCCCAGGTGTGTGGGGCTACGCAAGCGGTTCCCAAAGGGCTTTAGAACAAGGCATAGTTTTCCCTGCTGGCTCTTTGGGCGTGGGACCAATCTCCAGACAGATGGCCATTTTTGGGCCTGGCGCGGCGCCAAGTGGGAAAGGGTGGTGTGAGGCTGAAGGCAGCAGGAAAGCCTGCAGCCCCCAGGTGTGTGGGGCTACGCAAGCGGTTCCCAAAGAGCTTTAGAAGAAGGAAAAGATTTCCCCGCTGTCTCTTTGGGAGTGGGACCAATCTCCACACGGATGGCCTTTTTTCGGCCTAGCGCGGCGCCAAGTGGGAAAGGGTGGTGTGAGGCTGAAGGCAGCAGGAAAGCCTGCAGCCCCCAGGTCTGTGGGGCTACGCAAGCGGTTCCGAAAGAGCTTTAGAACAAGGCATAGTTTTCCCTGCTGGCTCTTTGGGCGTCGGACCATTCTCCAGACAAATGGCCATTTTTGTGCCTGGCGCGGCGCCAAGTGCCAAAGGTTTGTTTTGAGGCTGAAGGCAGCAGGAAAGCCTGCAGCCCCCAGGTCTGTGGGGCTACGCAAGCAGTTCCCAAAGAGCTTTAGAACAAGGCATAGTTTTCCCTGCTGGCTCTTTGGGCCTGGGACCCATCTCCAGACATATGGCCATTTTTGTGCCTGGCGCGGCGCCAAGTGGGAAAGGGTGGTTTTGAGGCTGAAGGCAGCAGGAAAGCCTGCAGCCCCCAGGTCTGTGGGGCTACGCAAGCGGTTCCCAGAGAGCTTTAGAACAAGGCATAGTTTTCCCTGCTGGCTCTTTGGGCGTGGGACCCATCTCCAGACATATGGCCATTTTTGGGCCTGGCGCGGCGCCAAGTGGGAAAGGGTGGTTTTGAGGCTGAAGGCAGCAGGAAAGCCTGCAGCCCCCAGGTCTGTGGGGCTACGCAAGCGGTTCCCAAAGAGCTTTAGAACAAGGCATAGTTTTCCCTGCTGGCTCTTTGGGCGTGGGACCAATCTCCAGACAGATGGCCATTTTTGGGCCTGGCGCGGCGCCAAGTGGGAAAGGGTGGTTTTGAGGCTGAAGGCAGCAGGAAAGCCTGCAGCCCCCAGGTCTGTGGGGCTACGCAAGCGGTTCCCAAAGGGCTTTAGAACAAGGCATAGTTTTCCCTGCTGGCTCTTTGGGCGTGGGACCAGTCTCCAGACAGATGGCCATTTTTGGTCCTGGCGCGGCGCCAAGTGGGAAAGGGTGGTTTTGAGGCTGAAGGCAGCAGGAAAGCCTGCAGCCCCCAGGTCTGTGGGGCTACGCAAGCGGTTCCCAAAGAGCTTTAGAACAAGGCATAGTTTTACCTGCTGGCTCTTTGGGCGTGGGACCAATCTCCAGACAGATGGCCATTTTTGGGCCTGGCGCGGCGCCAAGTGGGAAAGGGTGGTTTTGAGGCTGAAGGCAGCAGGAAAGCCTGCAGCCCCCAGGTGTGTGGGGCTACGCAAGCGGTTCCCAAAGGGCTTTAGAACAAGGCATAGTTTTCCCTGCTGGCTCTTTGGGCGTGGGACCAATCTCCAGACAGATGGCCATTTTTGGGCCTGGCGCGGCGCCAAGTGGGAAAGGGTGGTGTGAGGCTGAAGGCAGCAGGAAAGCCTGCAGCCCCCAGGTGTGTGGGGCTACGCAAGCGGTTCCCAAAGAGCTTTAGAAGAAGGAAAAGATTTCCCCGCTGTCTCTTTGGGAGTGGGACCAATCTCCACACGGATGGCCTTTTTTCGGCCTAGCGCGGCGCCAAGTGGGAAAGGGTGGTGTGAGGCTGAAGGCAGCAGGAAAGCCTGCAGCCCCCAGGTCTGTGGGGCTACGCAAGCGGTTCCGAAAGAGCTTTAGAACAAGGCATAGTTTTCCCTGCTGGCTCTTTGGGCGTCGGACCATTCTCCAGACAAATGGCCATTTTTGTGCCTGGCGCGGCGCCAAGTGCCAAAGGTTGGTTTTGAGGCTGAAGGCAGCAGGAAAGCCTGCAGCCCCCAGGTCTGTGGGGCTACGCAAGCAGTTCCCAAAGAGCTTTAGAACAAGGCATAGTTTTCCCTGCTGGCTCTTTGGGCCTGGGACCCATCTCCAGACATATGGCCATTTTTGTGCCTGGCGCGGCGCCAAGTGGGAAAGGGTGGTTTTGAGGCTGAAGGCAGCAGGAAAGCCTGCAGCCCCCAGGTCTGTGGGGCTACGCAAGCGGTTCCCAGAGAGCTTTAGAACAAGGCATAGTTTTCCCTGCTGGCTCTTTGGGCGTGGGACCCATCTCCAGACATATGGCCATTTTTGGGCCTGGCGCGGCGCCAAGTGGGAAAGGGTGGTTTTGAGGCTGAAGGCAGCAGGAAAGCCTGCAGCCCCCAGGTCTGTGGGGCTACGCAAGCGGTTCCCAAAGAGCTTTAGAACAAGGCATAGTTTTCCCTGCTGGCTCTTTAGGCGTGGGACCAATCTCCAGACAGATGGCCATTTTTGGGCCTGGCGCGGCGCCAAGTGGGAAAGGGTGGTTTTGAGGCTGAAGGCAGCAGGAAAGCCTGCAGCCCCCAGGTCTGTGGGGCTACGCAAGCGGTTCCCAAAGGGCTTTAGAACAAGGCATAGTTTTCCCTGCTGGCTCTTTGGGCGTGGGACCAATCTCCATAGATAAGGCCATTTTTTAGCCTGGCGTAGCGCCAAGTGGGAAAGGGTGGTTTTGAGGCTGAAGGCAGCAGGAAAGCCTGCAGCCCCCAGGTCTGTGGGGCTACGCAAGCGGTTCCCAAAGAGCTTTAGAAGAAGGAAAATATTTCCCTGCTGGCTCTTTGGGCGTGGGACCAATCTCCAGACACATGGCCATTTTTGGGCATGGCGCAGCGCCAAGTGGGAAAGGGTGGTTTTGAGGCTGAAGGCAGCAGGAAAGCCTGCAGCCCCCAGGTGTTTGGGGCTACGCAAGCGGTTCCCAAAGAGCTTGAGAACAAGGCATAGTTTTCCCTGCTGGCTCTTTGGGCGTGGGACCAATCTCCAGACAGATGGCCATTTTTGGGCCTGGCGCGGCGCCAAGTGGGAAAGGGTGGTTTTGAGGCTGAAGGCAGCAGGAAAGCCTGCAGCCCCCAGGTGTGTGGGGCTACGCAAGCGGTTCCCAAAGGGCTTGAGAACAAGGCATAGTTTTCCCTGCTGGCTCTTTGGGCGTGGGACAAATCTCCACACGGATGGCCTTTTTTCGGCCTAGCACGGCGCCAAGTGGGAAAGGGTGGTGTGAGGCTGAAGGCAGCAGGAAAGCCTGCAGCCCCCAGGTGTGTGGGGCTACGCAAGCGGTTCCCAAAGAGCTTTAGAACAAGGCATAGTTTTCCCTGCTGGCTCTTTGGGCGTGGGACCATTCTCCAGACATATGGCCATTTTTGTGCCTGGCGCGGCGCCAAGTGCAAAAGGGTGGTTTTGAGGCTGAAGGCAGCAGGAAAGCCTGCAGCCCCCAGGTGTGTGGGGCTACGCAAGCGGTTCCCAAAGAGCTTTAGAACAAGGCATAGTTTTCCCTGCTGGCTCTTTGGGCGTGGGACCAATCTCCAGACAGGTGGCCATTTTTGGGCCTAGCGCGGCGCAAAGTGGGAAAGGGTGGTTTTGAGGCTGAAGGCAGCAGGAAAGCCTGCAGCCCCCAGGTCTGTGGGGCTACGCAAGCGGTTCCCAAAGGGCTTTAGAACAAGGCATAGTTTTCCCTGCTGGCTCTTTGGGCGTGGGACCAATCTCCAGAGATAAGGCCATTTTTGGGCCTAGCGCGGCGCGAAGTGGGAAAGGGTGGTTTTGAGGCTGAAGGCAGCAGGAAAGCCTGCAGCCCCCAGGTCTGTGGGGCTACGCAAGCGGTTCCCAAGGAGCTTTAGAACAAGGCATAGTTTTCCCTGCTGGCTCTTTGGGCGTGGGACCAGTCTCCAGACAGATGGCCATTTTTGGGCCTGGCGCGGCGCCAAGTGGGAAAGGGTGGTTTTGAGGCTGAAGGCAGCAGGAAAGCCTGCAGCCCCCAGGTCTGTGGGGATACGCAAGCGGTTCCCAAAGGGCTTTAGAACAAGGCATAGTTTTCCCTGCTGGCTCTTTGGGCGTGGGACCAATCTCCACAGATAAGGCCATTTTTGTGTCTGGCGCGGCGCCAAGTGGGAAAGGGTGGTTTTGAGGCTGAAGGCAGCAGGAAAGCCTGCAGCCCCCAGGTGTGTGGGGCTACGCAAGCGGTTCCCAAAGAGCTTTAGAAGAAGGAAAAAATTTCCCCGCTGTCTCTTTGGGCGTGGGACCAATCTCCAGGGATGTGGCCATTTTTGGACCTGGCACGGCGCCAAGTGGGAAAGGGTGGTTTTGAGGCTGAAGGCAGCAGGAAAGCCTGCAGCCCCCAGGTGTGTGGGGCTACGCAAGCGGTTCCCAAGCAGCTTTCGAACAAGGCATAGTTTTCCCTGCTGGCTCTTTGGGCGTGGGACCAATCTCCAGACAGATGGCCATTTTTGGTCCTGGCGCGGCGCCAAGTGGGAAAGGGTGGTTTTGAGGCTGAAGGCAGCAGGAAAGCCTGCAGCCCCCAGGTCTGTGGGGCTACGCAAGCGGTTCCCAAGGAGCTTTAGAACAAGGCATAGTTTTCCCTGCTGGCTCTTTGGGCGTGGGACCAATCTCCAGCCATATGGCCATTTTTTAGCCTGGCGCGGCGCCAAGTGGGAAAGGGTGGTTTTGAGGCTGAAGGCAGCAGGAAAGCCTGCAGCCCCCAGGTCTGTGGGGCTACGCAAGCGGTTCCCAAAGAGCTATAGAACAAGGCATAGTTTTCCCTGCTGGCTCTTTGGGCGTGGGACCAATCTCCAGACAAATGGCCATTTTTGTGCCTGGCGCGGCGCCAAGTGCAAAAGGGTGGTTTTGAGGCTGAAGGCAGCAGGAAAGCCTGCAGCCCCCAGGTGTGTGGGGCTACGCAAGCGGTTCCCAAAGGGCTTGAGAACAAGGCATAGTTTTCCCTGCTGGCTCTTTGGGCGTGGGACAAATCTCCACACGGATGGCCTTTTTTCGGCCTAGCACGGCGCCAAGTGGGAAAGGGTGGTGTGAGGCTGAAGGCAGCAGGAAAGCCTGCAGCCCCCAGGTCTGTGGGGCTACGCAAGCGGTTCCCAAAGAGCTTTAGAACAAGGCATAGTTTTCCCTGCTGGCTCTTTGGGCGTGGGACCAATCTCCAGACAGATGGCCATTTTTGGGCCTGGCGCGGCGCCAAGTGGGAAAGGGTGGTTTTGAGGCTGAAGGCAGCAGGAAAGCCTGCAGCCCCCAGGTGTGTGGGGCTACGCAAGCGGTTCCCAAAGAGCTTTAGAACAAGGCATAGTTTTCCCTGCTGGCTCTTTGGGCGTGGGACCAATCTCCAGACAGGTGGCCATTTTTGGGCCTAGCGCGGCGCAAAGTGGGAAAGGGTGGTTTTGAGGCTGAAGGCAGCAGGAAAGCCTGCAGCCCCCAGGTCTGTGGGGCTACGCAAGCGGTTCCCAAAGGGCTTTAGAACAAGGCATAGTTTTCCCTGCTGGCTCTTTGGGCGTGGGACCAATCTCCAGAGATAAGGCCATTTTTGGGCCTAGCGCGGCGCGAAGTGGAAAGGGTGGTTTTGAGGCTGAAGGCAGCAGGAAAGCCTGCAGCCCCCAGGTCTGTGGGGCTACGCAAGCGGTTCCCAAAGGGCTTTAGAACAAGGCATAGTTTTCCCTGCTGGCTCTTTGGGCGTGGGAGCAATCTCCACAGATAAGGCATTTTTGTGTCTGGCGCGGCGCCAAGTGGGAAAGGGTGGTTTTGAGGCTGAAGGCAGCAGGAAAGCCTGCAGCCCCCAGGTGTGTGGGGCTACGCAAGCGGTTCCCAAAGAGCTTTAGAAGAAGGAAAAAATTTCCCCGCTGTCTCTTTGGGCGTGGGACCAATCTCCAGGGATGTGGCCATTTTTGGACCTGGCACGGCGCCAAGTGGGAAAGGGTGGTTTTGAGGCTGAAGGCAGCAGGAAAGCCTGCAGCCCCCAGGTGTGTGGGGCTACGCAAGCGGTTCCCAAGCAGCTTTCGAACAAGGCATAGTTTTCCCTGCTGGCTCTTTGGGCGTGGGACCAATCTCCAGACAGATGGCCATTTTTGGTCCTGGCGCGGCGCCAAGTGGGAAAGGGTGGTTTTGAGGCTGAAGGCAGCAGGAAAGCCTGCAGCCCCCAGGTCTGTGGGGCTACGCAAGCGGTTCCAAAGAGCTATAGAACAAGGCATAGTTTTCCCTGCTGGCTCTTTGGGCGTGGGACCAATCTCCAGACAGATGGCCATTTTTGGGCCTGGCGCGGCGCCAAGTGGGAAAGGGTGGTTTTGAGGCTGAAGGCAGCAGGAAAGCCTGCAGCCCCCAGGTCTGTGGGACTACGCAAGCGGTTCCCAAAGGGCTTTAGAACAAGGCATAGTTTTCCCTGCTGGCTCTTTGGGCGTGGGACCAATCTCCAGACAGATGGCCATTTTTGAGCCTGGCACGGCGCCAAGTGGGAAAGGGTGGTTTTGAGGCTGAAGGCAGCAGGAAAGCCTGCAGCCCCCAGGTCTGTGGGGCTACGCAAGCGGTTCCCAAAGAGCTTTAGAACAAGGCATAGTTTTCCCTGCTGGCTCTTTGGGCGTGGGACCAATCTCCAGACAGAGGGCCATTTTTGGGCCTGGCGCGGCGCCAAGTGGGAAAGGGTAGATTGAGGCTGAAGGAAGCAGGAAAGCCTGCAGCCCCCAGGTCTGTGGGGCTACGCAAGCGGTTCCCAAGAGCTTTAGAAGAAGGAAAAGATTTCCCCGCTGTCTCTTTGGGCGTGGGACCAATCTCCACACGGATGGCCATTTTTGTGTCTAGCGCGGCGCCAAGTGGGAAAGGGTGGTGTGAGGCTGAAGGCAGCAGGAAAGCCTGCAGCCCCCAAGTGTGTGGGGCTACGCAAGCGGTTCCGAAAGAGCTTTAGAACAAGGCATAGTTTTCCCTGCTGGCTCTTTGGGCGTGGGACCAATCTCCAGAGAGATGGCCATTTTTGTGCCTGTCGTGGCGCCAAGTGGGAAAGGGTGGTTTTGAGGCTGAAGGCAGCAGGAAAGCCTGCAGCCCCCAGGTCTGTGGGGCTACGCAAGCGGTTCCCAGAGAGCTTTAGAACAAGGCATAGTTTTCCCTGCTGGCTCTTTGGGCGTGGGACCAATCTCCAGACAGATGGCCATTTTTGGGCCTAGCGCGGCGCGAAGTGGGAAAGGGTGGTTTTGAGGCTGAAGGCAGCAGGAAAGCCTGCAGCCCCCAGGTGTGTGGGGCTACGCAAGCGGTTCCCAAAGAGCTTGAGAACAAGGCATAGTTTTCCCTGCTGGCTCTTTGGGCGTGGGACCAATCTCCAGACAGATGGCCATTTTTGGGCATGGCGCAGCGCCAAGTGGGAAAGGGTGTTTTGAGGCTGAAGGCAGCAGGAAAGCCTGCAGCCCCCAGGTGTGTGGGGCTACGCAAGCGGTTCCCAAAGAGCTTTAGAACAAGGCATAGTTTTCCCTGCTGGCTCTTTGGGCGTGGGACCAATCTCCAGCCATATGGCCATTTTTTAGCCTGGCGCGGCGCTAAGTGGGAAAGGGTGGTTTTGAGGCTGAAGGCAGCAGGAAAGCCTGCAGCCCCCAGGTGTGTGGGCCTACGCAAGCGGTTCCCAAAGAGCTTTAGAACAAGGCATAGTTTTCCCTGCTGGCTCTTTGGGCGTGGGACCAATCTCCAGACAGATGGCCATTTTTGGGCCTGGCGTGACGCCAAGTGGGAAAGGGTGGTTTTGAGGCTGAAGGCAGCAGGAAAGCCTGCAGCCCCAGGTCTGTGGGGCTACGCAAGCGGTTCCCAAAGAGCTTTAGAACAAGGCATAGTTTTCCCTGCTGGCTCTTTGTGCGTGGGACCAGTCTCCAGGGATGTGGCCATTTTTGGGCCTGACGCGGCGCCAAGTGGGAAAGGGTGGTTTTGAGGCTGAAGGCAGCAGGAAAGCCTGCAGCCCCCAGGTGTGTGGGGCTACGCAAGCGGTTCCCAAAGAGCTTTAGAACAAGGCATAGTTTTCCCTGCTGGCTCTTTGGGCGTGGGACCAATCTCCAGACAGATGGCCATTTTTGGGCCTGGCGCGGCGCCAAGTGGGAAAGGGTAGATTGAGGCTGAAGGCAGCAGGAAAGCCTGCAGCCCCCAGGTCTGTGGGGCTACGCAAGCGGTTCCCAAAGAGCTTTAGAAGAAGGAAAAGATTTCCCCGCTGTCTCTTTGGGCGTGGGACCAATCTCCACACGGATGGCCTTTTTTCGGCCTAGCGCGGCGCCAAGTGGGAAAGGGTGGTGTGAGGCTGAAGGCAGCAGTAAAGCCTGCAGCCCCCAAGTGTGTGGGGCTACGCAAGCGGTTCCGAAAGAGCTTTAGAACAAGGCATAGTTTTCCCTGCTGGCTGTTTGGGCGTGGGACCATTCTCCAGACAAATGGCCATTTTTGTGCCTGGCGCGGCGCCAAGTGCAAAAGGGTGGTTTTGAGGCTGAAGGCAGCAGGAAAGCCTGCAGCCCCCAGGTGTGTGGGGCTACGCAAGCGGTTCCCAAAGAGCTTTAGAACAAGGCATAGTTTTCAGTTTTCCCTGCTGGCTCTTTGGGCGTGGGACCAATCTCCAGACAGATGGCCATTTTTGGGCCTAGCGCGGCGCCAAGTGCAAAAGGGTGGTTTTGAGGCTGAAGGCAGCAGGAAATCCTGCAGCCCCCAGGTCTGTGGGGCTACGCAAGCGGTTCCCAAAGAGCTTGAGAACAAGGCATAGTTTTCCCTGCTGGCTCTTTGGGCGTGGGACCAATCTCCAGACAGATGGCCATTTTTGGGCCTAGCGCGGCGCCAAGTGGGAAAGGGTGGTTTTGAGGCTGAAGGCAGCAGGAAAGCCTGCAGCCCCCAGGTCTGTGGGGCTACGCAAGCGGTTCCCAAAGAGCTATAGAACAAGGCATAGTTTTCCCTGCTGGCTCTTTGGGCGTGGGACCAATCTCCACAGATGAGGCCATTTTTGTGTCTGGCGCGGCGCCAAGTGGGAAAGGGTGGTTTTGAGGCTGAAGGCAGCAGGAAAGCCTGCAGCCCCCAGGTCTGTGGGGCTACGCAAGCGGTTCCCAAAGAGCTTTAGAACAAGGCATAGTTTTCCCTGCTGGCTCTTTGGGCGTGGGACCAATCTCCAGACAGATGGCCATTTTTGTGCCTGGCGCGGCGCGAAGTGGGAAAGGGTGGTTTTGAGGCTGAAGGCAGCAGGAAAGCCTGCAGCCCCCAGGTGTGTGGGGCTACGCAAGCGGTTCCCAAAGAGCTTTAGAAGAAGGAAAAGATTTCCCCGCTGTCTCTTTGGGCGTGGGACCAATCTCCAGGGATGTGGCCATTTTTGGACCTGGCACGGCGCCAAGTGGGAAAGGGTGGTTTTGAGGCTGAAGGCAGCAGGAAAGCCTGCAGCCCCCAGGTGTGTGGGGCTACGCAAGCGGTTCCCAAGAGCTTTAGAACAAGGCATAGTTTTCCCTGCTGGCTTTTTGGGCGTGGGACCAATCTCCAGACAGATGGCCATTTTTGGGCCTGGCGCAGCGCCAAGTGGGAAAGGGTGGTTTTGAGGCTGAAGGCAGCAGGAAAGCCTGCAGCCCCCAAGTGTGTGGGGCTACGCAAGCGGTTCCCAAAGAGCTTTAGAACAAGGCATAGTTTTCCCTGCTGGCTCTTTGGGCGTGGGACCAATCTCCAGACAGATGGCCATTTTTGGGCCTGACGCAGCGCCAAGTGGGAAAGGGTGGTTTTGAGGCTGAAGGCAGCAGGAAAGCCTGCAGCCCCCAGGTCTGTGGGGCTACGCAAGCGGTTCCGAAAGAGCTTTAGAACAAGGCATAGTTTTCCCTGCTGGCTCTTTGGGCGTGGGACCAATCTCCAGACAGATGGCCATTTTTGTGCCTGTCGTGGCGCCAAGTGGGAAAGGGTGGTTTTGAGGCTGAAGGCAGCAGGAAAGCCTGCAGCCCCCAGGTGTGTGGGGCTACGCAAGCGGTTCCCAGAGAGCTTTAGAACAAGGCATAGTTTTCCCTGCTGGCTCTTTGGGCGTGGGACCAATCTCCAGACAGATGGCCATTTTTGGGCCTAGCGCGGCGCGAAGTGGGAAAGGGTGGTTTTGAGGCTGAAGGCAGCAGGAAAGCCTGCAGCCCCCAGGTCTGTGGGGCTACGCAAGCGGTTCCGAAAGAGCTTTAGAACAAGGCATAGTTTTCCCTGCTGGCTCTTTGGGCGTGGGACCAATCTCCAGACAGATGGCCATTTTTGGGCCTGACGCGGCGCCAAGTGGGAAAGGGTGGTTTTGAGGCTGAAGGCAGCAGGAAAGCCTGCAGCCCCCAGGTCTGTGGGGCTACGCAAGCGGTTCCCAAAGGGCTTTAGAACAAGGCATAGTTTTCCCTGCTGGCTCTTTGGGCGTGGGACCAATCTCCACAGATGAGGCCATTTTTGTGTCTGGCGCGGCGCCAAGTGGGAAAGGGTGGTTTTGAGGCTGAAGGCAGCAGGAAAGCCTGCAGCCCCCAGGTGTGTGGGGCTACGCAAGCGGTTCCCAAAGAGCTATAGAACAAGGCATAGTTTTCCCTGCTGGCTCTTTGGGCGTGGGACCAATCTCCAGACAGATGGCCATTTTTGGGCCTGGAGCGGCGCCAAGTGGGAAAGGGTGGTTTTGAGGCTGCATCAAGAAAGCATGCAGCCCCCAGGTCTGTGGGGCTACGCAAGCGGTTCCCAAAGAGCTTTAGAACAAGGCATAATTTTCCCTGCTGGCTCTTTGGGCGTGGGACCAGTCTCCAGGGATGTGGCCATTTTTGGGCCTGACGCGGCGCCAAGTGGGAAAGGGTGGTTTTGAGGCTGAAGGCAGCAGGAAAGCCTGCAGCCCCCAGGTCTGTGGGGCTACGCAAGCGGTTCCCAAAGAGCTTTAGAACAAGGCATAGTTTTCCCTGCTGGCTCTTTGGGCGTGGGACCAATCTCCAGACAGATGGCCATTTTTGTTACTGGCGCGGCGCCAAGTGGGAAAGGGTGTTTTTGAGGCTGAAGGCAGCAGGAAAGCCTGCAGCCCCCAGGTGTGTGGGGCTACGCAAGCGGTTCCCAAAGAGCTTTAGAACAAGGCATAGTTTTCCCTGCTGGCTCTTTGGGCGTGGGACCAATCTCCAGACAGATGGCCATTTTTGGGCCTGGCGCGGCGCCAAGTGGGAAAGGGTGGTTTTGAGGCTGAAGGCAGCAGGAAAGCCTGCAGCCCCCAGGTGTGTGGGGCTACGCAAGCGGTTCCCAAAGAGCTTTAGAACAAGGCATAGTTTTCCCTGCTGGCTCTTTGGGCACGGGACCCATCTCCAGACAGATGGCCATTTTTGGGCCTGGAGCGGCGCCAAGTGGGAAAGGGTGGTTTTGAGGCTGAAGGCATCAAGAAAGCATGCAGCCCCCAGGTCTGTGGGGCTACGCAAGCGGTTCCCAAAGAGCTTTAGAACAAGGCATAATTTTCCCTGCTGGCTCTTTGGGCGTGGGACCAGTCTCCAGGGATGTGGCCATTTTTGGGCCTGACGCGGCGCCAAGTGGGAAAGGGTGGTTTTGAGGCTGAAGGCAGCAGGAAAGCCTGCAGCCCCCAGGTGTGTGGGGCTACGCAAGCGGTTCCCAAAGAGCTTTAGAACAAGGCATAGTTTTCCCTGCTGGCTCTTTGGGCGTGGGACCAATCTCCAGGCAGATGGCCATTTTTGTTACTGGCGCGGCGCCAAGTGGGAAAGGGTGTTTTTGAGGCTGAAGGCAGCAGGAAAGCCTGCAGCCCCCAGGTCTGTGGGGCTACGCAAGCGGTTCCCAGAGAGCTTTAGAACAAGGCATAGTTTTCCCTGCTGGCTCTTTGGGCGTGGGACCAATCTCCAGACAGATGGCCATTTTTGGGCCTAGCGCGGCGCGAAGTGGGAAAGGGTGGTTTTGAGGCTGAAGGCAGCAGGAAAGCCTGCAGCCCCCAGGTCTGTGGGGCTACGCAAGCGGTTCCGAAAGAGCTTTAGAACAAGGCATAGTTTTCCCTGCTGGCTCTTTGGGCGTGGGACCAATCTCCAGACAGATGGCCATTTTTGGGCCTGGCGCGGCGCCAAGTGGGAAAGGGTGGTTTTGAGGCTGAAGGCAGCAGGAAAGCCTGCAGCCCCCAGGTCTGTGGGGCTACGCAAGCGGTTCCCAAAGGGCTTTAGAACAAGGCATAGTTTTCCCTGCTGGCTCTTTGGGCGTGGGACCAATCTCCACAGATGAGGCCATTTTTGTGTCTGGCGCGGCGCCAAGTGGGAAAGGGTGGTTTTGAGGCTGAAGGCAGCAGGAAAGCCTGCAGCCCCCAGGTGTGTGGGGCTACGCAAGCGGTTCCCAAAGAGCTATAGAACAAGGCATAGTTTTCCCTGCTGGCTCTTTGGGCGTGGGACCAATCTCCAGACAGATGGCCATTTTTGGGCCTGGAGCGGCGCCAAGTGGGAAAGGGTGGTTTTGAGGCTGAAGGCATCAAGAAAGCATGCAGCCCCCAGGTCTGTGGGGCTACGCAAGCGGTTCCCAAAGAGCTTTAGAACAAGGCATAATTTTCCCTGCTGGCTCTTTGGGCGTGGGACCAGTCTCCAGGGATGTGGCCATTTTTGGGCCTGACGCGGCGCCAAGTGGGAAAGGGTGGTTTTGAGGCTGAAGGCAGCAGGAAAGCCTGCAGCCCCCAGGTCTGTGGGGCTACGCAAGCGGTTCCCAAAGAGCTTTAGAACAAGGCATAGTTTTCCCTGCTGGCTCTTTGGGCGTGGGACCAATCTCCAGACAGATGGCCATTTTTGTTACTGGCGCGGCGCCAAGTGGGAAAGGGTGTTTTTGAGGCTGAAGGCAGCAGGAAAGCCTGCAGCCCCCAGGTGTGTGGGGCTACGCAAGCGGTTCCCAAAGAGCTTTAGAACAAGGCATAGTTTTCCCTGCTGGCTCTTTGGGCGTGGGACCAATCTCCAGACAGATGGCCATTTTTGGGCCTGGCGCGGCGCCAAGTGGGAAAGGGTGGTTTTGAGGCTGAAGGCAGCAGGAAAGCCTGCAGCCCCCAGGTGTGTGGGGCTACGCAAGCGGTTCCCAAAGAGCTTTAGAACAAGGCATAGTTTTCCCTGCTGGCTCTTTGGGCACGGGACCCATCTCCAGACAGATGGCCATTTTTGGGCCTGGAGCGGCGCCAAGTGGGAAAGGGTGGTTTTGAGGCTGAAGGCATCAAGAAAGCATGCAGCCCCCAGGTCTGTGGGGCTACGCAAGCGGTTCCCAAAGAGCTTTAGAACAAGGCATAATTTTCCCTGCTGGCTCTTTGGGCGTGGGACCAGTCTCCAGGGATGTGGCCATTTTTGGGCCTGACGCGGCGCCAAGTGGGAAAGGGTGGTTTTGAGGCTGAAGGCAGCAGGAAAGCCTGCAGCCCCCAGGTGTGTGGGGCTACGCAAGCGGTTCCCAAAGAGCTTTAGAACAAGGCATAGTTTTCCCTGCTGGCTCTTTGGGCGTGGGACCAATCTCCAGGCAGATGGCCATTTTTGTTACTGGCGCGGCGCCAAGTGGGAAAGGGTGTTTTTGAGGCTGAAGGCAGCAGGAAAGCCTGCAGCCCCCAGGTGTGTGGGGCTACGCAAGCGGTTCCCAAAGAGCTTTAGAACAAGGCATAGTTTTCCCTGCTGGCTCTTTGGGCGTGGGACCAATCTCCAGACAGATGGCCATTTTTGGGCCTGGCGCGGCGCCAAGTGGGAAAGGGTGGTTTTGAGGCTGAAGGCAGCAGGAAAGCCTGCAGCCCCCAGGTGTGTGGGGCTACGCAAGCGGTTCCCAAAGAGCTTTAGAACAAGGCATAGTTTTCCCTGCTGGCTCTTTGGGCGTGGGACCAATCTCCAGACAGATGGCCATTTTTGTTACTGGCGCGGCGCCAAGTGGGAAAGGGTGGTTTTGAGGCTGAAGGCAGCAGGAAAGCCTGCAGCCCCCAGGTCTGTGGGGCTACGCAAGCGCTTCCCAAATAGCTTTAGAACAAGGCATAGTTTTCCCTGCTGGCTCTTTGGGCGTGGGACCAATCTCCAGACAGATGGCCATTTTTGGGCCTGGCGCGGCGCCAAGTGGGAAAGGGTGGTTTTGAGGCTGAAGGCAGCAGGAAAGCCTGCAGCCCCCAGGTCTGTGGGGCTACGCAAGCGGTTCCGAAAGAGCTTTAGAACAAGGCATAGTTTTCCGTGCTGGCTCTTTGGGCGTGGGACCAATCTCCAGACAGATGGCCATTTTTGTGCCTGGCGCGGCGCCAAGTGGGAAAGGGTGGTTTTGAGGCTGAAGGCAGCAGGAAAGCCTGCAGACCCCAGGTGTGTGGGGCTACGCAAGCGGTTCCCAAAGAGCTTTAGAACATGGCATAGTTTTCCCTGCTGGCTCTTTGGGCGTGGGACCAATCTCCAGACAGATGGCCATTTTTGTTACTGGCGCGGCGCCAAGTGGGAAAGGGTGGTTTTGAGGCTGAAGGCAGCAGGAAAGCCTGCAGCCCCCAGGTGTGTGGGGCTACGCAAGCAGTTCCCAAAGAGCTTTAGAACAAGGCATAGTTTTCCCTGCTGGCTCTTTGTGCATGGGACCAATCTCCACAGATAAGGCCATTTTTGTGTCTGGCGCGGCGCCAAGTGGGAAAGGGTGGTTTTGAGGCTGAAGGCAGCAGGAAAGCCTGCAGCCCTCACTTCTGTGGGGCTACACAAGCGGTTCCCAAAGAGCTTTAGAACAAGGCATAGTTTTCCCTGCTGGCTCTTTGGGCGTGGGACAAATCTCCACACGGATGGCCTTTTTTCGGCCTAGCACGGCGCCAAGTGGGAAAGGGTGGTTTTGAGGCTGAAGGCAGCAGGAAAACCTGCAGCCCCCAGGTGTGTGGGTCTACGCAAGCGGTTCCCAAAGAGCTTTAGAACAAGGCATAGTTTTCCCTGCTGGCTCTTTGGGCGTGGGACCAATCTCCAGCCATATGGCCCTTTTTTAGCCTGGCGCGGCGCCAAGTGGGAAAGGGTGGTTTTGAGGCTGAAGGCAGCAGGAAAGCCTGCAGCCCCCAGGTCTGTGGGGCTACGCAAGCGGTTCCCAAAGAGCTATAGAACAAGGCATAGTTTTCCCTGCTGGCTCTTTGGGCGGGGGACCAATGTCCAGACAGATGGCCATTTTTGGGCCTGGCGCGGCGCCAAGTGGGAAAGGGTGGTTTTGAGGCTGAAGGCAGCAGGAAAGCCTGCAGCCCCCAGGTCTGTGGGGCTACGCAAGCGGTTCCCAAAGGGCTTTAGAACAAGGCATAGTTTTCCCTGCTGGCTCTTTGGGCGTGGGACCAATCTCCAGACAGATGGCCATTTTTGGGCCTGGCGCGGCGCCAAGTGGGAAAGGGTGGTGTGAGGCTGAAGGCAGCAGGAAAGCCTGGAGCCCCCAGGTGTGTGGGGCTACGCAAGCGGTTCCCAAAGAGCTTTAGAAGAAGGAAAAGATTTCCCCGCTGTCTCTTTGGGAGTGGGACCAATCTCCACACGGATGGCCTTTTTTCGGCCTAGCGCGGCGCCAAGTGGGAAAGGGTGGTGTGAGGCTGAAGGCAGCAGGAAAGCCTGCAGCCCCCAGGTCTGTGGGGCTACGCAAGCGGTTCCGAAAGAGCTTTAGAACAAGGCATAGTTTTCCCTGCTGGCTCTTTGGGCCTGGGACCCATCTCCAGACATATGGCCATTTTTGTGCCTGGCGCGGCGCCAAGTGGGAAAGGGTGGTTTTGAGGCTGAAGGCAGCAGGAAAGCCTGCAGCCCCCAGGTCTGTGGGGCTACGCAAGCGGTTCCCAAAGAGCTTTAGAACAAGGCATAATTTTCCCTGCTGGCTCTTTGGGCGTGGGACCCATCTCCAGACATGTGGCCATTTTTGGGCCTGGCGCGGCGCCAAGTGGGAAAGGGTGGTTTTGAGGCTGAAGGCAGCAGGAAAGCCTGCAGCCCCCAGGTCTGTGGGGCTACGCAAGCGGTTCCCAAAGAGCTTTAGAACAAGGCATAGTTTTCCCTGCTGGCTCTTTGGGCGTGGGACCAATCTCCAGACAGATGGCCATTTTTGGGCCTAGAGCGGCGCCAAGTGGGAAAGGGTGGTTTTGAGGCTGAAGGCAGCAGGAAAGCCTGCAGCCCCCAGGTATGTGGGGCTACGCAAGCGGTTCCCAAGGAGCTTTAGAACAAGGCATAGTTTTCCCTGCTGGCTCTTTGGGCGTGGGACCAGTCTCCAGACAGATGGCCATTTTTGGTCCTGGCGCGGCGCCAAGTGGGAAAGGGTGGTTTTGAGGCTGAAGGCAGCAGGAAAGCCTGCAGCCCCCAGGTCTGTGGGGCTACGCAAGCGGTTCCCAAAGAGCTTTAGAACAAGGCATAGTTTTACCTGCTGGCTCTTTGGGCGTGGGACCAATCTCCAGACAGATGGCCATTTTTGGGCCTGGCGCGGCGCCAAGTGGGAAAGGGTGGTTTTGAGGCTGAAGGCAGCAGGAAAGCCTGCAGCCCCCAGGTGTGTGGGGCTACGCAAGCGGTTCCCAAAGGGCTTTAGAACAAGGCATAGTTTTCCCTGCTGGCTCTTTGGGCGTGGGACCAATCTCCAGACAGATGGCCATTTTTGGGCCTGGCGCGGCGCCAAGTGGGAAAGGGTGGTTTTGAGGCTGAAGGCAGCAGGAAAGCCTGCAGCCCCCAGGTCTGTGGGGCTACGCAAGCGGTTCCCAAAGGGCTTTAGAACAAGGCATAGTTTTCCCTGCTGGCTCTTTGGGCGTGGGACCAATCTCCATAGATAAGGCCATTTTTTAGCCTGGCGCGGCGCCAAGTGGGAAAGGGTGGTTTTGAGGCTGAAGGCAGCAGGAAAGCCTGCAGCCCCCAGGTCTGTGGGGCTACGCAAGCGGTTCCCAAAGAGCTTTAGAGGAAGGAAAATATTTCCCTGCTGGCTCTTTGGGCGTGGGACCAATCTCCAGACACATGGCCATTTTTGGGCATGGCGCGGCGCCAAGTGGGAAAGGGTGGTTTTGAGGCTGAAGGCATCAGGAAAGCCTGCAGCCCCCAGGTGTGTGGGGCTACGCAAGCGGTTCCCAAAGAGCTTTAGAACAAGGCATATTTTTCCCTGCTGGCTCTTTGGGCGTGGGACAAATCTCCACACGGATGGCCTTTTTTCGGCCTAGCACGGCGCCAAGTGGGAAAGGGTGGTTTTGAGGCTGAAGGCAGCAGGAAAGCCTGCAGCCCCCAGGTCTGTGGGGCTACGCAAGCGGTTCCCAAAGAGCTTTAGAACAAGGCATAGTTTTCCCTGCTGGCTCTTTGGGCGTGGGACCATTCTCCAGACATATGGCCATTTTTGTGCCTGGCGCGGCGCCAAGTGCAAAAGGGTGGTTTTGAGGCTGAAGGCAGCAGGAAAGCCTGCAGCCCCCAGGTGTGTGGGGCTACGCAAGCGGTTCCCAAAGAGCTTTAGAACAAGGCATAGTCTTCCCTGCTGGCTCTTTGGGCGTGGGACCAATCTCCAGACAGGTGGCCATTTTTGGGCCTAGCGCGGCGCAAAGTGGGAAAGGGTGGTTTTGAGGCTGAAGGCAGCAGGAAAGCCTGCAGCCCCCAGGTCTGTGGGGCTACGCAAGCGGTTCCCAGAGAGCTTTAGAACAAGGCATAGTTTTCCCTGCTGGCTCTTTGGGCGTGGGACCAATCTCCAGAGATAAGGCCATTTTTGGGCCTAGCGCGGCGCGAAGTGGGAAAGGGTGGTTTTGAGGCTGAAGGCAGCAGGAAAGCCTGCAGCCCCCAGGTCTGTGGGGCTACGCAAGCGGTTCCCAAGGAGCTTTAGAACAAGGCATAGTTTTCCCTGCTGGCTCTTTGGGCGTGGGACCAGTCTCCAGACAGATGGCCATTTTTGGGCCTGGCGCGGCGCCAAGTGGGAAAGGGTGGTTTTGAGGCTGAAGGCAGCAGGAAAGCCTGCAGCCCCCAGGTCTGTGGGGATACGCAAGCGGTTCCCAAAGGGCTTTAGAACAAGGCATAGTTTTCCCTGCTGGCTCTTTGGGCGTGGGAGCAATCTCCACAGATAAGGCCATTTTTGTGTCTGGCGCGGCGCCAAGTGGGAAAGGGTGGTTTTGAGGCTGAAGGCAGCAGGAAAGCCTGCAGCCCCCAGGTGTGTGGGGCTACGCAAGCGGTTCCCAAAGAGCTTTAGAAGAAGGAAAAGATTTCCCCGCTGTCTCTTTGGGCGTGGGACCAATCTCCACACGGATGGCCTTTTTTCGGCCTAGCACGGCGCCAAGTGGGAAAGGGTGGTTTTGAGGCTGAAGGCAGCAGGAAAGCCTGCAGCCCCCAGGTCTGTGGGGCTACGCAAGTGGTTCCCAAAGAGCTTTAGAACAAGGCATAGTTTTCCCTGCTGGCTCTTTGGGCGTGGGACCAATCTCCAGACAGATGGCCATTTTTGTGCCTGGCGCGGCGCCAAGTGGGAAAGGGTGGTTTTGAGGCTGAAGGCAGCAGGAAAGCCTGCAGCCCCCAGGTCTGTGGGGCTACGCAAGCGGTTCCCAAAGAGCTTTAGAACAAGGCATATTTTTCCCTGCTGGCTCTTTGGGCGTGGGACCAATCTCCAGACAGATGGCCATTTTTGGGCCTGGCGCGGCGCCAAGTGGGAAAGGGTAGATTGAGGCTGAAGGCAGCAGGAAAGCCTGCAGCCCCCAGGTCTGTGGGGCTACGCAAGCGGTTCCCAAAGAGCTTTAGAAGAAGGAAAAGATTTCCCCGCTGTCTCTCTGGGAGTGGGACCAATCTCCACACGGATGGCCTTTTTTCGGCCTAGCGCGGCGCCAAGTGGGAAAGGGTGGTGTGAGGCTGAAGGCAGCAGGAAAGCCTGCAGCCCCCAGGTCTGTGGGGCTACGCAAGCGGTTCCGAAAGAGCTTTAGAACAAGGCATAGTTTTCCCTGCTGGCTCTTTGGGCCTGGGACCCATCTCCAGACATATGGCCATTTTTGTGCCTGGCGCGGCGCCAAGTGGGAAAGGGTGGTTTTGAGGCTGAAGGCAGCAGGAAAGCCTGCAGCCCCCAGGTCTGTGGGGCTACGCAAGCGGTTCCCAAAGAGCTTTAGAACAAGGCATAATTTTCCCTGCTGGCTCTTTGGGCGTGGGACCCAGCTCCAGACATATGGCCATTTTTGGGCCTGGCGCGGCGCCAAGTGGGAAAGGGTGGTTTTGAGGCTGAAGGCAGCAGGAAAGCCTGCAGCCCCCAGGTCTGTGGGGCTACGCAAGCGGTTCCCAAAGAGCTTTAGAACAAGGCATAGTTTTCCCTGCTGGCTCTTTGGGCGTGGGACCAATCTCCAGACAGATGGCCATTTTTGGGCCTAGAGCGGCGCCAAGTGGGAAAGGGTGGTTTTGAGGCTGAAGGCAGCAGGAAAGCCTGCAGCCCCCAGGTGTGTGGGGCTACGCAAGCGGTTCCCAAGGAGCTTTAGAACAAGGCATAGTTTTCCCTGCTGGCTCTTTGGGCGTGGGACCAGTCTCCAGACAGATGGCCATTTTTGGTCCTGGCGCGGCGCCAAGTGGGAAAGGGTGGTTTTGAGGCTGAAGGCAGCAGGAAAGCCTGCAGCCCCCAGGTCTGTGGGGCTACGCAAGCGGTTCCCAAAGAGCTTTAGAACAAGGCATAGTTTTACCTGCTGGCTCTTTGGGCGTGGGACCAATCTCCAGACAGATGGCCATTTTTGGGCCTGGCGCGGCGCCAAGTGGGAAAGGGTGGTTTTGAGGCTGAAGGCAGCAGGAAAGCCTGCAGCCCCCAGGTGTGTGGGGCTACGCAAGCGGTTCCCAAAGGGCTTTAGAACAAGGCATAGTTTTCCCTGCTGGCTCTTTGGGCGTGGGACCAATCTCCAGACAGATGGCCATTTTTGGGCCTGGCGCGGCGCCAAGTGGGAAAGGGTGGTGTGAGGCTGAAGGCAGCAGGAAAGCCTGGAGCCCCCAGGTGTGTGGGGCTACGCAAGCGGTTCCCAAAGAGCTTTAGAAGAAGGAAAAGATTTCCCCGCTGTCTCTTTGGGCGTGGGACCAATCTCCACACGGATGGCCTTTTTTCGGCCTAGCGCGGCGCCAAGTGGGAAAGGGTGGTGTGAGGCTGAAGGCAGCAGGAAAGCCTGCAGCCCCCAGGTCTGTGGGGCTACGCAAGCGGTTCCGAAAGAGCTTTAGAACAAGGCATAGTTTTCCCTGCTGGCTCTTTGGGCGTCGGACCATTCTCCAGACAAATGGCCATTTTTGTGCCTGGCGCGGCGCCAAGTGCCAAAGGTTGGTTTTGAGGCTGAAGGCAGCAGGAAAGCCTGCAGCCCCCAGGTCTGTGGGGCTACGCAAGCAGTTCCCAAAGAGCTTTAGAACAAGGCATAGTTTTCCCTGCTGGCTCTTTGGGCGTGGGACCCATCTCCAGACATATGGCCATTTTTGTGCCTGGCGCGGCGCCAAGTGGGAAAGGGTGGTTTTGAGGCTGAAGGCAGCAGGAAAGCCTGCAGCCCCCAGGTCTGTGGGGCTACGCAAGCGGTTCCCAGAGAGCTTTAGAACAAGGCATAGTTTTCCCTGCTGGCTCTTTGGGCGTGGGACCCATCTCCAGACATATGGCCATTTTTGGGCCTGGCGCGGCGCCAAGTGGGAAAGGGTGGTTTTGAGGCTGAAGGCAGCAGGAAAGCCTGCAGCCCCCAGGTCTGTGGGGCTACGCAAGCGGTTCCCAAAGAGCTTTAGAACAAGGCATAGTTTTCCCTGCTGGCTCTTTGGGCGTGGGACCAATCTCCAGACAGATGGCCATTTTTGGGCCTGGCGCGGCGCCAAGTGGGAAAGGGTGGTTTTGAGGCTGAAGGCAGCAGGAAAGCCTGCAGCCCCCAGGTCTGTGGGGCTACGCAAGCGGTTCCCAAAGGGCTTTAGAACAAGGCATAGTTTTCCCTGCTGGCTCTTTGGGCGTGGGACCAATCTCCAGAGATAAGGCCATTTTTTAGCCTGGCGTAGCGCCAAGTGGGAAAGGGTGGTTTTGAGGCTGAAGGCAGCAGGAAAGCCTGCAGCCCCCAGGTCTGTGGGGCTACGCAAGCGGTTCCCAAAGAGCTTTAGAAGAAGGAAAATATTTCCCTGCTGGCTCTTTGGGCGTGGGACCAATCTCCAGACAGATGGCCATTTTTGGGCATGGCGCAGCGCCAAGTGGGAAAGGGTGGTTTTGAGGCTGAAGGCAGCAGGAAAGCCTGCAGCCCCCAGGTGTTTGGGGCTACGCAAGCGGTTCCCAAAGAGCTTGAGAACAAGGCATAGTTTTCCCTGCTGGCTCTTTGGGCGTGGGACCAATCTCCAGACAGATGGCCATTTTTGGGCCTGGCGCGGCGCCAAGTGGGAAAGGGTGGTTTTGAGGCTGAAGGCAGCAGGAAAGCCTGCAGCCCCCAGGTGTGTGGGGCTACGCAAGCGGTTCCCAAAGGGCTTGAGAACAAGGCATAGTTTTCCCTGCTGGCTCTTTGGGCGTGGGACAAATCTCCACACGGATGGCCTTTTTTCGGCCTAGCACGGCGCCAAGTGGGAAAGGGTGGTGTGAGGCTGAAGGCAGCAGGAAAGCCTGCAGCCCCCAGGTCTGTGGGGCTACGCAAGCGGTTCCCAAAGAGCTTTAGAACAAGGCATAGTTTTCCCTGCTGGCTCTTTGGGCGTGGGACCATTCTCCAGACATATGGCCATTTTTGTGCCTGGCGCGGCGCCAAGTGCAAAAGGGTGGTTTTGAGGCTGAAGGCAGCAGGAAAGCCTGCAGCCCCCAGGTCTGTGGGGCTACGCAAGCGGTTCCCAAAGAGCTTTAGAACAAGGCATAGTTTTCCCTGCTGGCTCTTTGGGCGTGGGACCAATCTCCAGACAGGTGGCCATTTTTGGGCCTAGCGCGGCGCAAAGTGGGAAAGGGTGGTTTTGAGGCTGAAGGCAGCAGGAAAGCCTGCAGCCCCCAGGTCTGTGGGGCTACGCAAGCGGTTCCCAAAGGGCTTTAGAACAAGGCATAGTTTTCCCTGCTGGCTCTTTGGGCGTGGGACCAATCTCCAGAGATAAGGCCATTTTTGGGCCTAGCGCGGCGCGAAGTGGGAAAGGGTGGTTTTGAGGCTGAAGGCAGCAGGAAAGCCTGCAGCCCCCAGGTCTGTGGGGCTACGCAAGCGGTTCCCAAGGAGCTTTAGAACAAGGCATAGTTTTCCCTGCTGGCTCTTTGGGCGTGGGACCAGTCTCCAGACAGATGGCCATTTTTGGGCCTGGCGCGGCGCCAAGTGGGAAAGGGTGGTTTTGAGGCTGAAGGCAGCAGGAAAGCCTGCAGCCCCCAGGTGTGTGGGGATACGCAAGCGGTTCCCAAAGGGCTTTAGAACAAGGCATAGTTTTCCCTGCTGGCTCTTTGGGCGTGGGAGCAATCTCCACAGATAAGGCCATTTTTGTGTCTGGCGCGGCGCCAAGTGGGAAAGGGTGGTTTTGAGGCTGAAGGCAGCAGGAAAGCCTGCAGCCCCCAGGTGTGTGGGGCTACGCAAGCGGTTCCCAAAGAGCTTTAGAAGAAGGAAAAAATTTCCCCGCTGTCTCTTTGGGCGTGGGACCAATCTCCAGGGATGTGGCCATTTTTGGACCTGGCACGGCGCCAAGTGGGAAAGGGTGGTTTTGAGGCTGAAGGCAGCAGGAAAGCCTGCAGCCCCCAGGTGTGTGGGGCTACGCAAGCGGTTCCCAAGCAGCTTTCGAACAAGGCATAGTTTTCCCTGCTGGCTCTTTGGGCGTGGGACCAATCTCCAGACAGATGGCCATTTTTGGTCCTGGCGCGGCGCCAAGTGGGAAAGGGTGGTTTTGAGGCTGAAGGCAGCAGGAAAGCCTGCAGCCCCCAGGTCTGTGGGGCTACGCAAGCGGTTCCCAAGGAGCTTTAGAACAAGGCATAGTTTTCCCTGCTGGCTCTTTGGGCGTGGGACCAATCTCCAGCCATATGGCCATTTTTTAGCCTGGCGCGGCGCCAAGTGGGAAAGGGTGGTTTTGAGGCTGAAGGCAGCAGGAAAGCCTGCAGCCCCCAGGTGTGTGGGGCTACGCAAGCGGTTCCCAAAGAGCTATAGAACAAGGCATAGTTTTCCCTGCTGGCTCTTTGGGCGTGGGACCAATCTCCAGACAGATGGCCATTTTTGGGCCTGGCGCGGCGCCAAGTGGGAAAGGGTGGTTTTGAGGCTGAAGGCAGCAGGAAAGCCTGCAGCCCCCAGGTGTGTGGGGCTACGCAAGCGGTTCCCAAAGGGCTTGAGAACAAGGCATAGTTTTCCCTGCTGGCTCTTTGGGCGTGGGACAAATCTCCACACGGATGGCCTTTTTTCGGCCTAGCACGGCGCCAAGTGGGAAAGGGTGGTGTGAGGCTGAAGGCAGCAGGAAAGCCTGCAGCCCCCAGGTCTGTGGGGCTACGCAAGCGGTTCCCAAAGAGCTTTAGAACAAGGCATAGTTTTCCCTGCTGGCTCTTTGGGCGTGGGACCAGTCTCCAGACAGATGGCCATTTTTGTGCCTGGCGCGGCACCAAGTGCAAAAGGGTGGTTTTGAGGCTGAAGGCAGCAGGAAAGCCTGCAGCCCCCAGGTGTGTGGGGCTACGCAAGCGGTTCCCAAAGAGCTTTAGAACAAGGCATAGTTTTCCCTGCTGGCTCTTTGGGCGTGGGACCAATCTCCAGACAGGTGGCCATTTTTGGGCCTAGCGCGGCGCAAAGTGGGAAAGGGTGGTTTTGAGGCTGAAGGCAGCAGGAAAGCCTGCAGCCCCCAGGTCTGTGGGGCTACGCAAGCGGTTCCCAAAGGGCTTTAGAACAAGGCATAGTTTTCCCTGCTGGCTCTTTGGGCGTGGGACCAATCTCCAGAGATAAGGCCATTTTTGGGCCTAGCGCGGCGCGAAGTGGGAAAGGGTGGTTTTGAGGCTGAAGGCAGCAGGAAAGCCTGCAGCCCCCAGGTCTGTGGGGCTACGCAAGCGGTTCCCAAGGAGCTTTAGAACAAGGCATAGTTTTCCCTGCTGGCTCTTTGGGCGTGGGACCAGTCTCCAGACAGATGGCCATTTTTGGGCCTGGCGCGGCGCCAAGTGGGAAAGGGTGGTTTTGAGGCTGAAGGCAGCAGGAAAGCCTGCAGCCCCCAGGTCTGTGGGGATACGCAAGCGGTTCCCAAAGGGCTTTAGAACAAGGCATAGTTTTCCCTGCTGGCTCTTTGGGCGTGGGAGCAATCTCCACAGATAAGGCCATTTTTGTGTCTGGCGCGGCGCCAAGTGGGAAAGGGTGGTTTTGAGGCTGAAGGCAGCAGGAAAGCCTGCAGCCCCCAGGTGTGTGGGGCTACGCAAGCGGTTCCCAAAGAGCTTTAGAAGAAGGAAAAAATTTCCCCGCTGTCTCTTTGGGCGTGGGACCAATCTCCAGGGATGTGGCCATTTTTGGACCTGGCACGGCGCCAAGTGGGAAAGGGTGGTTTTGAGGCTGAAGGCAGCAGGAAAGCCTGCAGCCCCCAGGTCTGTGGGGCTACGCAAGCGGTTCCCAAGCAGCTTTCGAACAAGGCATAGTTTTCCCTGCTGGCTCTTTGGGCGTGGGACCAATCTCCAGACAGATGGCCATTTTTGGTCCTGGCGCGGCGCCAAGTGGGAAAGGGTGGTTTTGAGGCTGAAGGCAGCAGGAAAGCCTGCAGCCCCCAGGTCTGTGGGGCTACGCAAGCGGTTCCCAAGGAGCTTTAGAACAAGGCATAGTTTTCCCTGCTGGCTCTTTGGGCGTGGGACCAATCTCCAGACAGATGGCCATTTTTTAGCCTGGCGCGGCGCCAAGTGGGAAAGGGTGGTTTTGAGGCTGAAGGCAGCAGGAAAGCCTGCAGCCCCCAGGTCTGTGGGGCTACGCAAGCGGTTCCCAAAGAGCTATAGAACAAGGCATAGTTTTCCCTGCTGGCTCTTTGAGCGTGGGACCAATCTCCAGACAGATGGCCATTTTTGGGCCTGGCGCGGCGCCAAGTGGGAAAGGGTGGTTTTGAGGCTGAAGGCAGCAGGAAAGCCTGCAGCCCCCAGGTCTGTGGGGCTACGCAAGCGGTTCCCAAAGAGCTTTAGAACAAGGCATAGTTTTCCCTGCTGGCTCTTTGGGCGTGGGACCAATCTCCAGACAGATGGCCATTTTTGGGCCTGGCGCGGCGCCAAGTGGGAAAGGGTGGTTTTGAGGCTGAAGGCAGCAGGAAAGCCTGCAGCCCCCAGGTCTGTGGGACTACGCAAGCGGTTCCCAAAGGGCTTTAGAACAAGGCATAGTTTTCCCTGCTGGCTCTTTGGGCGTGGGACCAATCTCCAGACAGATGGCCATTTTTGAGCCTGGCACGGCGCCAAGTGGGAAAGGGTGGTTTTGAGGCTGAAGGCAGCAGGAAAGCCTGCAGCCCCCAGGTCTGTGGGGCTACGCAAGCGGTTCCCAAAGAGCTTTAGAACAAGGCATAGTTTTCCCTGCTGGCTCTTTGGGCGTGGGACCAATCTCCAGACAGAGGGCCATTTTTGGGCCTGGCGCGGCGCCAAGTGGGAAAGGGTAGATTGAGGCTGAAGGAAGCAGGAAAGCCTGCAGCCCCCAGGTCTGGGGGCTACGCAAGCGGTTCCCAAAGAGCTTTAGAAGAAGGAAAAGATTTCCCCGCTGTCTCTTTGGGCGTGGGACCAATCTCCACACGGATGGCCATTTTTGTGTCTAGCGCGGCGCCAAGTGGGAAAGGGTGGTGTGAGGCTGAAGGCAGCAGGAAAGCCTGCAGCCCCCAAGTGTGTGGGGCTATGCAAGCGGTTCCGAAAGAGCTTTAGAACAAGGCATAGTTTTCCCTGCTGGCTCTTTGGGCGTGGGACCAATCTCCAGACAAATGGCCATTTTTGTGCCTGGCGCGGCGCCAAGTGCAAAAGGGTGGTTTTGAGGCTGAAGGCAGCAGGAAAGCCTGCAGCCCCCAG
Organism: Rissa tridactyla; assembly: GCF_028500815.1. Lineage (NCBI taxonomy): Eukaryota > Metazoa > Chordata > Aves > Charadriiformes > Laridae > Rissa > Rissa tridactyla. Next base: position 44,037,157 of record NC_071472.1, read on the forward strand.
GTGTGTGGGGCTACGCAAGCAGTTCCCAAAGAGCTTTAGAACAAGGCATAGTTTTCCCTGCTGGCTCTTTGGGCGTGGGACCAATCTCCAGAGAGATGGCCATTTTTGGGCCTAGCGCGGCGCCAAGTGGGAAAGGGTGGTTTTGAGGCTGAAGGCAGCAGGAAAGCCTGCAGCCCCCAGGTCTGTGGGGCTACGCAAGCGGTTCCGAAAGAGCTTTAGAACAAGGCATAGTTTTCCCTGCTGGCTCTTTGGGCGTGGGACCAATCTCCAGAGAGATGGCCATTTTTGTGCCTGTCGTGGCGCCAAGTGGGAAAGGGTGGTTTTGAGGCTGAAGGCAGCAGGAAAGCCTGCAGCCCCCAGGTGTGTGGGGCTACGCAAGCGGTTCCCAAAGAGCTTTAGAACAAGGCATAGTTTTCCCTGCTGGCTCTTTGGGCGTGGGACCAATCTCCAGCCATATGGTCATTTTTGTGCCTGGCGCGGCGCCAAGTGGGAAAGGGTGGTTTTGAGGCTGAAGGCAGCAGGAAAGCCTGCAGCCCCCAGGTCTGTGGGGCTACGCAAGCGGTTCCCAAAGAGCTTGAGAACAAGGCATAGTTTTCCCTGCTGGCTCTTTGGGCGTGGGACCAATCTCCAGACAGATGGCCATTTTTGGGCATGGCGCAGCGCCAAGTGGGAAAGGGTGGTTTTGAGGCTGAAGGCAGCAGGAAAGCCTGCAGCCCCCAGGTGTGTGGGGCTACGCAAGCGGTTCCCAAAGAGCTTTAGAACAAGGCATAGTTTTCCCTGCTGGCTCTTTGGGCGTGGGACCAATCTCCAGCCATATGGCCATTTTTTAGCCTGGCGCGGCGCTAAGTGGGAAAGGGTGGTTTTGAGGCTGAAGGCAGCAGGAAAGCCTGCAGCCCCCAGGTCTGTGGGGCTACGCAAGCGGTTCCCAAAGAGCTTTAGAACAAGGCATAGTTTTCCCTGCTGGCTCTTTGGGCGTGGGACCAATCTCCAGACAGATGGCCATTTTTGGGCCTGGCGTGACGCCAAGTGGGAAAGGGTGGTTTTGAGGCTGAAGGCAGCAGGAAAGCCTGCAGCCCCCAGGTGTGTGGGGCTACGCAAGCGGTTCCCAAAGAGCTTTAGAACAAGGCATAGTTTTCCCTGCTGGCTCTTTGTGCGTGGGACCAGTCTCCAGGGATGTGGCCATTTTTGGGCCTGACGCGGCGCCAAGTGGGAAAGGGTGGTTTTGAGGCTGAAGGCAGCAGGAAAGCCTGCAGCCCCCAGGTGTGTGGGGCTACGCAAGCGGTTCCCAAAGAGCTTTAGAACAAGGCATAGTTTTCCCTGCTGGCTCTTTGGGCGTGGGACCAATCTCCAGACAGATGGCCATTTTTGGGCCTGGCGCGGCGCCAAGTGGGAAAGGGTAGATTGAGGCTGAAGGCAGCAGGAAAGCCTGCAGCCCCCAGGTGTGTGGGGCTACGCAAGCGGTTCCCAAAGAGCTTTAGAAGAAGGAAAAGATTTCCCCGCTGTCTCTTTGGGCGTGGGACCAATCTCCACACGGATGGCCTTTTTTCGGCCTAGCGCGGCGCCAAGTGGGAAAGGGTGGTTTTGAGGCTGAAGGCAGCAGGAAAGCCTGCAGCCCCCAGGTCTGTGGGGCTACGCAAGCGGTTCCCAAAGAGCTTTAGAACAAGGCATAGTTTTCCCTGCTGGCTCTTTGGGCGTGGGACCAATCTCCAGACAGATGGCCATTTTTGTGCCTGGCGCGGCGCCAAGTTGGAAAGGGTGCTTTTGAGGCTGAAGGCAGCAGGAAAGCCTGCAGCCCCCAGGTGTGTGGGGCTACGCAAGCGGTTCCCAAAGAGCTTTAGAAGAAGGAAAAGATTTCCCCGCTGTCTCTTTGGGCGTGGGACCAATCTCCAGGGATGTGGCCATTTTTGGACCTGGCACGGCGCCAAGTGGGAAAGGGTGGTTTTGAGGCTGAAGGCAGCAGGAAAGCCTGCAGCCCCCAGGTCTGTGGGGCTACGCAAGCGGTTCCCAAAGAGCTTTAGAACAAGGCATAGTTTTCCCTGCTGGCTTTTTGGGCGTGGGACCAATCTCCAGACAGATGGCCATTTTTGGGCCTGGCGCAGCGCCAAGTGGGAAAGGGTGGTTTTGAGGCTGAAGGCAGCAGGAAAGCCTGCAGCCCCCAGGTGTGTGGGGCTACGCAAGCGGTTCCCAAAGAGCTTTAGAACAAGGCATGGTTTTCCCTGCTGGCTCTTTGGGCGTGGGACCAATCTCCAGCCATATGGCCATTTTTTAGCCTGGCGCGGCGCTAAGTGGGAAAGGGTGGTTTTGAGGCTGAAGGCAGCAGGAAAGCCTGCAGCCCCCAGGTCTGTGGGGCTACGCAAGCGGTTCCCAAAGAGCTTTAGAACAAGGCATAGTTTTCCCTGCTGGCTCTTTGGGCGTGGGACCAATCTCCACAGATGAGGCCATTTTTGTGTCTGGCGCGGCGCCAAGTGGGAAAGGGTGGTTTTGAGGCTGAAGGCAGCAGGAAAGCCTGCAGCCCCCAGGTGTGTGGGGCTACGCAAGCGGTTCCCAAAGAGCTTTAGAACAAGGCATAGTTTTCCCTGCTGGCTCTTTGGGCGTGGGACCAATCTCCAGACAGATGGCCATTTTTGTGCCTGGCGCGGCGCCAAGTGGGAAAGGGTGCTTTTGAGGCTGAAGGCAGCAGGAAAGCCTGCAGCCCCCAGGTGTGTGGGGCTACGCAAGCGGTTCCCAAAGAGCTTTAGAAGAAGGAAAAGATTTCCCCGCTGTCTCTTTGGGCGTGGGACCAATCTCCAGGGATGTGGCCATTTTTGGACCTGGCACGGCGCCAAGTGGGAAAGGGTGGTTTTGAGGCTGAAGGCAGCAGGAAAGCCTGCAGCCCCCAGGTGTGTGGGGCTACGCAAGCGGTTCCCAAAGAGCTATAGAACAAGGCATAGTTTTCCCTGCTGGCTCTTTGGGCGTGGGACCAATCTCCAGACAGATGGCCATTTTTGGGCCTGGAGCGGCGCCAAGTGGGAAAGGGTGGTTTTGAGGCTGAAGGCATCAAGAAAGCCTGCAGCCCCCAGGTCTGTGGGGCTACGCAAGCGGTTCCCAAAGAGCTTTAGAACAAGGCATAATTTTCCCTGCTGGCTCTTTGGGCGTGGGACCAGTCTCCAGGGATGTGGCCATTTTTGGGCCTGACGCGGCGCCAAGTGGGAAAGGGTGGTTTTGAGGCTGAAGGCAGCAGGAAAGCCTGCAGCCCCCAGGTGTGTGGGGCTACACAAGCGGTTCCCAAAGAGCTTTAGAACAAGGCATAGTTTTCCCTGCTGGCTCTTTGGGCGTGGGACCAATCTCCAGACAGATGGCCATTTTTGTTACTGGCGCGGCGCCAAGTGGGAAAGGGTGTTTTTGAGGCTGAAGGCAGCAGGAAAGCCTGCAGCCCCCAGGTGTGTGGGGCTACGCAAGCGGTTCCCAAAGAGCTTTAGAACAAGGCATAGTTTTCCCTGCTGGCTCTTTGGGCGTGGGACCAATCTCCAGACAGATGGCCATTTTTGGGCCTGGCGCGGCGCCAAGTGGGAAAGGGTGGTTTTGAGGCTGAAGGCAGCAGGAAAGCCTGCAGCCCCCAGGTGTGTGGGGCTACGCAAGCGGTTCCCAAAGAGCTTTAGAACAAGGCATAGTTTTCCCTGCTGGCTCTTTGGGCGTGGGACCAATCTCCAGACAGATGGCCATTTTTGGGCCTGGAGCGGCGCCAAGTGGGAAAGGGTGGTTTTGAGGCTGAAGGCATCAAGAAAGCATGCAGCCCCCAGGTGTGTGGGGCTACGCAAGCGGTTCCCAAAGAGCTTTAGAACAAGGCATAATTTTCCCTGCTGGCTCTTTGGGCGTGGGACCAGTCTCCAGGGATGTGGCCATTTTTGGGCCTGACGCGGCGCCAAGTGGGAAAGGGTGGTTTTGAGGCTGAAGGCAGCAGGAAAGCCTGCAGCCCCCAGGTCTGTGGGGCTACGCAAGCGGTTCCCAAAGAGCTTTAGAACAAGGCATAGTTTTCCCTGCTGGCTCTTTGGGCGTGGGACCAATCTCCAGGCAGATGGCCATTTTTGTTACTGGCGCGGCGCCAAGTGGGAAAGGGTGTTTTTGAGGCTGAAGGCAGCAGGAAAGCCTGCAGCCCCCAGGTGTGTGGGGCTACGCAAGCGGTTCCCAAAGAGCTTTAGAACAAGGCATAGTTTTCCCTGCTGGCTCTTTGGGCGTGGGACCAATCTCCAGACAGATGGCCATTTTTGGGCCTGGCGCGGCGCCAAGTGGGAAAGGGTGGTTTTGAGGCTGAAGGCAGCAGGAAAGCCTGCAGCCCCCAGGTGTGTGGGGCTACGCAAGCGGTTCCCAAAGAGCTTTAGAACAAGGCATAGTTTTCCCTGCTGGCTCTTTGGGCGTGGGACCAATCTCCAGAGATATGGCCATTTTTGTTACTGGCGCGGCGCCAAGTGGGAAAGGGTGGTTTTGAGGCTGAAGGCAGCAGGAAAGCCTGCAGCCCCCAGGTCTGTGGGGCTACGCAAGCGGTTCCCAAAGAGCTTTAGAACAAGGCATAGTTTTCCCTGCTGGCTCTTTGGGCGTGGGACCAATCTCCAGACAGATGGCCATTTTTGGGCCTGGCGCGGCGCCAAGTGGGAAAGGGTGGTTTTGAGGCTGAAGGCAGCAGGAAAGCCTGCAGCCCCCAGGTCTGTGGGGCTACGCAAGCGGTTCCGAAAGAGCTTTAGAACAAGGCATAGTTTTCCCTGCTGGCTCTTTGGGCGTGGGACCAATCTCCAGACAGATGGCCATTTTTGTGCCTGGCGCGGCGCCAAGTGGGAAAGGGTGGTTTTGAGGCTGAAGGCAGCAGGAAAGCCTGCAGACCCCAGGTGTGTGGGGCTACGCAAGCGGTTCCCAAAGAGCTTTAGAACATGGCATAGTTTTCCCTGCTGGCTCTTTGGGCGTGTGACCAATCTCCAGACAGATGGCCATTTTTGTTACTGGCGCGGCGCCAAGTGGGAAAGGGTGGTTTTGAGGCTGAAGGCAGCAGGAAAGCCTGCAGCCCCCAGGTGTGTGGGGCTACGCACGCGGTTCCCAAAGAGCTTGAGAACAAGGCATAGTTTTCCCTGCTGGCTCTTTGGGCGTGGGACCAATCTCCAGACAGATGGCCATTTTTGTGTCTGGCGCGGCGCCAAGTGGGAAAGGGTGGTTTTGAGGCTGAAGGCAGCAGGAAAGCCTGCAGCCCCCAGGTGTGTGGGGCTACGCAAGCGGTTCCCAAAGAGCTTTAGAACAAGGCATAGTTTTCCCTGCTGGCTCTTTGGGCGTGGGACCAATCTCCAGACAGATGGCCATTTTTTAGCCTGGCGCGGCGCCAAGTGGGAAAGGGTGGTTTTGAGGCTGAAGGCAGCAGGAAAGCCTGCAGCCCCCAAGTGTGTGGGGCTACGCAAGCGGTTCCCAAAGAGCTATAGAACAAGGCATAGTTTTCCCTGCTGGCTCTTTGGGCGTGGGACCAATCTCCAGACAAATGGCCATTTTTGTGCCTGGCGCGGCGCCAAGTGAAAAAGGGTGGTTTTGAGGCTGAAGGCAGCAGGAAAGCCTGCAGCCCCCAGGTCTGTGGGGCTACGCAAGCGGTTCCCAAAGAGCTTTAGAACAAGGCATAGTTTTCCCTGCTGGCTCTTTGGGCGTGGGACCAATCTCCAGACAGATGGCCATTTTTGGGCCTAGCGCGGCGCCAAGTGGGAAAGGGTGGTTTTGAGGCTGAAGGCAGCAGGAAAGCCTGCAGCCCCCAGGTCTGTGGGGCTACGCAAGCGTTTCCCAAAGAGCTTTAGAACAAGGCATAGTTTTCCCTGCTGGCTCTTTGGGCGTGGGACCAATCTCCAGACAGATGGCCATTTTTGGGCCTGGCGCGGCGCCAAGTGGGAAAGGGTAGATTGAGGCTGAAGGCAGCAGGAAAGCCTGCAGCCCCCAGGTCTGTGAGGCTACGCAAGCGGTTCCCAAAGAGCTTTAGAAGAAGGAAAAGATTTCCCTGCTGTCTCTTTGGGCGTGGGACCAGTCTCCACACGGATGGCCTTTTTTCGGCCTAGCGCGGCGCGAAGTGGGAAAGGGTGGTGTGAGGCTGAAGGCAGCAGGAAAGCCTGCAGCGCCAAGTGTGTGGGGCTACGCAAGCGGTTCCGAAAGAGCTTTAGAACAAGGCATAGTTTTCCCGGCTGGCTCTTTGGGCGTGGGACCAATCTCCAGACAAATGGCCATTTTTGTGCCTGGCGCGGCGCCAAGTGAAAAAGGGTGGTTTTGAGGCTGAAGGCAGCAGGAAAGCCTGCAGCCCCCAGGTCTGTGGGGCTACGCAAGCGGTTCCCAAAGAGCTTTAGAACAAGGCATAGTTTTCCCTGCTGGCTCTTTGGGCGTGGGACCAATCTCCAGACAGATGGCCATTTTTGGGCGTAGCGCGGCGCCAAGTGGGAAAGGGTGGTTTTGAGGCTGAAGGCAGCAGGAAAGCCTGCAGCCCCCAGGTCTGTGGGGCTACGCAAGTGGTTCCCAAAGAGCTTTAGAACAAGGCATAGTTTTCCCTGCTGGCTCTTTGGGCGTGGGACCAATCTCCAGACAGATGGCCATTTTTGTGCCTGGCGCGGCGCCAAGTGGGAAAGGGTGGTTTTGAGGCTGAAGGCAGCAGGAAAGCCTGCAGCCCCCAGGTGTGTGGGGCTACGCAAGCGGTTCCCAGAGAGCTTTAGAACAAGGCATAGTTTTCCCTGCTGGCTCTTTGGGCGTGGGACCAATCTCCAGACAGATGGCCATTTTTGGGCCTAGCGCGGCGCGAAGTGGGAAAGGGTGGTTTTGAGGCTGAAGGCAGCAGGAAAGCCTGCAGCCCCCAGGTGTGTGGGGCTACGCAAGCGGTTCCCAAAGAGCTTGAGAACAAGGCATAGTTTTCCCTGCTGGCTCTTTGGGCGTGGGACCAATCTCCAGACAGATGGCCATTTTTGGGCATGGCGTAGCGCCAAGTGGGAAAGGGTGGTTTTGAGGCTGAAGGCAGCAGGAAATCCTGCAGCCCCCAGGTCTGTGGGGCTACGCAAGCGGTTCCCAAAGAGCTTTAGAACAAGGCATAGTTTTCCCTGCTGGCTCTTTGGGCGTGGGACCAATCTCCAGCCATATGGCCATTTTTTACCCTGGCGCGGCGCGAAGTGGGAAAGGGTGGTTTTGAGGCTGAAGGCAGCAGGAAAGCCTGCAGCCCCCAGGTCTGTGGGGCTACGCAAGCGGTTCCCAAAGAGCTATAGAACAAGGCATAGTTTTCCCTGCTGGCTCTTTGGGCGTGGGACCAATCTCCAGACAGATGGCCATTTTTGGGCCTGGCGTGACGCCAAGTGGGAAAGGGTGGTTTTGAGGCTGAAGGCAGCAGGAAAGCCTGCAGCCCCCAGGTGTGTGGGGCTACGCAAGCGGTTCCCAAAGAGCTTTAGAACAAGGCATAGTTTTCCCTGCTGGCTCTTTGGGCGTGGGACCAGTCTCCAGGGATGTGGCCATTTTTGGGCCTAGCGCGGCGCGAAGTGGGAAAGGGTGGTTTTGAGGCTGAAGGCAGCAGGAAAGCCTGCAGCCCCCAGGTCTGTGGGGCTACGCAAGCGGTTCCCAAAGAGCTTTAGAACAAGGCATAGTTTTCCCTGCTGGCTCTTTGGGCGTGGGACCAATCTCCAGACAGATGGCCATTTTTGTGCCTGGCGCGGCGCCAAGTGGGAAAGGGTGGTTTTGAGGCTGAAGGCAGCAGGAAAGCCTGCAGCCCCCAGGTCTGTGGGGCTACGCAAGCGGTTCCCAAAGAGCTTTAGAACAAGGCATAGTTTTCCCTGCTGGCTCTTTGGGCGTGGGACCAATCTCCACACAGATGGCCATTTTTTAGCCTGGCGCGGCGCCAAGTGGGAAAGGGTGGTTTTGAGGCTGAAGGCAGCAGGAAAGCCTGCAGCCCCCAGGTGTGTGGGGCTACGCAAGCGGTTCCCAAAGAGCTTGAGAACAAGGCATAGTTTTCCCTGCTGGCTCTTTGGGCGTGGGACCAATCTCCAGACAGATGGCCATTTTTGGGCCTGGCGTGACGCCAAGTGGGAAAGGGTGGTTTTGAGGCTGAAGGCAGCAGGAAAGCCTGCAGCCCCCAGGTCTGTGGGGCTACGCAAGCGGTTCCCAAAGAGCTTTAGAACAAGGCATAGTTTTCCCTGCTGGCTCTTTGGGCGTGGGACCAGTCTCCAGGGATGTGGCCATTTTTGGGCCTGACGCGGCGCCAAGTGGGAAAGGGTGGTTTTGAGGCTGAAGGCAGCAGGAAAGCCTGCAGCCCCCAGGTGTGTGGGGCTACGCAAGCGGTTCCCAAAGAGCTTGAGAACAACGCATATTTTTCCCTGTTGGATCTTTGGGCGTGGGACCAATCTCCAGACAGATGGCCATTTTTGGGCCTGGCGCGGCGCCAAGTGGGAAAGGGTGGTTTTGAGGCTGAAGGCAGCAGGAAAGCCTGCAGCCCCCAGGTGTGTGGGGCTACGCAAGCGGTTCCCAAAGAGCTTTAGAACAAGGCATAGTTTTCCCTGCTGGCTCTTTGGGCGTGGGACCAATCTCCAGACAGATGGCCATTTTTGGGCATGGCGCAGCGCCAAGTGGGAAAGGGTGGTTTTGAGGCTGAAGGCAGCAGGAAAGCCTGCAGCCCCCAGGTGTGTGGGGCTACGCAAGCGGTTCCCAAAGAGCTTTAGAACAAGGCATAGTTTTCCCTGCTGGCTCTTTGGGCGTGGGACCAATCTCCAGCCATATGGCCATTTTTTAGCCTGGCGCAGCGCCAAGTGGGAAAGGGTGGTTTTGAGGCTGAAGGCAGCAGGAAAGCCTGCAGCCCCCAGGTCTGTGGGGCTACGCAAGCGGTTCCCAAAGAGCTTTAGAACAAGGCATAGTTTTCCCTGCTGGCTCTTTGGGCGTGGGACCAATCTCCAGACAGATGGCCATTTTTGGGCCTGGCGCGGCGCCAAGTGGGAAAGGGTGGTTTTGAGGCTGAAGGCAGCAGGAAAGCCTGCAGCCCCCAGGTCTGTGGGGCTACGCAAGCGTTTCCCAAAGAGCTTTAGAACAAGGCATAGTTTTCCCTGCTGGCTCTTTGGGCGTGGGACCAATCTCCAGACAGATGGCCATTTTTGGGCATGGCGCGGCGCCAAGTGGGAAAGGATAGATTGAGGCTGAAGGCAGCAGGAAAGCCTGCAGCCCCCAGGTCTGTGGGGCTACGCAAGCGGTTCCCAAAGAGCTTTAGAAGAAGGAAAATATTTCCCCGCTGTCTCTTTGGGCGTGGGACCAATCTCCACACGGATGGCCTTTTTTCGGCCTAGCGCGGCGCCAAGTGGGAAAGGGTGGTGTGAGGCTGAAGGCAGCAGGAAAGCCTGCAGCCCCCAAGTGTGTGGGGCTACGCAAGCGGTTCCGAAAGAGCTTTAGAACAAGGCATAGTTTTCCCTGCTGGCTCTTTGGGCGTGGGACCAATCTCCAGACAAATGGCCATTTTTGTGCCTGGCGCGGCGCCAAGTGGGAAAGGGTGGTTTTGAGGCTGAAGGCAGCAGGAAAGCCTGCAGCCCCCAGGTCTGTGGGGCTACGCAAGCGGTTCCCAAAGAGCTTTAGAACAAGGCATAGTTTTCCCTGCTGGCTCTTTGGGCGTGGGACCAATCTCCAGAGAGATGGCCATTTTTGGGCCTAGCGCGGCGCCAAGTGGGAAAGGGTGGTTTTGAGGCTGAAGGCAGCAGGAAAGCCTGCAGCCCCCAGGTGTGTGGGGCTACGCAAGCGGTTCCCAAAGAGCTTTAGAACAAGGCATAGTTTTCCCTGCTGGCTCTTTGGGCGTGGGACCAATCTCCAGACAGATGGCCATTTTTGGGCCTGGCGCGGCGCCAAGTGGGAAAGGGTGGTTTTGAGGCTGAAGGCAGCAGGAAAGCCTGCAGCCCCCAGGTCTGTGGGGCTACGCAAGCGGTTCCCAGAGAGCTTTAGAACAAGGCATAGTTTTCCCTGCTGGCTCTTTGGGCGTGGGACCAGTCTCCAGACAGATGGCCATTTTTGGGCCTAGCGCGGCGCGAAGTGGGAAAGGGTGTTTTTGAGGCTGAAGGCAGCAGGAAAGCCTGCAGCCCCCAGGTCTGTGGGGCTACGCAAGCGGTTCCCAAAGAGCTTTAGAACAAGGCATAGTTTTCCCTGCTGGCTCTTTTGGCGTGGGACCAATCTCCAGACAGATGGCCATTTTTGGGCATGGCGCAGCGCCAAGTGGGAAAGGGTGGTTTTGAGGCTGAAGGCAGCATGAAATCCTGCAGCCCCCAGGTCTCTGGGGCTACGCAAGCGGTTCCCAAAGAGCTTTAGAACAAGGCATAGTTTTCCCTGCTGGCTCTTTGGGCGTGGGACCAATCTCCAGCCATATGGCCATTTTTTAGCCTGGCGCGGCGCCAAGTGGGAAAGGGTGGTTTTGAGGCTGAAGGCAGCAGGAAAGCCTGCAGCCCCCAGGTCTGTGGGGCTACGCAAACGGTTCCCAAAGAGCTATAGAACAAGGCATAGTTTTCCCTGCTGGCTCTTTGGGCGTGGGACCAATCTCCAGACAGATGGCCATTTTTGGGCCTGGCGTGACGCCAAGTGGGAAAGGGTGGTTTTGAGGCTGAAGGCAGCAGGAAAACCTGCAGCCCCCAGGTCTGTGGGGCTACGCAAGCGGTTCCCAAAGAGCTTTAGAACAAGGCATAGTTTTCCCTGCTGGCTCTTTGGGCGTGGGACCAGTCTCCAGGGATGTGGCCATTTTTGGGCCTAGCGCGGCGCGAAGTGGGAAAGGGTGGTTTTGAGGATGAAGGCAGCAGGAAAGCCTGCAGCCCCCAGGTCTGTGGGGCTACGCAAGCGGTTCCCAAAGAGCTTGAGAACAAGGCATAGTTTTCCCTGCTGGCTCTTTGGGCGTGGGACCAATCTCCAGACAGATGGCCATTTTTGGGCATGGCGCAGCGCCAAGTGGGAAAGGGTGGTTTTGAGGCTGAAGGCAGCAGGAAAGCCTGCAGCCCCCAGGTCTGTGGGGCTACGCAAGCGGTTCCCAAAGAGCTTTAGAACAAGGCATAGTTTTCCCTGCTGGCTCTTTGGGCGTGGGACCAATCTCCAGCCATATGGCCATTTTTGTGCCTGGCGCGGCGCCAAGTGGGAAAGGGTGGTTTTGAGGCTGAAGGCAGCAGGAAAGCCTGCAGCCCCCAGGTGTGTGGGGCTACGCAAGCGGTTCCCAAAGAGCTTGAGAACAAGGCATAGTTTTCCCTGCTGGCTCTTTGGGCGTGGGACCAATCTCCAGACAGATGTCCATTTTTGGGCATGGCGCAGCGCCAAGTGGGAAAGGGTGGTTTTGAGGCTGAAGGCAGCAGGAAAGCCTGCAGCCCCCAGGTGTGTGGGACTACGTACGCGGTTCCCAAAGAGCTTGAGAACAAGGCATAGTTTTCCCTGCTGGCTCTTTGGGCGTGGGACCAATCTCCAGACAGATGGCCATTTTTGGGCCTGGCGTGACGCCAAGTGGGAAAGGGTGGTTTTGAGGCTGAAGGCAGCAGGAAAACCTGCAGCCCCCAGGTGTGTGGGGCTACGCAAGCGGTTCCCAAAGAGCTTTAGAACAAGGCATAGTTTTCCCTGCTGGCTCTTTGGGCGTGGGACCAATCTCCAGCCATATGGCCATTTTTGGGCCTAGCGCGGCGCGAAGTGGGAAAGGGTGGTTTTGAGGCTGAAGGCAGCAGGAAAGCCTGCAGCCCCCAGGTCTGTGGGGCTACGCAAGCGGTTCCCAAAGAGCTTGAGAACAAGGCATAGTTTTCCCTGCTGGCTCTTTTGGCGTGGGACCAATCTCCAGACAGATGGCCATTTTTGGGCATGGCGCAGCGCCAAGTGGGAAAGGGTGGTTTTGAGGCTGAAGGCAGCATGAAATCCTGCAGCCCCCAGGTCTCTGGGGCTACGCAAGCGGTTCCCAAAGAGCTTTAGAACAAGGCATAGTTTTCCCTGCTGGCTCTTTGGGCGTGGGACCAATCTCCAGACAGATGGCCATTTTTTAGCCTGGCGCGGCGCCAAGTGGGAAAGGGTGGTTTTGAGGCTGAAGGCAGCAGGAAAGCCTGCAGCCCCCAGGTCTGTGGGGCTACGCAAACGGTTCCCAAAGAGCTATAGAACAAGGCATAGTTTTCCCTGCTGGCTCTTTGGGCGTGGGACCAATCTCCAGACAGATGGCCATTTTTGGGCCTGGCGTGACGCCAAGTGGGAAAGGGTGGTTTTGAGGCTGAAGGCAGCAGGAAAACCTGCAGCCCCCAGGTCTGTGGGGCTACGCAAGCGGTTCCCAAAGAGCTTTAGAACAAGGCATAGTTTTCCCTGCTGGCTCTTTGGGCGTGGGACCAGTCTCCAGGGATGTGGCCATTTTTGGGCCTAGCGCGGCGCGAAGTGGGAAAGGGTGGTTTTGAGGATGAAGGCAGCAGGAAAGCCTGCAGCCCCCAGGTCTGTGGGGCTACGCAAGCGGTTCCCAAAGAGCTTGAGAACAAGGCATAGTTTTCCCTGCTGGCTCTTTGGGCGTGGGACCAATCTCCAGACAGATGGCCATTTTTGGGCATGGCGCAGCGCCAAGTGGGAAAGGGTGGTTTTGAGGCTGAAGGCAGCAGGAAAGCCTGCAGCCCCCAGGTCTGTGGGGCTACGCAAGCGGTTCCCAAAGAGCTTTAGAACAAGGCATAGTTTTCCCTGCTGGCTCTTTGGGCGTGGGACCAATCTCCAGCCATATGGCCATTTTTGTGCCTGGCGCGGCGCCAAGTGGGAAAGGGTGGTTTTGAGGCTGAAGGCAGCAGGAAAGCCTGCAGCCCCCAGGTCTGTGGGGCTACGCAAGCGGTTCCCAAGGAGCTTGAGAACAAGGCATAGTTTTCCCTGCTGGCTCTTTGGGCGTGGGACCAATCTCCAGACAGATGGCCATTTTTGGGCATGGCGCAGCGCCAAGTGGGAAAGGGTGGTTTTGAGGCTGAAGGCAGCAGGAAAGCCTGCAGCCCCCAGGTGTGTGGGGCTACGCAAGCGGTTCCCAAAGAGCTTTAGAACAAGGCATAGTTTTCCCTGCTGGCTCTTTGGGCGTGGGACCAATCTCCAGCCATATGGCCATTTTTTAGCCTGGCGCGGCGCCAAGTGGTAAAGGGTGGTTTTGAGGCTGAAGGCAGCAGGAAAGCCTGCAGCCCCCAGGTGTGTGGGACTACGTACGCGGTTCCCAAAGAGCTTGAGAACAAGGCATAGTTTTCCCTGCTGGCTCTTTGGGCGTGGGACCAATCTCCAGACAGATGGCCATTTTTGGGCCTGGCGTGACGCCAAGTGGGAAAGGGTGGTTTTGAGGCTGAAGGCAGCAGGAAAACCTGCAGCCCCCAGGTCTGTGGGGCTACGCAAGCGGTTCCCAAAGAGCTTTAGAACAAGGCATAGTTTTCCCTGCTGGCTCTTTGGGCGTGGGACCAATCTCCAGACAGATGGCCATTTTTTAGCCTGGCGCGGCGCCAAGTGGGAAAGGGTGGTTTTGAGGCTGAAGGCAGCAGGAAAGCCTGCAGCCCCCAGGTCTGTGGGACTACGCACGCGGTTCCCAAAGAGCTTTAGAACAAGGCATAGTTTTCCCTGCTGGCTCTTTGGGCGTGGGACCAATCTCCAGACAGATGGCCATTTTTGGGCCTGGCGTGACGCCAAGTGGGAAAGGGTGGTTTTGAGGCTGAAGGCAGCAGGAAAACCTGCAGCCCCCAGGTCTGTGGGGCTACGCAAGCGGTTCCCAAAGAGCTTTAGAACAAGGCATATTTTTCCCTGCTGGCTCTTTGGGCGTGGGACCAGTCTCCAGGGATGTGGCCATTTTTGGGCCTGACGCGGCGCCAAGTGGGAAAGGGTGGTTTTGAGGCTGAAGGCAGCAGGAAAGCCTGCAGCCCCCAGGTGTGTGGGGCTACGCAAGCGGTTCCCAAAGAGCTTGAGAACAACGCATATTTTTCCCTGTTGGATCTTTGGGCGTGGGACCAATCTCCAGACAGATGGCCATTTTTGGGCCTGGCGCGGCGCCAAGTGGGAAAGGGTGGTTTTGAGGCTGAAGGCAGCAGGAAAGCCTGCAGCACCCAGGTCTGTGGGGCTACGCAAGCGGTTCCCAAAGGGCTTTAGAACAAGGCATAGTTTTCCCTGCTGGCTCTTTGGGGGTGGGACCAATCTCCAGACAGATGGCCATTTTTGGGCCTGGCGCGGCGCCAAGTGGGAAAGGGTAGATTGAGGCTGAAGGCAGCAGGAAAGGCTGCAGCCCCCAGGTGTGTGGGGCTACGCAAGCGGTTCCCAAAGAGCTTTAGAAGAAGGAAAAGATTTCCCTGCTGTCTCTTTGGGCGTGGGACCAATCTCCACACGGATGGCCTTTTTTCGGCCTAGCGCGGCGCCAAGTGGGAAAGGGTGGTGTGAGGCTGAAGGCAGCAGGAAAGCCTGCAGCCCCCAAGTATGTGGGGCTACGCAAGCGGTTCCGAAAGAGCTTTAGAACAAGGCATAGTTTTCCCTGCTGGCTGTTTGGGCGTGGGACCATTCTCCAGACAAATGGCCATTTTTGTGCCTGGCGCGGCGCCAAGTGCAAAAGGGTGGTTTTGAGGCTGAAGGCAGCAGGAAAGCCTGCAGCCCCCGGGTCTGTGGGGCTACGCAAGCGGTTCCCAAAGAGCTTTAGAACAAGGCATAGTTTTCCCTGCTGGCTCTTTTGGCGTGGGACCAATCTCCAGACAGATGGCCATTTTTGTGCCTGTCGTGGCGCCAAGTGGGAAAGGGTGGTTTTGAGGCTGAAGGCAGCAGGAAAGCCTGCAGCCCCCAGGTGTGTGGGGCTACGCAAGCGGTTCCCAAAGAGCTTTAGAACAAGGCATAGTTTTCCCTGCTGGCTCTTTGGGCGTGGGACCAATCTCCAGACAGATGGCCATTTTTGGGCCTAGCGCGGCGCGAAGTGGGAAAGGGTGGTTTTGAGGCTGAAGGCAGCAGGAAATCCTGCAGCCCCCAGGTCTGTGGGGCTACGCAAGCGGTTCCCAAAGAGCTTGAGAACAAGGCATAGTTTTCCCTGCTGGCTCTTTGGGCGTGGGACCAATCTCCAGACAGATGGCCATTTTTGGGCCTAGAGCGGCGCCAAGTGGGAAAGGGTGGTTTTGAGGCTGAAGGCAGCAGGAAAGCCTGCAGCCCCCAGGTGTGTGGGGCTACGCAAGCGGTTCCCAAAGAGCTTTCGAACAAGGCATAGTTTTCCCTGCTGGCTTTTTGGGCGTGGGACCAATCTCCAGACAGATGGCCATTTTTGTGCCTGGCGCGGCGCCAAGTGGGAAAGGGTGGTTTTGAGGCTGAAGGCAGCAGGAAAGCCTGCAGCCCCCAGGTCTGTGGGGCTACGCAAGCGGTTCCCAAAGAGCTATAGAACAAGGCATAGTTTTCCCTGCTGGCTCTTTGGGCGTGGGACCAGTCTCCAGGGATGTGGCCATTTTTGGGCCTAGCGCGGCGCGAAGTGGGAAAGGGTGGTTTTGAGGCTGAAGGCAGCAGGAAAGCCTGCAGCCCCCAGGTCTGTGGGGCTACGCAAGCGGTTCCCAAAGAGCTTGAGAACAAGGCATAGTTTTCCCTGCTGGCTCTTTGGGCGTGGGACCAATCTCCAGACAGATGGCCATTTTTGGGCCTGGCGCGGCGCCAAGTGGGAAAGGGTGGTTTTGAGGCTGAAGGCAGCAGGAAAGCCTGCAGCCCCCAGGTGTGTGGGGCTACGCAAGCGGTTCCCAAAGAGCTTTAGAAGAAGGAAAAGATTTCCCCGCTGTCTCTTTGGGCGTGGGACCAATCTCCACACGGATGGCCTTTTTTCGGCCTAGCGCGGCGCGAAGTGGGAAAGGGTGGTTTTGAGGCTGAAGGCAGCAGGAAAGCCTGCAGCCCCCAAGTATGTGGGGCTACGCAAGCGGTTCCGAAAGAGCTTTAGAACAAGGCATAGTTTTCCCTGCTGGCTCTTTGGGCGTGGGACCATTCTCCAGACAAATGGCCATTTTTGTGCCTGGCGCGGCGCCAAGTGCAAAAGGGTGGTTTTGAGGCTGAAGGCAGCAGGAAAGCCTGCAGCCCCCGGGTCTGTGGGGCTACGCAAGCGGTTCCCAAGGAGCTTTAGAACAAGGCATAGTTTTCCCTGCTGGCTCTTTTGGCGTGGGACCAATCTCCAGACAGATGGCCATTTTTGTGCCTGTCGTGGCGCCAAGTGGGAAAGGGTGGTTTTGAGGCTGAAGGCAGCAGGAAAGCCTGCAGCCCCCAGGTCTGTGGGGCTACGCAAGCGGTTCCCAAAGAGCTTTAGAACAAGGCATAGTTTTCCCTGCTGGCTCTTTGGGCGTGGGACCAATCTCCAGACAGATGGCCATTTTTGTGCCTGTCGTGGCGCCAAGTGGGAAAGGGTGGTTTTGAGGCTGAAGGCAGCAGGAAAGCCTGCAGCCCCCAGGTCTGTGGGGCTACGCAAGCGGTTCCCAAAGAGCTTGAGAACAAGGCATAGTTTTCCCTGCTGGCTCTTTGGGCGTGGGACCAATCTCCAGCCATATGGCCATTTTTTAGCCTGGCGCGGCGCCAAGTGGGAAAGGGTGGTTTTGAGGCTGAAGGCAGCAGGAAAGCCTGCAGCCCCCAGGTGTGTGGAACTACGCACGCGGTTCCCAAAGAGCTTGAGAACAAGGCATAGTTTTCCCTGCTGGCTCTTTGGGCGTGGGACCAATCTCCAGACAGATGGCCATTTTTGGGCCTGGCGTGACGCCAAGTGGGAAAGGGTGGTTTTGAGGCTGAAGGCAGCAGGAAAACCTGCAGCCCCCAGGTCTGTGGGGCTACGCAAGCGGTTCCCAAAGAGCTTTAGAACAAGGCATAGTTTTCCCTGCTGGCTCTTTGGGCGTGGGACCAATCTCCAGACAGATGGCCATTTTTGGGCCTGACGCGGCGCCAAGTGGGAAAGGGTAGATTGAGGCTGAAGGCAGCAGGAAAGCCTGCAGCCCCCAGGTGTGTGGGGCTACGCAAGCGGTTCCCAAAGAGCTTTAGAAGAAGGAAAAATTTCCCTGCTGTCTCTTTGGGCGTGGGACCAATCTCCACACGGATGGCCTTTTTTCGGCCTAGCGCGGCGCCAAGTGGGAAAGGGTGGTGTGAGGCTGAAGGCAGCAGGAAAGCCTGCAGCCCCCAAGTATGTGGGGCTACGCAAGCGGTTCCCAAAGAGCTTTAGAACAAGGCATAGTTTTCCCTGCTGGCTGTTTGGGCGTGGGACCATTCTCCAGACAAATGGCCATTTTTGTGCCTGGCGCGGCGCCAAGTGCAAAAGGGTGGTTTTGAGGCTGAAGGCAGCAGGAAAGCCTGCAGCCCCCGGGTCTGTGGGGCTACGCAAGCGGTTCCCAAAGAGCTTTAGAACAAGGCATAGTTTTCCCTGCTGGCTCTTTTGGCGTGGGACCAATCTCCAGACAGATGGCCATTTTTGTGCCTGTCGTGGCGCCAAGTGGGAAAGGGTGGTTTTGAGGCTGAAGGCAGCAGGAAAGCCTGCAGCCCCCAGGTCTGTGGGGCTACGCAAGCGGTTCCCAAAGAGCTTTAGAACAAGGTATAGTTTTCCCTGCTGGCTCTTTGGGCGTGGGACCAATCTCCAGACAGATGGCCATTTTTGGGCCTAGCGCGGCGCGAAGTGGGAAAGGGTGGTTTTGAGGCTGAAGGCAGCAGGAAATCCTGCAGCCCCCAGGTCTGTGGGGCTACGCAAGCGGTTCCCAAAGAGCTTGAGAACAAGGCATAGTTTTCCCTGCTGGCTCTTTGGGCGTGGGACCAATCTCCAGACAGATGGCCATTTTTGGGCCTAGAGCGGCGCCAAGTGGGAAAGGGTGGTTTTGAGGCTGAAGGCAGCAGGAAAGCCTGCAGCCCCCAGGTGTGTGGGGCTACGCAAGCGGTTCCCAAAGAGCTTTCGAACAAGGCATAGTTTTCCCTGCTGGCTTTTTGGGCGTGGGACCAATCTCCAGACAGATGGCCATTTTTGTGCCTGGCGCGGCGCCAAGTGGGAAAGGGTGGTTTTGAGGCTGAAGGCAGCAGGAAAGCCTGCAGCCCCCAGGTCTGTGGGGCTACGCAAGCGGTTCCCAAAGAGCTATAGAACAAGGCATAGTTTTCCCTGCTGGGTCTTTGGGCGTGGGACCAGTCTCCAGACAGATGGCCATTTTTGGGCCTAGCGCGGCGCGAAGTGGGAAAGGGTGGTTTTGAGGCTGAAGGCAGCAGGAAAGCCTGCAGCCCCCAGGTCTGTGGGGCTACGCAAGCGGTTCCCAAAGAGCTTGAGAACAAGGCATAGTTTTCCCTGCTGGCTCTTTGGGCGTGGGACCAATCTCCAGACAGATGGCCATTTTTGGGCCTGGCGCGGCGCCAAGTGGGAAAGGGTAGATTGAGGCTGAAGGCAGCAGGAAAGCCTGCAGCCCCCAGGTGTGTGGGGCTACGCAAGCGGTTCCCAAAGAGCTTTAGAAGAAGGAAAAGATTTCCCCGCTGTCTCTTTGGGCGTGGGACCAATCTCCACACGGATGGCCTTTTTTCGGCCTAGCGCGGCGCGAAGTGGGAAAGGGTGGTTTTGAGGCTGAAGGCAGCAGGAAAGCCTGCAGCCCCCAAGTATGTGGGGCTACGCAAGCGGTTCCGAAAGAGCTTTAGAACAAGGCATAGTTTTCCCTGCTGGCTGTTTGGGCGTGGGACCATTCTCCGGACAAATGGCCATTTTTGTGCCTGGCGCGGCGCCAAGTGCAAAAGGGTGGTTTTGAGACTGAAGGCAGCAGGAAAGCCTGCAGCCCCCGGGTCTGTGGGGCTACGCAAGCGGTTCCCAAAGAGCTTTAGAACAAGGCATAGTTTTCCCTGCTGGCTCTTTTGGCGTGGGACCAATCTCCAGACAGATGGCCATTTTTGTGCCTGTCGTGGCGCCAAGTGGGAAAGGGTGGTTTTGAGGCTGAAGGCAGCAGGAAAGCCTGCAGCCCCCAGGTCTGTGGGGCTACGCAAGCGGTTCCCAAAGAGCTTTAGAACAAGGCATAGTTTTCCCTGCTGGCTCTTTGGGCGTGGGACCAATCTCCAGACAGATGGCCATTTTTGGGCCTAGCGCGGCGCGAAGTGGGAAAGGGTGGTTTTAAGGCTGAAGGCAGCAGGAAATCCTGCAGCCCCCAGGTCTGTGGGGCTACGCAAGCGGTTCCCAAAGAGCTTGAGAACAAGGCATAGTTTTCCCTGCTGGCTCTTTGGGCGTGGGACCAATCTCCAGACAGATGGCCATTTTTGGGCCTAGAGCGGCACCAAGTGGGAAAGGGTGGTTTTGAGGCTGAAGGCAGCAGGAAAGCCTGCAGCCCCCAGGTGTGTGGGGCTACGCAAGCGGTTCCCAAAGAGCTTTCGAACAAGGCATAGTTTTCCCTGCTGGCTTTTTGGGCGTGGGACCAATCTCCAGACAGATGGCCATTTTTGTGCCTGGCGCGGCGCCAAGTGGGAAAGGGTGGTTTTGAGGCTGAAGGCAGCAGGAAAGCCTGCAGCCCCCAGGTCTGTGGGGCTACGCAAGCGGTTCCCAAAGAGCTATAGAACAAGGCATAGTTTTCCCTGCTGGCTCTTTGGGCGTGGGACCAGTCTCCAGGGATGTGGCCATTTTTGGGCCTAGCGCGGCGCCAAGTGGGAAAGGGTGGTTTTGAGGCTGAAGGCAGCAGGAAAGCCTGCAGCCCCCAGGTCTGTGGGGCTACGCAAGCGGTTCCCAAAGAGCTTGAGAACAAGGCATAGTTTTCCCTGCTGGCTCTTTGGGCGTGGGACCAATCTCCAGACAGATGGCCATTTTTGGGCATGGCGCAGCGCCAAGTGGGAAAGGGTGGTTTTGAGGCTGAAGGCAGCAGGAAAGCCTGCAGCCCCCAGGTCTGTGGGGCTACGCAAGCGGTTCCCAAAGAGCTTTAGAACAAGGCATAGTTTTCCCTGCTGGCTCTTTGGGCGTGGGACCAATCTCCAGCCTTATGGCCATTTTTTAGCCTGGCGCGGCGCCAAGTGGGAAAGGGTGGTTTTGAGGCTGAAGGCAGCAGGAAAGCCTGCAGCCCCCAGGTGTGTGGGGCTACGCAAGCGGTTCCCAAAGAGCTTGAGAACAAGGCATAGTTTTCCCTGCTGGCTCTTTGGGCGTGGGACCAATCTCCAGACAGATGGCCATTTTTGGGCCTGGCGTGACGCCAAGTGGGAAAGGGTGGTTTTGAGGCTGAAGGCAGCAGGAAAACCTGCAGCCCCCAGGTCTGTGGGGCTACGCAAGCGGTTCCCAAAGAGCTTTAGAACAAGGCATAGTTTTCCCTGCTGGCTCTTTGGGCGTGGGACCAGTCTCCAGACAGATGGCCATTTTTGGGCCTGACGCGGCGCCAAGTGGGAAAGGGTGGTTTTGAGGCTGAAGGCAGCAGGAAAGCCTGCAGCCCCCAGGTCTGTGGGGCTACGCAAGCGGTTCCCAAAGAGCTTGAGAACAACGCATATTTTTCCCTGTTGGATCTTTGGGCGTGGGACCAATCTCCAGACAGATGGCCATTTTTGGGCCTGGCGCGGCGCCAAGTGGGAAAGGGTGGTTTTGAGGCTGAAGGCAGCAGGAAAGCCTGCAGCACCCAGGTGTGTGGGACTACGCAAGCGGTTCCCAAAGGGCTTTAGAACAAGGCATAGTTTTCCCTGCTGGCTCTTTGGGCGTGGGACCAATCTCCAGACAGATGGCCATTTTTGGGCCTGGCGCGGCGCGAAGTGGGAAAGGGTGGTTTTGAGGCTGAAGGCAGCAGGAAAGCCTGCAGCCCCCAGGTCTGTGGGGCTACGCAAGCGGTTCCCAAAGAGCTTTAGAACAAGGCATAGTTTTCCCTGCTGGCTCTTTGGGCGTGGGACCAATCTCCAGACAGATGGCCATTTTTGGGCCTGGCGCGGCGCCAAGTGGGAAAGGGTAGATTGAGGCTGAAGGCAGCAGGAAAGCCTGCAGCCCCCAGGTGTGTGGGGCTACGCAAGCGGTTCCCAAAGAGCTTTAGAAGAAGGAAAAGATTTCCCTGCTGGCTCTTTGGGCGTGGGACCAATCTCCACACGGATGGCCTTTTTTCGGCCTAGCGCGGCGCCAAGTGGGAAAGGGTGGTGTGAGGCTGAAGGCAGCAGGAAAGCCTGCAGCCCCCAAGTATGTGGGGCTACGCAAGCGGTTCCGAAAGAGCTTTAGAACAAGGCATAGTTTTCCCTGCTGGCTGTTTGGGCGTGGGACCATTCTCCAGACAAATGGCCATTTTTGTGCCTGGCGCGGCGCCAAGTGCAAAAGGGTGGTTTTGAGGCTGAAGGCAGCAGGAAAGCCTGCAGCCCCCAGGTCTGTGGGGCTACGCAAGCGGTTCCCAAAGAGCTTTAGAACAAGGCATAGTTTTCCCTGCTGGCTCTTTGGGCGTGGGACCAATCTCCAGACAGATGGCCATTTTTGGGCCTGTCGTGGCGCCAAGTGGGAAAGGGTGGTTTTGAGGCTGAAGGCAGCAGGAAAGCCTGCAGCCCCCAGGTGTGTGGGGCTACGCAAGCGGTTCCCAAAGAGCTTTAGAACAAGGCATAGTTTTCCCTGCTGGCTCTTTGGGCGTGTGACCAATCTCCAGACAGATGGCCATTTTTGGGCCTAGCGCGGCGCGAAGTGGGAAAGGGTGGTTTTGAGGCTGAAGGCAGCAGGAAATCCTGCAGCCCCCAGGTCTGTGGGGCTACGCAAGTGGTTCCCAAAGAGCTTGAGAACAAGGCATAGTTTTCCCTGCTGGCTCTTTGGGCGTGGGACCAATCTCCAGACAGATGGCCATTTTTGGGCCTAGAGCGGCGCCAAGTGGGAAAGGGTGGTTTTGAGGCTGAAGGCAGCAGGAAAGCCTGCAGCCCCCAGGTGTGTGGGGCTACGCAAGCGGTTCCCAAAGAGCTTTCGAACAAGGCATAGTTTTCCCTGCTGGCTTTTTGGGCGTGGGACCAATCTCCAGACAGATGGCCATTTTTGTGCCTGGCGCGGCGCCAAGTGGGAAAGGGTGGTTTTGAGGCTGAAGGCAGCAGGAAAGCCTGCAGCCCCCAGGTCTGTGGGGCTACGCAAGCGGTTCCCAAAGAGCTATAGAACAAGGCATAATTTTCCCTGCTGGCTCTTTGGGCGTGGGACCAATCTCCAGACAGATGGCCATTTTTGGGCATGGCGCAGCGCCAAGTGGGAAAGGGTGGTTTTGAGGCTGAAGGCAGCAGGAAAGCCTGCAGCCCCCAGGTCTGTGGGGCTACGCAAGCGGTTCCGAAAGAGCTTTAGAACAAGGCATAGTTTTCCCTGCTGGCTCTTTGGGCGTGGGACCAATCTCCAGCCATATGGCCATTTTTTAGCCTGGCGCGGCGCCAAGTGGGAAAGGGTGGTTTTGAGGCTGAAGGCAGCAGGAAAGCCTGCAGCCCCCAGGTCTGTGGGGCTACGCACGCGGTTCCCAAAGAGCTATAGAACAAGGCATAGTTTTCCCTGCTGGCTCTTTGGGCGTGGGACCAATCTCCAGACAGATGGCCATTTTTGGGCCTGGCGTGACGCCAAGTGGGAAAGGGTGGTTTTGAGGCTGAAGGCAGCAGGAAAACCTGCAGCCCCCAGGTGTGTCGGGCTACGCAAGCGGTTCCCAAAGAGCTTTAGAACAAGGCATAGTTTTCCCTGCTGGCTCTTTGGGCGTGGGACCAGTCTCCAGGGATGTGGCCATTTTTTAGCCTGACGCGGCGCGAAGTGGGAAAGGGTGGTTTTGAGGCTGAAGGCAGCAGGAAAGCCTGCAGCCCCCAGGTGTGTGGGGCTACGCAAGCGGTTCCCAAAGAGCTTGAGAACAACGCATATTTTTCCCTGTTGGATCTTTGGGCGTGGGACCAATCTCCAGACAGATGGCCATTTTTGGGCCTGGCGCGGCGCCAAGTGGGAAAGGGTGGTTTTGAGGCTGAAGGCAGCAGGAAAGCCTGCAGCCCCCAGGTCTGGGGGCTACGCAAGCGCTTCCCAAAGAGCTTTAGAACAAGGCATAGTTTTCCCTGCTGGCTCTTTGGGCGTGGGACCAATCTCCAGACAGATGGCCATTTTTGGGCCTAGCGCGGCGCGAAGTGGGAAAGGGTGGTTTTGAGGCTGAAGGCAGCAGGAAAGCCTGCAGCCCCCAGGTCTGTGGGGCTACGCAAGCGGTTCCCAAAGAGCTTGAGAACAAGGCATAGTTTTCCCTGCTGGCTCTTTGGGCGTGGGACCAATCTCCAGACAGATGGCCATTTTTGGGCATGGCGCAGCGCCAAGTGGGAAAGGGTGGTTTTGAGGCTGAAGGCAGCAGGAAAGCCTGCAGCCCCCAGGTCTGTGGGGCTACGCAAGCGGTTCCCAAAGAGCTTTAGAACAAGGCATAGTTTTCCCTGCTGGCTCTTTGGGCGTGGGACCAATCTCCAGACAGATGGCCATTTTTTAGCCTGGCGCGGCGCCAAGTGGGAAAGGGTGGTTTTGAGGCTGAAGGCAGCAGGAAAGCCTGCAGCCCCCAGGTCTGTGGGGCTACGCAAGCGGTTCCCAAAGAGCTTTAGAACAAGGCATAGTTTTCCCTGCTGGCTCTTTGGGCGTGGGACCAATTTCCAGACAGATGGCCATTTTTGGGCCTGGCGTGACGCCAAGTGGGAAAGGGTGGTTTTGAGGCTGAAGGCAGCAGGAAAGCCTGCAGCCCCCAGGTCTGTGGGGCTACGCAAGCGGTTCCCAAAGAGCTTTAGAACAAGGCATAGTTTTCCCTGCTGGCTCTTTGGGCGTGGGACCAATCTCCAGACAGATGGCCATTTTTGGGCCTAGCGCGGCGCGAAGTGGGAAAGGGTGGTTTTGAGGCTGAAGGCAGCAGGAAAGCCTGCAGCCCCCAGGTCTGTGGGGCTACGCAAGCGGTTCCCAAAGAGCTTGAGAACAAGGCATAGTTTTCCCTGCTGGCTCTTTGGGCGTGGGACCAATCTCCAGACAGATGGCCATTTTTGGGCATGGCGCAGCGCCAAGTGGGAAAGGGTGGTTTTGAGGCTGAAGGCAGCAGGAAAGCCTGCAGCCCCCAGGTCTGTGGGGCTACGCAAGCGGTTCCCAAAGAGCTTTAGAACAAGGCATAGTTTTCCCTGCTGGCTCTTTGGGCGTGGGACCAATCTCCAGACAGATGGCCATTTTTTAGCCTGGCGCGGCGCCAAGTGGGAAAGGGTGGTTTTGAGGCTGAAGGCAGCAGGAAAGCCTGCAGCCCCCAGGTCTGTGGGGCTACGCAAGCGGTTCCCAAAGAGCTTTAGAACAAGGCATAGTTTTCCCTGCTGGCTCTTTGGGCGTGGGACCAGTCTCCAGGGATGTGGCCATTTTTGGGCCTGGCGCGGCGCCAAGTGGGAAAGGGTGGTTTTGAGGCTGAAGGCAGCAGGAAAGCCTGCAGCCCCCAGGTCTGTGGGGCTACGCAAGCGGTTCCCAAAGAGCTTTAGAACAAGGCATAATTTTCCCTGCTGGCTCTTTGGGCGTGGGACCAATCTCCAGACAGATGGCCATTTTTGGGCCTGGCGCGGCGCCAAGTGGGAAAGGGTGGTTTTGAGGCTGAAGGCAGCAGGAAAGCCTGCAGCCCCCAGGTCTGTGGGGCTACGCAAGCGGTTCCCAAAGAGCTTTAGAACAAGGCATAGTTTTCCCTGCTGGCTCTTTGGGCGTGGGACCAATCTCCAGACAGATGGCCATTTTTGTGCCTGGCGCGTCGCCAAGTGGGAAAGGGTGGTTTTGAGGCTGAAGGCAGCAGGAAAGCCTGCAGCCCCCAGGTCTGTGGGGCTACGCAAGCGGTTCCCAAAGAGCTTTAGAACAAAGCATAGTTTTCCCTGCTGGCTCTTTGGGCGTGGGACCAATCTCCAGACAGATGGCCATTTTTGGGCCTAGAGCGGCGCCAAGTGGGAAAGGGTGGTTTTGAGGCTGAAGGCAGCAGGAAAGCCTGCAGCCCCCAGGTCTGTGGGGCTACGCAAGCGGTTCCCAAAGAGCTTTCGAACAAGGCATAGTTTTCCCTGCTGGCTCTTTGGGCGTGGGACCAATCTCCAGACAGATGGCCATTTTTGGTCCTGGCGCGGCGCCAAGTGGGAAAGGGTGGTTTTGAGGCTGAAGGCAGCAGGAAAGCCTGCAGCCCCCAGGTCTGTGGGGCTACGCAAGCGGTTCCCAAAGAGCTTTAGAAGAAGGAAAAGATTTCCCTGCTGTCTCTTTGGGCGTGGGACCAATCTCCAGGTATGTGGCCATTTTTGGACCTGGCACGGCGCCAAGTGGGAAAGGGTGGTTTTGAGGCTGAAGGCAGCAGGAAAGCCTGCAGCCCCCAGGTCTGTGGGGCTACACAAGCGGTTCCCAAAGAGCTTTAGAACAAGGCATAGTTTTCCCTGCTGGATTTTTGGGCGTGGGACCAATCTCCAGACAGATGGCCATTTTTGGGCATGGCGCAGCGCCAAGTGGGAAAGGGTGGTTTTGAGGCTGAAGGCAGCAGGAAAGCCTGCAGCCCCCAGGTCTGTGGGGCTACGCAAGCGGTTCCCAAAGAGCTTTAGAACAAGGCATAGTTTTCCCTGCTGGCTCTTTGGGCGTGGGACCAATCTCCAGCCATATGGCCATTTTTTAGCCTGGCGCGGCGCGAAGTGGGAAAGGGTGGTTTTGAGGCTGAAGGCAGCAGGAAAGCCTGCAGCCCCCAGGTGTGTGGGGCTACGCAAGCGGTTCCCAAAGAGCTATAGAACAAGGCATAGTTTTCCCTGCTGGCTCTTTGGGCGTGGGACCAATCTCCAGACAGATGGCCATTTTTGGGCCTGGAGCGTCGCCAAGTGGGAAAGGGTGGTTTTGAGGCTGAAGGCAGCAGGAAAGCCTGCAGCCCCCAGGTCTGTGGGGCTACGCAAGCGGTTCCCAAAGAGCTTTAGAACAAGGCATAATTTTCCCTGCTGGCTCTTTGGGCGTGGGACCAGTCTCCAGGGATGTGGCCATTTTTGGGCCTGACGCGGCGCCAAGTGGGAAAGGGTGGTTTTGAGGCTGAAGGCAGCAGGAAAGCCTGCAGCCCCCAGGTGTGTGGGGCTACGCAAGCGTTTCCCAAAGAGCTTTAGAACAAGGCATAGTTTTCCCTGCTGGCTCTTTGGGCGTGGGACCAATCTCCAGACAGATGGCCATTTTTGGGCCTGGCGCGGCGCCAAGTGGGAAAGGGTGGTTTTGAGGCTGAAGGCAGCAGGAAAGCCTGCAGCCCCCAGGTCTGTGGGGCTACGCAAGCGGTTCCCAAAGAGCTTTAGAACAAGGCATAATTTTCCCTGCTGGCTCTTTGGGCGTGTGACCAATCTCCAGACAGATGGCCATTTTTGGGCCTGACGCGGCGCCAAGTGGGAAAGGGTGGTTTTGAGGCTGAAGGCAGCAGGAAAGCTTGCAGCCCCCAGGTGTGTGGGGCTACGCAAGCGGTTCCCAAAGAGCTTTAGAACAAGGCATAGTTTTCCCTGCTGGCTCTTTGGGCGTGGGACCAATCTCCAGACAGATGGCCATTTTTGTTACTGGCGCGGCGCCAAGTGGGAAAGGGTGGTTTTGAGGCTGAAGGCAGCAGGAAAGCCTGCAGCCCCCAGGTCTGTGGGGCTACGCAAGCGGTTCCGAAAGAGCTTGAGAACAAGGCATAGTTTTCCCTGCTGGCTCTTTGGGCGTGGGACCAATCTCCAGACAGATGGCCATTTTTTAGCCTAGCGCGGCGCGAAGTGGGAAAGGGTGGTTTTGAGGCTGAAGGCAGCAGGAAAGCCTGCAGCCCCCAGGTGTGTGGGGCTACGCAAGCGGTTCCCAAAGAGCTTTAGAACAAGGCATAGTTTTCCCTGCTGGCTCTTTGGGCGTGGGACCAATCTCCAGACAGATGGCCATTTTTGGGCATGGCGCAGCGCCAAGTGGGAAAGGGTGGTTTTGAGGCTGAAGGCAGCAGGAAAGCCTGCAGCCCCCAGGTCTGTGGGGCTACGCAAGCGGTTCCCAAAGAGCTTTAGAACAAGGCATAGTTTTCCCTGCTGGATTTTTGGGCGTGGGACCAATCTCCAGACAGATGGCCATTTTTTAGCCTGGCGCGGCGCCAAGTGGGAAAGGGTGGTTTTGAGGCTGAAGGCAGCAGGAAAGCCTGCAGCCCCCAGGTCTGTGGGGCTACGCACGCGGTTCCCAAAGAGCTATAGAACAAGGCATAGTTTTCCCTGCTGGCTCTTTGGGCGTGGGACCAATCTCCAGACAGATGGCCATTTTTGGGCCTGGCGTGACGCCAAGTGGGAAAGGGTGGTTTTCAGGCTGAAGGCAGCAGGAAAGCCTGCAGCCCCCAGGTGTGTGGGGCTACGCAAGCGGTTCCCAAAGAGCTTTAGAACAAGGCATAGTTTTCCCTGCTGGCTCTTTGGGCGTGGGACCAGTCTCCAGGGATGTGGCCATTTTTGGGCCTGACGCGGCGCCAAGTGGGAAAGGGTGGTTTTGAGGCTGAAGGCAGCAGGAAAGCCTGCAGCCCCCAGGTGTGTGGGGCTACGCAAGCGGTTCCCAAAGAGCTTGAGAACAACGCATATTTTTCCCTGTTGGATCTTTGGGCGTGGGACCAATCTCCAGACAGATGGCCATTTTTGGGCCTGGCGCGGCGCCAAGTGGGAAAGGGTGGTTTTGAGGCTGAAGGCAGCAGGAAAGCCTGCAGCCCCCAGGTCTGTGGGGCTACGCAAGCGGTTCCCAAAGAGCTTTAGAACAAGGCATAGTTTTCCCTGCTGGCTCTTTGGGCGTGGGACCAATCTCCAGACAGATGGCCATTTTTGGGCCTGGCGCGGCGCCAAGTGGGAAAGGGTGGTTTTGAGGCTGAAGGCAGCAGGAAAGCCTGCAGCCCCCAGGTCTGTGGGGCTACGCAAGCGGTTCCCAAAGAGCTTTAGAACAAGGCATAATTTTCCCTGCTGGCTCTTTGGGCGTGGGACCAGTCTCCAGGGATGTGGCCATTTTTGGGCCTGACGCGGCGCCAAGTGGGAAAGGGTGGTTTTGAGGCTGAAGGCAGCAGGAAAGCTTGCAGCCCCCAGGTGTGTGGGGCTACGCAAGCGGTTCCCAAAGAGCTTTAGAACAAGGCATAGTTTTCCCTGCTGGCTCTTTGGGCGTGGGACCAATCTCCAGACAGATGGCCATTTTTGTTACTGGCGCGGCGCCAAGTGGGAAAGGGTGGTTTTGAGGCTGAAGGCAGCAGGAAAGCCTGCAGCCCCCAGGTCTGTGGGGCTACGCAAGCGGTTCCGAAAGAGCTTTAGAACAAGGCATAGTTTTCCCTGCTGGCTCTTTGGGCGTGGGACCAATCTCCAGACAGATGGCCATTTTTGGGCCTAGCGCGGCGCGAAGTGGGAAAGGGTGGTTTTGAGGCTGAAGGCAGCAGGAAAGCCTGCAGCCCCCAGGTCTGTGGGGCTACGCAAGCGGTTCCCAAAGAGCTTTAGAACAAGGCATAGTTTTCCCTGCTGGCTCTTTGGGCGTGGGACCAATCTCCAGACAGATGGCCATTTTTGGGCATGGCGCAGCGCCAAGTGGGAAAGGGTGGTTTTGAGGCTGAAGGCAGCAGGAAAGCCTGCAGCCCCCAGGTGTGTGGGGCTACGCAAGCGGTTCCCAAAGAGCTTTAGAACAAGGCATAGTTTTCCCTGCTGGATTTTTGGGCGTGGGACCAGTCTCCAGACAGATGGCCATTTTTTAGCCTGGCGCGGCGCCAAGTGGGAAAGGGTGGTTTTGAGGCTGAAGGCAGCAGGAAAGCCTGCAGCCCCCAGGTCTGTGGGGCTACGCACGCGGTTCCCAAAGAGCTATAGAACAAGGCATAGTTTTCCCTGCTGGCTCTTTGGGCGTGGGACCAATCTCCAGACAGATGGCCATTTTTGGGCCTGGCGTGACGCCAAGTGGGAAAGGGTGGTTTTCAGGCTGAAGGCAGCAGGAAAACCTGCAGCCCCCAGGTGTGTGGGGCTACGCAAGCGGTTCCCAAAGAGCTTTAGAACAAGGCATAGTTTTCCCTGCTGGCTCTTTGGGCGTGGGACCAGTCTCCAGGGATGTGGCCATTTTTGGGCCTGACGCGGCGCCAAGTGGGAAAGGGTGGTTTTGAGGCTGAAGGCAGCAGGAAAGCCTGCAGCCCCCAGGTGTGTGGGGCTACGCAAGCGGTTCCCAAAGAGCTTGAGAACAACGCATATTTTTCCCTGTTGGATCTTTGGGCGTGGGACCAATCTCCAGACAGATGGCCATTTTTGGGCCTGGCGCGGCGCCAAGTGGGAAAGGGTGGTTTTGAGGCTGAAGGCAGCAGGAAAGCCTGCAGCCCCCAGGTCTGTGGGGCTACGCAAGCGGTTCCCAAAGAGCTTTAGAACAAGGCATAGTTTTCCCTGCTGGCTCTTTGGGCGTGGGACCAATCTCCAGACAGATGGCCATTTTTGTGCCTGGCGCGGCGCCAAGTGGGAAAGGGTGGTTTTGAGGCTGAAGGCAGCAGGAAAGCCTGCAGCCCCCATGTGTGTGGGGCTACGCAAGCGGTTCCCAAAGAGCTTTAGAAGAAGGAAAAGTTTTCCCCGCTGTCTCTTTGGGCGTGGGACCAATCTCCACATGGATGGCCTTTTTTCGGCCTAGCGCGGCGCCAAGTGGGAAAGGGTGGTGTAAGGCTGAAGGCAGCAGGAAAGCCTGCAGCCCCCAAGTATGTGGGGCTACGCAACCGGTTCCGAAAGAGCTTTAGAACAAGGCATAGTTTTCCCTGCTGGCTGTTTGGGCGTGGGACCATTCTCCAGACAAATGGCCATTTTTGTGCCTGGCGCGGCGCCAAGTGCAAAAGGGTGGTTTTGAGGCTGAAGGCAGCAGGAAAGCCTGCAGCCCCCAGGTGTGTGGGGCTACGCAAGCGGTTCCCAAAGAGCTTGAGAACAAGGCATAGTTTCCCCTGCTGGCTCTTTGGGCGTGGGACCAATCTCCAGCCATATGGCCATTTTTTAGCCTGGCGCGGCGCCAAGTGCAAAAGGGTGGTTTTGAGGCTGAAGGCAGCAGGAAAGCCTGCAGCCCCCAGGTGTGTGGGGCTACGCAAGCGGTTCCCAAAGAGCTTTAGAACAAGGCATAGTTTTCCCTGCTGGCTCTTTGGGCGTGGGACCAATCTCCAGACAGATGGCCATTTTTGGGCCTGGCGTGACGCCAAGTGGGAAAGGGTGGTTTTGAGGCTGAAGGCAGCAGGAAAACCTGCAGCCCCCAGGTCTGTGGGGCTACGCAAGCGGTTCCCAAAGAGCTTTAGAACAAGGCATAGTTTTCCCTGCTGGCTCTTTGGGCGTGGGACCAGTCTCCAGGGATGTGGCCATTTTTGGGCCTGACGCGGCGCCAAGTGGGAAAGGGTGGTTTTGAGGCTGAAGGCAGCAGGAAAGCCTGCAGCCCCCAGGTCTGTGGGGCTACGCAAGCGGTTCCCAAAGAGCTTGAGAACAACGCATATTTTTCCCTGTTGGATCTTTGGGCGTGGGACCAATCTCCAGACAGATGGCCATTTTTGGGCCTGGCGCGGCGCCAAGTGGGAAAGGGTGGTTTTGAGGCTGAAGGCAGCAGGAAAGCCTGCAGCCCCCAGGTGTGTGGGACTACGCAAGCGGTTCCCAAAGGGCTTTAGAACAAGGCATAGTTTTCCCTGCTGGCTCTTTGGGCGTGGGACCAATCTCCAGACAGATGGCCATTTTTGTGCCTGGCGCGGCGCCAAGTGGGAAAGGGTGGTTTTGAGGCTGAAGGCAGCAGGAAAGCCTGCAGCCCCCAGGTCTGTGGGGCTACGCAAGCGGTTCCCAAAGAGCTTTAGAACAAGGCATAGTTTTCCCTGCTGGCTCTTTGGGCGTGGGACCAATCTCCAGACAGATGGCCATTTTTGGGCCTAGAGCGGCGCCAAGTGGGAAAGGGTGGTTTTGAGGCTGAAGGCAGCAGGAAAGCCTGCAGCCCCCAGGTGTGTGGGGCTACGCAAGCGGTTCCCAAGCAGCTTTCGAACAAGGCATAGTTTTCCCTGCTGGCTCTTTGGGCGTGGGACCAATCTCCAGACAGAAGGCCATTTTTGGTCCTGGCGCGGCGCCAAGTGGGAAAGGGTGGTTTTGAGGCTGAAGGCAGCAGGAAAGCCTGCAGCCCCCAGGTCTGTGGGGCTACGCAAGCGGTTCCCAAAGAGCTTTAGAAGAAGGAAAAGATTTCCCTGCTGTCTCTTTGGGCGTGGGACCAATCTCCAGGGATGTGGCCATTTTTGGACCTGGCACGGCGCCAAGTGGGAAAGGGTGGTTTTGAGGCTGAAGGCAGCAGGAAAGCCTGCAGCCCCCAGGTGTGTGGGGCTACGCAAGCGGTTCCCAAAGAGTTTTAGAACAAGGCATAGTTTTCCCTGCTGGATTTTTGGGCGTGGGACCAATCTCCAGACAGATGGCCATTTTTGGGCATGGCGCAGCGCCAAGTGGGAAAGGGTGGTTTTGAGGCTGAAGGCAGCAGGAAAGCCTGCAGCCCCCAGGTCTGTGGGGCTACGCAAGCGGTTCCCAAAGAGCTTTAGAACAAGGCATAGTTTTCCCTGCTGGCTCTTTGGGCGTGGGACCAATCTCCAGACAGATGGCCATTTTTTAGCCTGGCGCGGCGCCAAGTGGGAAAGGGTGGTTTTGAGGCTGAAGGCAGCAGGAAAGCCTGCAGCCCCCAGGTCTGTGGGGCTACGCAAGCGGTTCCCAAAGAGCTATAGAACAAGGCATAGTTTTCCCTGCTGGCTCTTTGGGCGTGGGACCAATCTCCAGACAGATGGCCATTTTTGGGCCTGGAGCGTCGCCAAGTGGGAAAGGGTGGTTTTGAGGCTGAAGGCAGCAGGAAAGCCTGCAGCCCCCAGGTCTGTGGGGCTACGCAAGCGGTTCCCAAAGAGCTTTAGAACAAGGCATAATTTTCCCTGCTGGCTCTTTGGGCGTGGGACCAGTCTCCAGGGATGTGGCCATTTTTGGGCCTGACGCGGCGCCAAGTGGGAAAGGGTGGTTTTGAGGCTGAAGGCAGCAGGAAAGCCTGCAGCCCCCAGGTGTGTGGGGCTACGCAAGCGGTTCCCAAAGAGCTTGAGAACAAGGCATAGTTTTCCCTGCTGGCTCTTTGGGCGTGGGACCAATCTCCAGACAGATGGCCATTTTTGGGCCTGGCGCGGCGCCAAGTGGGAAAGGGTGGTTTTGAGGCTGAAGGCAGCAGGAAAGCCTGCAGCCCCCAGGTCTGTGGGGCTACGCAAGTGGTTCCCAAAGAGCTTTAGAACAAGGCATAATTTTCCCTGCTGGCTCTTTGGTCGTGGGACCAGTCTCCAGGGATGTGGCCATTTTTGGGCCTGACGCGGCGCCAAGTGGGAAAGGGTGGTTTTGAGGCTGAAGGCAGCAGGAAAGCCTGCAGCCCCCAGGTGTGTGGGGCTACGCAAGCGGTTCCCAAAGAGCTTTAGAACAAGGCATAGTTTTCCCTGCTGGCTCTTTGGGCGTGGGACCAATCTCCAGACAGATGGCCATTTTTGTTACTGGCGCGGCGCCAAGTGGGAAAGGGTGGTTTTGAGGCTGAAGGCAGCAGGAAAGCCTGCAGCCCCCAGGTCTGTGGGGCTACGCAAGCGGTTCCGAAAGAGCTTTAGAACAAGGCATAGTTTTCCCTGCTGGCTCTTTGGGCGTGGGACCAATCTCCAGACAGATGGCCATTTTTGTGCCTGTCGTGGCGCCAAGTGGGAAAGGGTGGTTTTGAGGCTGAAGGCAGCAGGAAAGCCTGCAGCCCCCAGGTCTGTGGGGCTACGCAAGCGGTTCCCAGAGAGCTTTAGAACAAGGCATAGTTTTCCCTGCTGGCTCTTTGGGCGTGGGACCAATCTCCAGACAGATGGCCATTTTTGGGCCTAGCGCGGCGCGAAGTGGGTAAGGGTGGTTTTGAGGCTGAAGGCAGCAGGACAGCCTGCAGCCCCCAGGTCTGTGGGGCTACGCAAGCGGTTCCCAAAGAGCTTGAGAACAAGGCATAGTTTTCCCTGCTGGCTCTTTGGGCGTGGGACCAATCTCCAGAGATAAGGCCATTTTTGGGCCTAGAGCGGCGCCAAGTGGGAAAGGGTGGTTTTGAGGCTGAAGGCAGCAGGAAAGCCTGCAGCCCCCAGGTGTGTGGGACTACGCAAGCGGTTCCCAAAGGGCTTTAGAACAAGGCATAGTTTTCCCTGCTGGCTCTTTGGGCGTGGGACCAATCTCCAGACAGATGGCCATTTTTGGGCCTGGCGCGGCGCCAAGTGGGAAAGGGTGGTTTTGAGGCTGAAGGCAGCAGGAAAGCCTGCAGCCCCCAGGTCTGTGGGGCTACGCAAGCGGTTCCCAAAGAGCTTTAGAACAAGGCATAATTTTCCCTGCTGGCTCTTTGGTCGTGGGACCAGTCTCCAGGGATGTGGCCATTTTTGGGCCTGACGCGGCGCCAAGTGGGAAAGGGTGGTTTTGAGGCTGAAGGCAGCAGGAAAGCCTGCAGCCCCCAGGTGTGTGGGGCTACGCAAGCGGTTCCCAAAGAGCTTTAGAACAAGGCATAGTTTTCCCTGCTGGCTCTTTGGGCGTGGGACCAATCTCCAGACAGATGGCCATTTTTGTTACTGGCGCGGCGCCAAGTGGGAAAGGGTGGTTTTGAGGCTGAAGGCAGCAGGAAAGCCTGCAGCCCCCAGGTCTGTGGGGCTACGCAAGCGGTTCCGAAAGAGCTTTAGAACAAGGCATAGTTTTCCCTGCTGGCTCTTTGGGCGTGGGACCAATCTCCAGACAGATGGCCATTTTTGTGCCTGTCGTGGCGCCAAGTGGGAAAGGGTGGTTTTGAGGCTGAAGGCAGCAGGAAAGCCTGCAGCCCCCAGGTCTGTGGGGCTACGCAAGCGGTTCCCAGAGAGCTTTAGAACAAGGCATAGTTTTCCCTGCTGGCTCTTTGGGCGTGGGACCAATCTCCAGACAGATGGCCATTTTTGGGCCTAGCGCGGCGCGAAGTGGGTAAGGGTGGTTTTGAGGCTGAAGGCAGCAGGACAGCCTGCAGCCCCCAGGTCTGTGGGGCTACGCAAGCGGTTCCCAAAGAGCTTTAGAACAAGGCATAGTTTTCCCTGCTGGCTCTTTGGGCGTGGGACCAATCTCCAGAGATAAGGCCATTTTTGGGCCTAGAGCGGCGCCAAGTGGGAAAGGGTGGTTTTGAGGCTGAAGGCAGCAGGAAAGCCTGCAGCCCCCAGGTGTGTGGGACTACGCAAGCGGTTCCCAAAGGGCTTTAGAACAAGGCATAGTTTTCCCTGCTGGCTCTTTGGGCGTGGGACCAATCTCCAGACAGATGGCCATTTTTGTGCCTGGCGCGTCGCCAAGTGGGAAAGGGTGGTTTTGAGGCTGAAGGCAGCAGGAAAGCCTGCAGCCCCCAGGTGTGTGGGGCTACGCAAGCGCTTCCCAAGGAGCTTTAGAACAAGGCACAGTTTTCCCTGCTGGCTCTTTGGGCGTGGGACCAGTCTCCAGACAGATGGCCATTTTTGGTCCTGGCGCGGCGCCAAGTGGGAAAGGGTGGTTTTGAGGCTGAAGGCAGCAGGAAAGCCTGCAGCCCCCAGGTCTGTGGGGCTACGCAAGCGGTTCCCAGAGAGCTTGAGAACAAGGCATAGTTTTCCCTGCTGGCTCTTTGGGCGTGGGACCAATCTCCAGACAGATGGCCATTTTTGGGCCTAGCGCGGCGCGAAGTGGGAAAGGGTGGTTTTGAGGCTGAAGGCAGCAGGAAAGCCTGCAGCCCCCAGGTCTGTGGGGCTACGCAAGCGGTTCCCAAAGAGCTTGAGAACAAGGCATAGTTTTCCCTGCTGGCTCTTTGGGCGTGGGATCAATCTCCAGACAGATGGCCATTTTTTAGCCTGGCGCGGCGCCAAGTGCAAAAGGGTGGTTTTGAGGCTGAAGGCAGCAGGAAAGCCTGCAGCCCCCAGGTCTGTGGGGCTACGCAAGCGGTTCCCAGAGAGCTTTAGAACAAGGCATAGTTTTCCCTGCTGGCTCTTTGGGCGTGGGACCAGTCTCCAGGGATGTGGCCATTTTTGGGCCTGACGCGGCGCCAAGTGGGAAAGGGTGGTTTTGAGGCTGAAGGCAGCAGGAAAGCCTGCAGCCCCCAGGTGTGTGGGGCTACGCAAGCGGTTCCCAAAGAGCTTGAGAACAACGCATATTTTTCCCTGTTGGATCTTTGGGCGTGGGACCAATCTCCAGACAGATGGCCATTTTTGGGCCTGGCGCGGCGCCAAGTGGGAAAGGGTGGTTTTGAGGCTGAAGGCAGCAGGAAAGCCTGCAGCCCCCAGGTGTGTGGGACTACGCAAGCGGTTCCCAAAGGGCTTTAGAACAAGGCATAGTTTTCCCTGCTGGCTCTTTGGGCGTGGGACCAATCTCCAGACAGATGGCCATTTTTGTGCCTGGCGCGTCGCCAAGTGGGAAAGGGTGGTTTTGAGGCTGAAGGCAGCAGGAAAGCCTGCAGCCCCCAGGTGTGTGGGACTACGCAAGCGGTTCCCAAAGAGCTTTAGAACAAGGCATAGTTTTCCCTGCTGGCTCTTTGGGCGTGGGACCAATCTCCAGACAGATGGCCATTTTTGGGCCTAGAGCGGCGCCAAGTGGGAAAGGGTGGTTTTGAGGCTGAAGGCAGCAGGAAAGCCTGCAGCCCCCAGGTCTGTGGGGCTACGCAAGCGGTTCCCAAGCAGCTTTCGAACAAGGCATAGTTTTCCCTGCTGGCTCTTTGGGCGTGGGACCAATCTCCAGGGATGTGGCCATTTTTGGGCCTGGCGCGGCGCCAAGTGGGAAAGGGTGGTTTTGAGGCTGAAGGCAGCAGGAAAGCCTGCAGCCCCCAGGTCTGTGGGGCTACGCAAGCGGTTCCCAAAGAGCTTTAGAACAAGGCATAGTTTTCCCTGCTGGCTTTTTGGGCGTGGGACCAATCTCCAGACAGATGGCCATTTTTGGGCATGGCGCGGCGCCAAGTGGGAAAGGGTGGTTTTGAGGCTGAAGGCAGCAGGAAAGCCTGCAGCCCCCAGGTCTGTGGGGCTACGCAAGCGGTTCCCAAAGAGCTTTAGAACAAGGCATAGTTTTCCCTGCTGGCTCTTTGGGCGTGGGACCAATCTCTAGCCATATGGCCATTTTTTAGCCTGGCGCGGCGCCAAGTGGGAAAGGGTGGTTTTGAGGCTGAAGGCAGCAGGAAAGCCTGCAGCCCCCAGGTCTGTGGGGCTACGCAAGCGGTTCCCAAAGAGCTATAGAACAAGGCATAGTTTTCCCTGCTGGCTCTTTGGGCGTGGGACCAATCTCCAGCCATATGGCCATTTCTGTGCCTGGAGCGTCGCCAAGTGGGAAAGGGTGGTTTTGAGGCTGAAGGCAGCAGGAAAGCCTGCAGCCCCCAGGTGTGTGGGGCTACGCAAGCGGTTCCCAAAGAGCTTTAGAACAAGGCATAATTTTCCCTGCTGGCTCTTTGGGCGTGGGACCAGTCTCCAGGGATGTGGCCATTTTTGGGCCTGACGCGGCGCCAAGTGGGAAAGGGTGGTTTTGAGGCTGAAGGCAGCAGGAAAGCCTGCAGCCCCCAGGTGTGTGGGGCTACGCAAGCGGTTCCCAAAGAGCTTTAGAACAAGGCATAGTTTTCCCTGCTGGCTCTTTGGGCGTGGGACCAATCTCCAGACAGATGGCCATTTTTGGGCCTGGCGCGGTGCCAAGTGGGAAAGGGTGGTTTTGAGGCTGAAGGCAGCAGGAAAGCCTGCAGCCCCCAGGTCTGTGGGGCTACGCAAGCGGTTCCCAAAGAGCTTTAGAACAAGGCATAATTTTCCCTGCTGGCTCTTTGGGCGTGGGACCAGTCTCCAGGGATGTGGCCATTTTTGGGCCTGACGCGGCGCCAAGTGGGAAAGGGTGGTTTTGAGGCTGAAGGCAGCAGGAAAGCCTGCAGCCCCCAGGTGTGTGGGGCTACGCAAGCGGTTCCCAAAGAGTTTTAGAACAAGGCATAGTTTTCCCTGCTGGATTTTTGGGCGTGGGACCAATCTCCAGACAGATGGCCATTTTTGGGCATGGCGCAGCGCCAAGTGGGAAAGGGTGGTTTTGAGGCTGAAGGCAGCAGGAAAGCCTGCAGCCCCCAGGTCTGTGGGGCTACGCAAGCGGTTCCCAAAGAGCTTTAGAACAAGGCATAGTTTTCCCTGCTGGCTCTTTGGGCGTGGGACCAATCTCCAGACAGATGGCCATTTTTTAGCCTGGCGCGGCGCCAAGTGGGAAAGGGTGGTTTTGAGGCTGAAGGCAGCAGGAAAGCCTGCAGCCCCCAGGTCTGTGGGGCTACGCAAGCGGTTCCCAAAGAGCTATAGAACAAGGCATAGTTTTCCCTGCTGGCTCTTTGGGCGTGGGACCAATCTCCAGACAGATGGCCATTTTTGGGCCTGGAGCGTCGCCAAGTGGGAAAGGGTGGTTTTGAGGCTGAAGGCAGCAGGAAAGCCTGCAGCCCCCAGGTCTGTGGGGCTACGCAAGCGGT
Organism: Rissa tridactyla; assembly: GCF_028500815.1. NCBI lineage: Eukaryota > Metazoa > Chordata > Aves > Charadriiformes > Laridae > Rissa > Rissa tridactyla. Next base: position 44,074,424 of record NC_071472.1, read on the forward strand.
TCCCAAAGAGCTTTAGAACAAGGCATAATTTTCCCTGCTGGCTCTTTGGGCGTGGGACCAGTCTCCAGGGATGTGGCCATTTTTGGGCCTGACGCGGCGCCAAGTGGGAAAGGGTGGTTTTGAGGCTGAAGGCAGCAGGAAAGCCTGCAGCCCCCAGGTGTGTGGGGCTACGCAAGCGGTTCCCAAAGAGCTTGAGAACAAGGCATAGTTTTCCCTGCTGGCTCTTTGGGCGTGGGACCAATCTCCAGACAGATGGCCATTTTTGGGCCTGGCGCGGCGCCAAGTGGGAAAGGGTGGTTTTGAGGCTGAAGGCAGCAGGAAAGCCTGCAGCCCCCAGGTCTGTGGGGCTACGCAAGCGGTTCCCAAAGAGCTTTAGAACAAGGCATAATTTTCCCTGCTGGCTCTTTGGTCGTGGGACCAGTCTCCAGGGATGTGGCCATTTTTGGGCCTGACGCGGCGCCAAGTGGGAAAGGGTGGTTTTGAGGCTGAAGGCAGCAGGAAAGCCTGCAGCCCCCAGGTGTGTGGGGCTACGCAAGCGGTTCCCAAAGAGCTTTAGAACAAGGCATAGTTTTCCCTGCTGGCTCTTTGGGCGTGGGACCAATCTCCAGACAGATGGCCATTTTTGTTACTGGCGCGGCGCCAAGTGGGAAAGGGTGGTTTTGAGGCTGAAGGCAGCAGGAAAGCCTGCAGCCCCCAGGTCTGTGGGGCTACGCAAGCGGTTCCGAAAGAGCTTTAGAACAAGGCATAGTTTTCCCTGCTGGCTCTTTGGGCGTGGGACCAATCTCCAGACAGATGGCCATTTTTGTGCCTGTCGTGGCGCCAAGTGGGAAAGGGTGGTTTTGAGGCTGAAGGCAGCAGGAAAGCCTGCAGCCCCCAGGTCTGTGGGGCTACGCAAGCGGTTCCCAGAGAGCTTTAGAACAAGGCATAGTTTTCCCTGCTGGCTCTTTGGGCGTGGGACCAATCTCCAGACAGATGGCCATTTTTGGGCCTAGCGCGGCGCGAAGTGGGTAAGGGTGGTTTTGAGGCTGAAGGCAGCAGGACAGCCTGCAGCCCCCAGGTCTGTGGGGCTACGCAAGCGGTTCCCAAAGAGCTTGAGAACAAGGCATAGTTTTCCCTGCTGGCTCTTTGGGCGTGGGACCAATCTCCAGAGATAAGGCCATTTTTGGGCCTAGAGCGGCGCCAAGTGGGAAAGGGTGGTTTTGAGGCTGAAGGCAGCAGGAAAGCCTGCAGCCCCCAGGTGTGTGGGACTACGCAAGCGGTTCCCAAAGGGCTTTAGAACAAGGCATAGTTTTCCCTGCTGGCTCTTTGGGCGTGGGACCAATCTCCAGACAGATGGCCATTTTTGTGCCTGGCGCGTCGCCAAGTGGGAAAGGGTGGTTTTGAGGCTGAAGGCAGCAGGAAAGCCTGCAGCCCCCAGGTGTGTGGGGCTACGCAAGCGCTTCCCAAGGAGCTTTAGAACAAGGCACAGTTTTCCCTGCTGGCTCTTTGGGCGTGGGACCAGTCTCCAGACAGATGGCCATTTTTGGTCCTGGCGCGGCGCCAAGTGGGAAAGGGTGGTTTTGAGGCTGAAGGCAGCAGGAAAGCCTGCAGCCCCCAGGTCTGTGGGGCTACGCAAGCGGTTCCCAGAGAGCTTGAGAACAAGGCATAGTTTTCCCTGCTGGCTCTTTGGGCGTGGGACCAATCTCCAGACAGATGGCCATTTTTGGGCCTAGCGCGGCGCGAAGTGGGAAAGGGTGGTTTTGAGGCTGAAGGCAGCAGGAAAGCCTGCAGCCCCCAGGTCTGTGGGGCTACGCAAGCGGTTCCCAAAGAGCTTGAGAACAAGGCATAGTTTTCCCTGCTGGCTCTTTGGGCGTGGGATCAATCTCCAGACAGATGGCCATTTTTTAGCCTGGCGCGGCGCCAAGTGCAAAAGGGTGGTTTTGAGGCTGAAGGCAGCAGGAAAGCCTGCAGCCCCCAGGTCTGTGGGGCTACGCAAGCGGTTCCCAGAGAGCTTTAGAACAAGGCATAGTTTTCCCTGCTGGCTCTTTGGGCGTGGGACCAGTCTCCAGGGATGTGGCCATTTTTGGGCCTGACGCGGCGCCAAGTGGGAAAGGGTGGTTTTGAGGCTGAAGGCAGCAGGAAAGCCTGCAGCCCCCAGGTGTGTGGGGCTACGCAAGCGGTTCCCAAAGAGCTTGAGAACAACGCATATTTTTCCCTGTTGGATCTTTGGGCGTGGGACCAATCTCCAGACAGATGGCCATTTTTGGGCCTGGCGCGGCGCCAAGTGGGAAAGGGTGGTTTTGAGGCTGAAGGCAGCAGGAAAGCCTGCAGCCCCCAGGTGTGTGGGACTACGCAAGCGGTTCCCAAAGGGCTTTAGAACAAGGCATAGTTTTCCCTGCTGGCTCTTTGGGCGTGGGACCAATCTCCAGACAGATGGCCATTTTTGTGCCTGGCGCGTCGCCAAGTGGGAAAGGGTGGTTTTGAGGCTGAAGGCAGCAGGAAAGCCTGCAGCCCCCAGGTGTGTGGGACTACGCAAGCGGTTCCCAAAGAGCTTTAGAACAAGGCATAGTTTTCCCTGCTGGCTCTTTGGGCGTGGGACCAATCTCCAGACAGATGGCCATTTTTGGGCCTAGAGCGGCGCCAAGTGGGAAAGGGTGGTTTTGAGGCTGAAGGCAGCAGGAAAGCCTGCAGCCCCCAGGTCTGTGGGGCTACGCAAGCGGTTCCCAAGCAGCTTTCGAACAAGGCATAGTTTTCCCTGCTGGCTCTTTGGGCGTGGGACCAATCTCCAGGGATGTGGCCATTTTTGGGCCTGGCGCGGCGCCAAGTGGGAAAGGGTGGTTTTGAGGCTGAAGGCAGCAGGAAAGCCTGCAGCCCCCAGGTCTGTGGGGCTACGCAAGCGGTTCCCAAAGAGCTTTAGAACAAGGCATAGTTTTCCCTGCTGGCTTTTTGGGCGTGGGACCAATCTCCAGACAGATGGCCATTTTTGGGCATGGCGCGGCGCCAAGTGGGAAAGGGTGGTTTTGAGGCTGAAGGCAGCAGGAAAGCCTGCAGCCCCCAGGTCTGTGGGGCTACGCAAGCGGTTCCCAAAGAGCTTTAGAACAAGGCATAGTTTTCCCTGCTGGCTCTTTGGGCGTGGGACCAATCTCTAGCCATATGGCCATTTTTTAGCCTGGCGCGGCGCCAAGTGGGAAAGGGTGGTTTTGAGGCTGAAGGCAGCAGGAAAGCCTGCAGCCCCCAGGTCTGTGGGGCTACGCAAGCGGTTCCCAAAGAGCTATAGAACAAGGCATAGTTTTCCCTGCTGGCTCTTTGGGCGTGGGACCAATCTCCAGCCATATGGCCATTTCTGTGCCTGGAGCGTCGCCAAGTGGGAAAGGGTGGTTTTGAGGCTGAAGGCAGCAGGAAAGCCTGCAGCCCCCAGGTGTGTGGGGCTACGCAAGCGGTTCCCAAAGAGCTTTAGAACAAGGCATAATTTTCCCTGCTGGCTCTTTGGGCGTGGGACCAGTCTCCAGGGATGTGGCCATTTTTGGGCCTGACGCGGCGCCAAGTGGGAAAGGGTGGTTTTGAGGCTGAAGGCAGCAGGAAAGCCTGCAGCCCCCAGGTGTGTGGGGCTACGCAAGCGGTTCCCAAAGAGCTTTAGAACAAGGCATAGTTTTCCCTGCTGGCTCTTTGGGCGTGGGACCAATCTCCAGACAGATGGCCATTTTTGGGCCTGGCGCGGTGCCAAGTGGGAAAGGGTGGTTTTGAGGCTGAAGGCAGCAGGAAAGCCTGCAGCCCCCAGGTCTGTGGGGCTACGCAAGCGGTTCCCAAAGAGCTTTAGAACAAGGCATAATTTTCCCTGCTGGCTCTTTGGGCGTGGGACCAGTCTCCAGGGATGTGGCCATTTTTGGGCCTGACGCGGCGCCAAGTGGGAAAGGGTGGTTTTGAGGCTGAAGGCAGCAGGAAAGCCTGCAGCCCCCAGGTGTGTGGGGCTACGCAAGCGGTTCCCAAAGAGCTTTAGAACAAGGCATAGTTTTCCCTGCTGGCTCTTTGGGCGTGGGACCAATCTCCAGACAGATGGCCATTATTGTTACTGGCGCGGCGCCAAGTGGGAAAGGGTGGTTTTGAGGCTGAAGGCAGCAGGAAAGCCTGCAGCCCCCAGGTCTGTGGGGCTACGCAAGCGGTTCCGAAAGAGCTTTAGAACAAGGCATAGTTTTCCCTGCTGGCTCTTTGGGCGTGGGACCAATCTCCAGACAGATGGCCATTTTTGTGCCTGTCGTGGCGCCAAGTGGGAAAGGGTGGTTTTGAGGCTGAAGGCAGCAGGAAAGCCTGCAGCCCCCAGGTCTGTGGGGCTACGCAAGCGGTTCCCAGAGAGCTTTAGAACAAGGCATAGTTTTCCCTGCTGGCTCTTTGGGCGTGGGACCAATCTCCAGACAGATGGCCATTTTTGGGCCTAGCGCGGCGCGAAGTGGGAAAGGGTGGTTTTGAGGCTGAAGGCAGCAGGAAAGCCTGCAGCCCCCAGGTCTGTGGGGCTACGCAAGCGGTTCCCAAAGGGCTTTAGAACAAGGCATAGTTTTCCCTGCTGGCTCTTTGGGCGTGGGACCAATCTCCAGAGATGAGGCCATTTTTGTGTCTGGCGTGGCGCCAAGTGGGAAAGGGTGGTTTTGAGGCTGAAGGCAGCAGGAAAGCCTGCAGCCCCCAGGTGTGTGGGGCTACGCAAGCGGTTCCCAAAGAGCTTTAGAACAAGGCATAGTTTTCCCTGCTGGCTCTTTGGGCGTGGGACCAATCTCCAGACAGATGGCCATTTTTGTTACTGGCGCGTCGCCAAGTGGGAAAGGGTGCTTTTGAGGCTGAAGGCAGCAGGAAAGCCTGCAGCCCCCAGGTGTGTGGGGCTACGCAAGCGGTTCCCAAAGAGCTTTAGAACAAGGCATAGTTTTCCCTGCTGGCTCTTTGGGCCTGGGACCAATCTCCAGACAGATGGCCATTTTTGGGCCTGGCGCGGCGCCAAGTGGGAAAGGGTGGTTTTGAGGCTGAAGGCAGCAGGAAAGCCTGCAGCCCCCAGGTGTGTGGGACTACGCAAGCGGTTCCCAAAGGGCTTTAGAACAAGGCATAGTTTTCCCTGCTGGCTCTTTGGGCGTGGGACCAATCTCCAGACAGATGGCCATTTTTGAGCCTGGCACGGCGCCAAGTGGGAAAGGGTGGTTTTGAGGCTGAAGGCAGCAGGAAAGTCTGCAGCCCCCAGGTCTGTGGGGCTACACAAGCGTTTCCCAAAGAGCTTTAGAACAAGGCATAGTTTTCCCTGCTGGCTCTTTGGGCGTGGGACCAATCTCCAGACAGATGGCCATTTTTGGGCCTGGCGCGGCGCCAAGTGGGAAAGGGTAGATTGAGGATGAAGGCAGCAGGAAAGCCTGCAGCCCCCAGGTCTGTGGGGCTACGCAAGCGGTTCCCAAAGAGCTTTAGAAGAAGGAAAAGATTTCCCCGCTGTCTCTTTGGGCGTGGGACCAGTCTCCACACGGATGGCCTTTTTTCGGCCTAGCTCGGCGCCAAGTGGGAAAGGGTGGTTTTGAGGCTGAAGGCAGCAGGAAAGCCTGCAGCCCCCAGGTCTGTGGGGCTACGCAAGCGGTTCCCAGAGAGCTTTAGAACAAGGCATAGTTTTCCCTGCTGGCTCTTTGGGCGTGGGACCAATCTCCAGACAGATGGCCATTTTTGGGCCTGGCGCGGCGCCAAGTGGGAAAGGGTGGTTTTGAGGCTGAAGGCAGCAGGAAAGCCTGCAGCCCCCAGGTCTGTGGGGCTACGCAAGCGGTTCCCAGAGAGCTTTAGAACAAGGCATAGTTTTCCCTGCTGGCTCTTTGGGCGTGGGACCAATCTCCAGACAGATGGCCATTTTTGGGCCTAGCGCGGCGCGAAGTGGGAAAGGGTGGTTTTGAGGCTGAAGGCAGCAGGAAAGCCTGCAGCCCCCAGGTCTGTGGGGCTACGCAAGCGGTTCCCAAAGAGCTTTAGAACAAGGCATAGTTTTCCCTGCTGGCTCTTTGGGCGTGGGACCAATCTCCAGACAGATGGCCATTTTTTAGCCTGGCGCAGCGCCAAGTGGGAAAGGGTGGTTTTGAGGCTGAAGGCAGCATGAAATCCTGCAGCCCCCAGGTCTGTGGGGCTACGCAAGCGGTTCCCAAAGAGCTTTAGAACAAGGCATAGTTTTCCCTGCTGGCTCTTTGGGCGTGGGACCAGTCTCCAGGGATGTGGCCATTTTTGGGCCTGACGCGGCGCCAAGTGGGAAAGGGTGGTTTTGAGGCTGAAGGCAGCAGGAAAGCCTGCAGCCCCCAGGTGTGTGGGGCTACGCAAGCGGTTCCCAAAGAGCTTGAGAACAACGCATATTTTTCCCTGTTGGCTCTTTGGGCGTGGGACCAATCTCCAGACAGATGGCCATTTTTGGTCCTGGCGCGGCGCCAAGTGGGAAAGGGTGGTTTTGAGGCTGAAGGCAGCAGGAAAGCCTGCAGCCCCCAGGTCTGTGGGGCTACGCAAGCGGTTCCCAAAGGGCTTTAGAACAAGGCATAGTTTTCCCTGCTGGCTCTTTGGGCGTGGGACCAATCTCCAGACAGATGGCCATTTTTGGTCCTGGCGCGGCGCCAAGTGGGAAAGGGTGGTTTTGAGGCTGAAGGCAGCAGGAAAGCCTGCAGCCCCCAGGTGTGTGGGACTACGCAAGCGGTTCCCAAAGGGCTTTAGAACAAGGCATAGTTTTCCCTGCTGGCTCTTTGGGCGTGGGACCAATCTCCAGACAGATGGCCATTTTTGTGCCTGGCGCGTCGCCAAGTGGGAAAGGGTGGTTTTGAGGCTGAAGGCAGCAGGAAAGCCTGCAGCCCCCAGGTGTGTGGGGCTACGCAAGCGGTTCCCAAAGAGCTTTAGAACAAGGCATAGTTTTCCCTGCTGGCTCTTTGGGCGTGGGACCAATCTCAAGACAGATGGCCATTTTTGGGCCTGGCGCGGCGCCAAGTGGGAAAGGGTAGATTGAGGCTGAAGGCAGCAGGAAAGCCTGCAGCCCCCAGGTGTGTGGGGCTACGCAAGCGGTTCCCAAATAGCTTTAGAAGAAGGAAAAGATTTCCCCGCTGTCTCTTTGGGTGTGGGACCAATCTCCACACGGATGGCCTTTTTTCGGCCTAGCGCGGCGCCAAGTGGGAAAGGGTGGTGTGAGGCTGAAGGCAGCAGGAAAGCCTGCAGCCCCCAAGTATGTGGGGCTACGCAAGCGGTTCCGAAAGAGCTTTAGAAGAAGGAAAAGATTTCCCCGCTGTCTCTTTGGGCGTGGGACCAATCTCCAGGGATGTGGCCATTTTTGGACCTGGCACGGCGCCAAGTGGGAAAGGGTGGTTTTGAGGCTGAAGGCAGCAGGAAAGCCTGCAGCCCCCAGGTGTGTGGGGCTACGCAAGCGGTTCCCAAAGAGCTTTAGAACAAGGCATAGTTTTCCCTGCTGGCTCTTTGGGCGTGGGACCATTCTCCAGACAAATGGCCATTTTTTAGCCTGGCGCGGCGCCAAGTGGGAAAGGGTGGTTTTGAGGCTGAAGGCAGCAGGAAAGCCTGCAGCCCCCAGGTGTGTGGGGCTACGCAAGCGGTTCCCAAAGAGCTATAGAACAAGGCATAGTTTTCCCTGCTGGCTCTTTGGGCGTGGGACCAATCTCCAGACAGATGGCCATTTTTGGGCCTGGAGCGGCGCCAAGTGGGAAAGGGTGGTTTTGAGGCTGAAGGCAGCAGGAAAGCCTGCAGCCCCCAGGTCTGTGGGGCTACGCAAGCGGTTCCCAAAGAGCTATAGAACAAGGCATAATTTTCCCTGCTGGCTCTTTGGGCGTGGGACCAGTCTCCAGGGATGTGGCCATTTTTCGGCCTGACGCGGCGCCAAGTGCAAAAGGGTGGTTTTGAGGCTGAAGGCAGCAGGAAAGCCTGCAGCCCCCAGGTGTGTGGGGCTACGCAAGCGGTTCCCAAAGAGCTTTAGAAGAAGGCATAGTTTTCCCTGCTGGCTCTTTGGGCGTGGGACCAATCTCCAGGCAGATGGCCATTTTTGTGCCTGGCGCGGCGCCAAGTGGGAAAGGGTGGTTTTGAGGCTGAAGGCAGCAGGAAAGCCTGCAGCCCCCAGGTCTGTGGGGCTACGCAAGCGGTTCCCAAAGAGCTTTAGAACAAGGCATAATTTTCCCTGCTGGCTCTTTGGGCGTGGGACCAATCTCCAGACAGATGGCCATTTTTGGGCCTAGCGCGGCGCGAAGTGGGAAAGGGTGGTTTTGAGGCTGAAGGCAGCAGGAAAGCCTGCAGCCCCCAGGTGTGTGGGGCTACGCAAGCGGTTCCCAAAGAGCTTTAGAACAAGGCATAGTTTTCCCTGCTGGCTCTTTGGGCGTGGGACCAATCTCCAGACAGATGGCCATTTTTGGGCATGGCGCAGCGCCAAGTGGGAAAGGGTGGTTTTGAGGCTGAAGGCAGCAGGAAAGCCTGCAGCCCCCAGGTGTGTGGGGCTACGCAAGCGGTTCCCAAAGAGCTTTAGAACAAGGCATAGTTTTCCCTGCTGGCTCTTTGGGCGTGGGACCAATCTCCAGCCATATGGCCATTTTTTAGCCTGGCGCGGCGCCAAGTGGGAAAGGGTGGTTTTGAGGCTGAAGGCAGCAGGAAAGCCTGCAGCCCCCAGGTCTGTGTTGCTACGCACGCGGTTCCCAAAGAGCTATAGTACAAGGCATAGTTTTCCCTGCTGGCTCTTTGGGCGTGGGACCAATCTCCAGACAGATGGCCATTTTTGGGCCTGGCGTGACGCCAAGTGGGAAAGGGTGGTTTTGAGGCTGAAGGCAGCAGGAAAACCTGCAGCCCCCAGGTGTGTGGGGCTACGCAAGCGGTTCCCAAAGAGCTTTAGAACAAGGCATATTTTTCCCTGCTGGCTCTTTGGGCGTGGGACCAGTCTCCAGGGATGTCGCCATTTTTGGGCCTGACGCGGCGCCAAGTGGGAAAGGGTGGTTTTGAGGCTGAAGGCAGCAGGAAAGCCTGCAGCCCCCAGGTGTGTGGGGCTACGCAAGCGGTTCCCAAAGAGCTTGAGAACAACGCATATTTTTCCCTGTTGGATCTTTGGGCGTGGGACCAATCTCCAGACAGATGGCCATTTTTGGGCCTGGCGCGGCGCCAAGTGGGAAAGGGTGGTTTTGAGGCTGAAGGCAGCAGGAAAGCCTGCAGCCCCCAGGTCTGTGGGGCTACGCAAGCGGTTCCCAGAGAGCTTTAGAACAAGGCATAGTTTTCCCTGCTGGCTCTTTGGGCGTGGGACCAATCTCCAGACAGATGGCCATTTTTGTGCCTGGCGCGGCGCCAAGTGAAAAAGGGTGGTTTTGAGGCTGAAGGCAGCAGGAAAGCCTGCAGCCCCCAGGTCTGTGGGGCTACGCAAGCGGTTCCCAAAGAGCTTTAGAACAAGGCATAGTTTTCCCTGCTGGCTCTTTGGGCGTGGGACCAGTCTCCAGACAGATGGCCATTTTTGGGCCTGGCGTGACGCCAAGTGGGAAAGGGTGGTTTTGAGGCTGAAGGCAGCAGGAAAACCTGCAGCCCCCAGGTCTGTGGGGCTACGCAAGCGGTTCCCAAAGAGCTTTAGAACAAGGCATAGTTTTCCCTGCTGGCTCTTTGGGCGTGGGACCAGTCTCCAGACAGATGGCCATTTTTGGGCCTGGCGTGGCGCCAAGTGGGAAAGGGTGGTGTGAGGCTGAAGGCAGCAGGAAAGCCTGCAGCCCCCAAGTATGTGGGGCTACGCAAGCGGTTCCCAAAGAGCTTTAGAACAAGGCATAGTTTTCCCTGCTGGCTCTTTGGGCGTGGGACCAATCTCAAGACAGATGGCCATTTTTGGGCCTGGGGCGGCGCCAAGTGGGAAAGGGTGGTTTTGAGGCTGAAGGCAGCAGGAAAGCCTGCAGCCCCCAGGTGTGTGGGGCTACGCAAGCGGTTCCCAAAGAGCTTTAGAAGAAGGAAAAGATTTCCCCGCTGTCTCTTTGGGCGTGGGACCAATCTCCACACGGATGGCCTTTTTTCGGCCTAGCGCGGCGCCAAGTGGGAAAGGGTGGTGTGAGGCTGAAGGCAGCAGGAAAGCCTGCAGCCCCCAAGTATGTGGGGCTACGCAAGCGGTTCCCAAAGAGCTTTAGAACAAGGCATAGTTTTCCCTGATGGCTGTTTGGGCGTGGGACCATTCTCCAGACAAATGGCCATTTTTGTGCCTGGCGCGGCGCCAAGTGGGAAAGGGTGGTTTTGAGGCTGAAGGCAGCAGGAAAGCCTGCAGCCCCCAGGTCTGTGGGGCTACGCAAGCGGTTCCCAAAGAGCTTTCGAACAAGGCATAGTTTTCCCTGCTGGCTCTTTGGGCGTGGGACCAATCTCCAGACAGATGGCCATTTTTGTGCCTGTCGTGGCGCCAAGTTGGAAAGGGTGGTTTTGAGGCTGAAGGCAGCAGGAAAGCCTGCAGCCCCCAGGTGTGTGGGGCTACGCAAGCGGTTCCCAAAGAGCTTTAGAACAAGGCATAGTTTTCCCTGCTGGCTCTTTGGGCGTGGGACCAATCTCCAGACAGATGGCCATTTTTGGGCCTAGCGCGGCGCCAAGTGGGAAAGGGTGGTTTTGAGGCTGAAGGCAGCAGGAAAGCCTGCAGCCCCCAGGTCTGTGGGGCTACGCAAGCGGTTCCCAAAGAGCTTGAGAACAAGGCATAGTTTTCCCTGCTGGCTCTTTGGGCGTGGGACCAATCTCCAGCCATATGGCCATTTTTTAGCCTGGCGCGGCGCCAAGTGGGAAAGGGTGCTTTTGAGGCTGAAGGCAGCAGGAAAGCCTGCAGCCCCCAGGTCTGTGGGGCTACGCAATCGGTTCCCAAAGAGCTTTAGAACAAGGCATAGTTTTCCCTGCTGGCTCTTTGGGCGTGGGACCAATCTCCAGACAGATGGCCATTTTTGGGCCTGGCGTGACGCCAAGTGGGAAAGGGTGGTTTTGAGGCTGAAGGCAGCAGGAAAACCTGCAGCCCCCAGGTCTGTGGGGCTACGCAAGCGGTTCCCAAAGAGCTTTAGAACAAGGCATAGTTTTCCCTGCTGGCTCTTTGGGCGTGGGACCAGTCTCCAGACAGATGGCCATTTTTGGGCCTGGCGTGGCGCCAAGTGGGAAAGGGTGGTGTGAGGCTGAAGGCAGCAGGAAAGCCTGCAGCCCCCAAGTATGTGGGGCTACGCAAGCGGTTCCCAAAGAGCTTTAGAACAAGGCATAGTTTTCCCTGCTGGCTCTTTGGGCGTGGGACCAATCTCAAGACAGATGGCCATTTTTGGGCCTGGGGCGGCGCCAAGTGGGAAAGGGTGGTTTTGAGGCTGAAGGCAGCAGGAAAGCCTGCAGCCCCCAGGTGTGTGGGGCTACGCAAGCGGTTCCCAAAGAGCTTTAGAAGAAGGAAAAGATTTCCCCGCTGTCTCTTTGGGCGTGGGACCAATCTCCACACGGATGGCCTTTTTTCGGCCTAGCGCGGCGCCAAGTGGGAAAGGGTGGTGTGAGGCTGAAGGCAGCAGGAAAGCCTGCAGCCCCCAAGTATGTGGGGCTACGCAAGCGGTTCCGAAAGAGCTTTAGAACAAGGCATAGTTTTCCCTGATGGCTGTTTGGGCGTGGGACCATTCTCCAGACAAATGGCCATTTTTGTGCCTGGCGCGGCGCCAAGTGGGAAAGGGTGGTTTTGAGGCTGAAGGCAGCAGGAAAGCCTGCAGCCCCCAGGTCTGTGGGGCTACGCAAGCGGTTCCCAAAGAGCTTTCGAACAAGGCATAGTTTTCCCTGCTGGCTCTTTGGGCGTGGGACCAATCTCCAGACAGATGGCCATTTTTGTGCCTGTCGTGGCGCCAAGTTGGAAAGGGTGGTTTTGAGGCTGAAGGCAGCAGGAAAGCCTGCAGCCCCCAGGTGTGTGGGGCTACGCAAGCGGTTCCCAAAGAGCTTTAGAACAAGGCATAGTTTTCCCTGCTGGCTCTTTGGGCGTGGGACCAATCTCCAGACAGATGGCCATTTTTGGGCCTAGCGCGGCGCCAAGTGGGAAAGGGTGGTTTTGAGGCTGAAGGCAGCAGGAAAGCCTGCAGCCCCCAGGTCTGTGGGGCTACGCAAGCGGTTCCCAAAGAGCTTGAGAACAAGGCATAGTTTTCCCTGCTGGCTCTTTGGGCGTGGGACCAATCTCCAGCCATATGGCCATTTTTTAGCCTGGCGCGGCGCCAAGTGGGAAAGGGTGCTTTTGAGGCTGAAGGCAGCAGGAAAGCCTGCAGCCCCCAGGTCTGTGGGGCTACGCAATCGGTTCCCAAAGAGCTTTAGAACAAGGCATAGTTTTCCCTGCTGGCTCTTTGGGCGTGGGACCAATCTCCAGACAGATGGCCATTTTTGGGCCTGGCGTGACGCCAAGTGGGAAAGGGTGGTTTTGAGGCTGAAGGCAGCAGGAAAACCTGCAGCCCCCAGGTCTGTGGGGCTACGCAAGCGGTTCCCAAAGAGCTTTAGAACAAGGCATAGTTTTCCCTGCTGGCTCTTTGGGCGTGGGACCAGTCTCCAGGGATGTGGCCATTTTTGGGCCTGACGCGGCGCCAAGTGGGAAAGGGTGGTTTTGAGGCTGAAGGCAGCAGGAAAGCCTGCAGCCCCCAGGTGTGTGGGGCTACGCAAGCGGTTCCCAAAGAGCTTGAGAACAACGCATATTTTTCCCTGTTGGATCTTTGGGCGTGGGACCAATCTCCAGACAGATGGCCATTTTTGGGCCTGGCGCGGCGCCAAGTGGGAAAGGGTGGTTTTGAGGCTGAAGGCAGCAGGAAAGCCTGCAGCCCCCAGGTGTGTGGGACTACGCAAGCGGTTCCCAAAGGGCTTTAGAACAAGGCATAGTTTTCCCTGCTGGCTCTTTGGGCGTGGGACCAATCTCCAGACAGATGGCCATTTTTGTGCCTGGCGCGTCGCCAAGTGGGAAAGGGTGGTTTTGAGGCTGAAGGCAGCAGGAAAGCCTGCAGCCCCCAGGTCTGTGGGGCTACGCAAGCGGTTCCCAAAGAGCTTTAGAACAAGGCATAGTTTTCCCTGCTGGCTCTTTGGGCGTGGGACCAATCTCCAGACAGATGCCATTTTTGGGCCTAGCGCGGCGCGAAGTGGGAAAGGGTGGTTTTGAGGCTGAAGGCAGCAGGAAAGCCTGCAGCCCCCAGGTCTGTGGGGCTACGCAAGCGGTTCCCAAAGAGCTATAGAACAAGGCATAATTTTCCCTGCTGGCTCTTTGGGCGTGGGACCAATCTCCAGACAGATGGCCATTTTTGGGCCTGGCGCGGCGCGAAGTGGGAAAGGGTGGTTTTGAGGCTGAAGGCAGCAGGAAAACCTGCAGCCCCCAGGTCTGTGGGGCTACGCAAGCGGTTCCCAAAGAGCTTTAGAACAAGGCATAGTTTTCCCTGCTGGCTCTTTGGGCGTGGGACCAGTCTCCAGGGATGTGGCCATTTTTGGGCCTGACGCGGCGCCAAGTGGGAAAGGGTGGTTTTGAGGCTGAAGGCAGCAGGAAAGCCTGCAGCCCCCAGGTCTGTGGGGCTACGCAAGCGGTTCCCAAAGAGCTTGAGAACAACGCATATTTTTCCCTGTTGGATCTTTGGGCGTGGGACCAATCTCCAGACAGATGGCCATTTTTGGGCCTGGCGCGGCGCCAAGTGGGAAAGGGTGGTTTTGAGGCTGAAGGCAGCAGGAAAGCCTGCAGCCCCCAGGTGTGTGGGACTACGCAAGCGGTTCCCAAAGGGCTTTAGAACAAGGCATAGTTTTCCCTGCTGGCTCTTTGGGCGTGGGACCAATCTCCAGACAGATGGCCATTTTTGTGCCTGGCGCGTCGCCAAGTGGGAAAGGGTGGTTTTGAGGCTGAAGGCAGCAGGAAAGCCTGCAGCCCCCAGGTGTGTGGGGCTACGCAAGCGGTTCCAAAAGAGCTTTAGAACAAGGCATAGTTTTCCCTGCTGGCTCTTTGGGCGTGGGACCAATCTCCAGACAGATGGCCATTTTTGGGCCTAGCGCGGCGCGAAGTGGGAAAGGGTGGTTTTGAGGCTGAAGGCAGCAGGAAAGCCTGCAGCCCCCAGGTCTGTGGGGCTACGCAAGCGGTTCCCAAAGAGCTTGAGAACAAGGCATAGTTTTCCCTGCTGGCTCTTTGGGCGTGGGACCAATCTCCAGACAGATGGCCATTTTTGGGCCTAGAGCGGCGCCAAGTGGGAAAGGGTGGTTTTGAGGCTGAAGGCAGCAGGAAAGCCTGCAGCCCCCAGGTCTGTGGGGCTACGCAAGCGGTTCCCAAGCAGCTTTCGAACAAGGCATAGTTTTCCCTGCTGGCTCTTTGGGCGTGGGACCAATCTCCAGACAGATGGCCATTTTTGGTCCTGGCGCGGCGCCAAGTGGGAAAGGGTGGTTTTGAGGCTGAAGGCAGCAGGAAAGCCTGCAGCCCCCAGGTGTGTGGGGCTACGCAAGCGGTTCCCAAAGAGCTTTAGAAGAAGGAAAAGATTTCCCTGCTGTCTCTTTGTGCGTGGGACCAATCTCCAGGGATGTGGCCATTTTTGGACCTGGCACGGCGCCAAGTGGGAAAGGGTGGTTTTGAGGCTGAAGGCAGCAGGAAAGCCTGCAGCCCCCAGGTGTGTGGGGCTACGCAAGCGGTTCCCAAAGAGCTTTAGAACAAGGCATAGTTTTCCCTGCTGGCTCTTTGGGCGTGGGACCAATCTCCAGACAGATGGCCATTTTTGGGCCTAGCGCGGCGCCAAGTGGGAAAGGGTGGTTTTGAGGCTGAAGGCAGCAGGAAAGCCTGCAGCCCCCAGGTGTGTGGGGCTACGCAAGCGGTTCCCAAAGAGCTATAGAACAAGGCATAGTTTTCCCTGCTGGATCTTTGGGCGTGGGACCAATCTCCAGACAGATGGCCATTTTTTAGCCTGGCGCGGCGCCAAGTGGGAAAGGGTGCTTTTGAGGCTGAAGGCAGCAGGAAAGCCTGCAGCCCCCAGGTCTGTGGGGCTACGCAATCGGTTCCCAAAGAGCTTTAGAACAAGGCATAGTTTTCCCTGCTGGCTCTTTGGGCGTGGGACCAATCTCCAGACAGATGGCCATTTTTGGGCCTGGCGTGACGCCAAGTGGGAAAGGGTGGTTTTGAGGCTGAAGGCAGCAGGAAAGCCTGCAGCCCCCAGGTCTGTGGGGCTACGCAAGCGGTTCCCAAAGAGCTTTAGAACAAGGCATAGTTTTCCCTGCTGGCTCTTTGGGCGTGGGACCAATCTCCAGACAGATGGCCATTTTTGGGCCTGGCGTGACGCCAAGTGGGAAAGGGTGGTTTTGAGGCTGAAGGCAGCAGGAAAGCCTGCAGCCCCCAGGTCTGTGGGGCTACGCAAGCGGTTCCCAAAGAGCTTTAGAACAAGGCATAGTTTTCCCTGCTGGCTCTTTGGGCGTGGGACCAATCTCCAGACAGATGGCCATTTTTGGGCCTGACGCGGCGCCAAGTGGGAAAGGGTGGTTTTGAGGCTGAAGGCAGCAGGAAAGCCTGCAGCCCCCAGGTGTGTGGGGCTACGCAAGCGGTTCCCAAAGAGCTTGAGAACAACGCATATTTTTCCCTGTTGGATCTTTGGGCGTGGGACCAATCTCCAGACAGATGGCCATTTTTGGGCCTGGCGCGGCGCCAAGTGGGAAAGGGTGGTTTTGAGGCTGAAGGCAGCAGGAAAGCCTGCAGCCCCCAGGTCTGTGGGGCTACGCAAGCGGTTCCCAAAGAGCTTTAGAACAAGGCATAGTTTTCCCTGCTGGCTCTTTGGGCGTGGGACCAGTCTCCAGGGATGTGGCCATTTTTGGGCCTGACGCGGCGCCAAGTGGGAAAGGGTGGTTTTGAGGCTGAAGGCAGCAGGAAAGCCTGCAGCCCCCAGGTCTCTGGGGCTACGCAAGCGGTTCCCAAAGAGCTTTAGAACAAGGCATAGTTTTCCCTGCTGGCTCTTTGGGCGTGGGACCAATCTCCAGACTGATGGCCATTTTTGGGCATGGCGCAGCGCCAAGTGGGAAAGGGTGGTTTTGAGGCTGAAGGCAGCAGGAAAGCCTGCAGCCCCCAGGTCTGTGGGGCTACGCAAGCGGTTCCGAAAGAGCTTTAGAACAAGGCATAGTTTTCCCTGCTGGCTCTTTGGGCGTGGGACCAATCTCCAGACAGATGGCCATTTTTGTGCCTGTCGTGGCGCCAAGTGGGAAAGGGTGGTTTTGAGGCTGAAGGCAGCAGGAAAGCCTGCAGCCCCCAGGTGTGTGGGGCTACGCAAGCGGTTCCCAGAGAGCTTTAGAACAAGGCATAGTTTTCCCTGCTGGCTCTTTGGGCGTGGGACCAATCTCCAGACAGATGGCCATTTTTGGGCCTAGCGCGGCGCCAAGTGGGAAAGGGTGGTTTTGAGGCTGAAGGCAGCAGGAAAGCCTGCAGCCCCCAGGTCTGTGGGGCTACGCAAGCGGTTCCCAAAGAGCTTTAGAACAAGGCATAGTTTTCCCTGCTGGCTCTTTGGGCGTGGGACCAATCTCCAGAGATAAGGCCATTTTTGGGCCTAGAGCGGCGCCAAGTGGGAAAGGGTGGTTTTGAGGCTGAAGGCAGCAGGAAAGCCTGCAGCCCCCAGGTGTGTGGGGCTACGCAAGCGGTTCCCAAAGAGCTTGAGAACAAGGCATAGTTTTCCCTGCTGGCTCTTTGGGCGTGGGACCAATCTCCAGACAGATGGCCATTTTTGGGCCTAGAGCGGCGCCAAGTGGGAAAGGGTGGTTTTGAGGCTGAAGGCAGCAGGAAAGCCTGCAGCCCCCAGGTCTGTGGGGCTACGCAAGCGGTTCCCAAGCAGCTTTCGAACAAGGCATAGTTTTCCCTGCTGGCTCTTTGGGCGTGGGACCAATCTCCAGACAGATGGCCATTTTTGGTCCTGGCGCGGCGCCAAGTGGGAAAGGGTGGTTTTGAGGCTGAAGGCAGCAGGAAAGCCTGCAGCCCCCAGGTGTGTGGGGCTACGCAAGCGGTTCCCAAAGAGCTTTAGAAGAAGGAAAAGATTTCCCTGCTGTCTCTTTGTGCGTGGGACCAATCTCCAGGGATGTGGCCATTTTTGGACCTGGCACGGCGCCAAGTGGGAAAGGGTGGTTTTGAGGCTGAAGGCAGCAGGAAAGCCTGCAGCCCCCAGGTGTGTGGGGCTACGCAAGCGGTTCCCAAAGAGCTTTAGAACAAGGCATAGTTTTCCCTGCTGGCTTTTTGGGCGTGGGACCAATCTCCAGACAGATGGCCATTTTTGGGCATGGCGCAGCGCCAAGTGGGAAAGGGTGGTTTTGAGGCTGAAGGCAGCAGGAAAGCCTGCAGCCCCCAGGTGTGTGGGGCTACGCAAGCGGTTCCCAAAGAGCTATAGAACAAGGCATAGTTTTCCCTGCTGGATCTTTGGGCGTGGGACCAATCTCCAGACAGATGGCCATTTTTGGGCCTGGCGCGGCGCCAAGTGGGAAAGGGTGGTTTTGAGGCTGAAGGCAACATAAAGCCTGCAGCCCCCAGGTGTGTGGGGCTACGCAAGCGGTTCCAAAACAGCTTTAGAACAAGGCATAGTTTTCCCTGCTGGCTCTTTGGGCGTGGGACCAATCTCCAGACAGATGGCCATTTTTGGGCCTGGCGCGGCGCCAAGTGGGAAAGGGTGGTTTTGAGGCTGAAGGCAGCAGGAAAGCCTGCAGCCCCCAGGTGTGTGGGGCTACGCAAGCGGTTCCCAAAGAGCTTTAGAACAAGGCATAGTTTTCCCTGCTGGCTCTTTGGGCGTGGGACCAATCTCCAGACAGATGGCCATTTTTGGGCCTAGCGCGGCGCCAAGTGGGAAAGGGTGGTTTTGAGGCTGAAGGCAGCAGGAAAGCCTGCAGCCCCCAGGTCTGTGGGGCTACGCAAGCGGTTCCGAAAGAGCTTTAGAACAAGGCATAGTTTTCCCTGCTGGCTCTTTGGGCGTGGGACCAATCTCCAGACAGATGGCCATTTTTGGGCCTGACGCGGCGCCAAGTGGGAAAGGGTGGTTTTGAGGCTGAAGGCAGCAGGAAAGCCTGCAGCCCCCAGGTGTGTGGGGCTACGCAAGCGGTTCCCAAAGAGCTTTAGAACAAGGCATAGTTTTCCCTGCTGGCTCTTTGGGCGTGGGACCAATCTCCAGACAGATGGCCATTTTTGTGCCTGGCGTGTCGCCAAGTGGGAAAGGGTGGTTTTGAGGCTGAAGGCAGCAGGAAAGCCTGCAGCCCCCAGGTGTGTGGGGCTACGCAAGCGGTTCCCAAAGAGCTTTAGAAGAAGGAAAAGATTTCCCCGCTGTCTCTTTGGGCGTGGGACCAATCTCCAGGGATGTGGCCATTTTTGGGCATGGCGCAGCGCCAAGTGGGAAAGGGTGGTTTTGAGGTTGAAGGCAGCAGGAAAGCCTGCAGCCCCCAGGTCTGTGGGGCTACGCAAGCGGTTCCCAAAGAGCTTGAGAACAAGGCATAATTTTCCCTGCTGGCTCTTTGGGCGTGGGACCAGTCTCCAGGGATGTGGCCATTTTTGGGCCTGACGTGGCGCCAAGTGGGAAAGGGTGTTTTTGAGGCTGAAGGCAGCAGGAAAGCCTGCAGCCCCCAGGTGTGTGGGGCTACGCAAGCGGTTCCCAAAGAGCTTTAGAACAAGGCATAGTTTTCCCTGCTGGCTCTTTGGGCGTGGGACCAATCTCCAGACAGATGGCCATTTTTGTTACTGGCGCGGCGCCAAGTGGGAAACGGTGGTTTTGAGGCCGAAGGCAGCAGGAAAGCCTGCAGCCCCCAGGTCTGTGGGGCTACGCAAGCGGTTCCCAAAGAGCTTTCGAACAAGGCATAGTTTTCCCTGCTGGCTCTTTGGGCGTGGGACCAATCTCCAGACAGATGGCCATTTTTGGGCCTGGCGCAGCGCCAAGTGGGAAAGGGTGGTTTTGAGGCTGAAGGCAGCAGGAAAGCCTGCAGCCCCCAGGTCTGTGGGGCTACGCAAGCGGTTCCCAAAGAGCTTTAGAAGAATGAAAAGATTTCCCCGCTGTCTCTTTGGGCGTGGGACCAATCTCCAGGGATGTGGCCATTTTTTAGCCTGGCGCGGCGCCAAGTGGGAAAGGGTGGTTTTGAGGCTGAAGGCAGCAGGAAAGCCTGCAGCCCCCAGGTGTGTGGGGCTACGCAAGCGGTTCCCAAAGAGCTTTAGAACAAGGCATAGTTTTCCCTGCTGGCTCTTTGGGCGTGGGACAAATCTCCAGAGGTATGGCCATTTTTGTGTCTGGCACGGCGCCAAGTGGGAAAGGGTGTTTTTGAGGCTGAAGGCAGCAGGAAAGCCTGCAGCCCCCAGGTGTGTGGGGCTACGCAAGCGGTTCCCAAAGAGCTTTAGAACAAGGCATAGTTTTCCCTGCTGGCTCTTTGGCGTGGGACCAATCTCCAGACAGATGGCCATTTTTGGGCCTGGCGCGGCGCCAAGTGGGAAAGGGTGGTTTTGAGGCTGAAGGCAGCAGGAAAGCCTGCAGCCCCCAGGTGTGTGGGGCTACGCAAGCGGTTCCCAAAGAGCTTTAGAACAAGGCATAGTTTTCCCTGCTGGCTCTTTGGGCGTGGGACCAATCTCCAGACAGATGGCCATTTTTGTGCCTGGCGCGTCGCCAAGTGGGAAAGGGTGGTTTTGAGGCTGAAGGCAGCAGGAAAGCCTGCAGCCCCCAGGTGTGTGGGGCTACGCAAGCGGTTCCCAAAGAGCTTTAGAACAAGGCATAGTTTTCCCTGCTGGCTCTTTGGGCGTGGGACCAATCTCCAGACAGATGGCCATTTTTGTTACTGGCGCGGCGCCAAGTGGGAAAGGGTGGTTTTGAGGCTGAAGGCAGCAGGAAAGCCTGCAGCCCCCAGGTCTGTGGGGCTACGCAAGCGGTTCCCAAAGAGCTTTAGAACAAGGCATAGTTTTCCCTGCTGGCTCTTTGGGCGTGGGACCAATCTCCAGACAGATGGCCATTTTTTAGCCTGGCGCGGCGCCAAGTGGGAAAGGGTGGTTTTGAGGCTGAAGGCAGCAGGAAAGCCTGCAGCCCCCAGGTCTGTGGGGCTACGCAAGCGGTTCCCAAAGAGCTTTAGAACAAGGCATAGTTTTCCCTGCTGGCTCTTTGGGCGTGGGACCAATCTCCAGACAGATGGCCATTTTTGGGCCTGGCGCGGCGCCAAGTGGGAAAGGGTGGTTTTGAGGCTGAAGGCAGCAGGAAAGCCTGCAGCCCCCAGGTCTGTGGGGCTACGCAAGCGGTTCCCAAAGAGCTTTAGAAGAAGGAAAAGATTTCCCCGCTGTCTCTTTGGGCATGGAACCAATCTCCAGGGATGTGGCCATTTTTGGACCTGGCACGGCGCCAAGTGGGAAAGGGTGGTTTTGAGGCTGAAGGCAGCAGGAAAGCCTGCAGCCCCCAGCTGTGTGGGGCTACGCAAGCGGTTCCCAAAGAGCTTTAGAACAAGGCATAGTTTTCCCTGCTGGCTTTTTGGGCGTGGGACCAATCTCCAGCCAGATGGCCATTTTTGTGCCTGGCGCAGCGCCAAGTGGGAAAGGGTGGTTTTGAGGCTGAAGGCAGAAGGAAAGCCTGCAGCCCCCAGGTGTGTGGGACTACGCAAGCGGTTCCCAAAGAGCTATAGAACAAGGCATAGTTTTCCCTGCTGGCTCTTTGGGCGTGGGACCAATCTCCAGACAGATGGCCATTTTTGTGCCTGGCGCGTCGCCAAGTGGGAAAGGGTGGTTTTGAGGCTGAAGGCAGCAGGAAAGCCTGCAGCCCCCAGGTCTGTGGGGCTACGCAAGTGATTCCCAAAGAGCTTTAGAACAAGGCATAGTTTTCCCTGCTGGCTCTTTGGGCGTGGGACCAGTCTCCAGGGATGTGGCCATTTTTGGGCCTGACGCGGCGCCAAGTGGGAAAGGGTGGTTTTGAGGCTGAAGGCAGCAGGAAAGCCTGCAGCCCCCAGGTGTGTGGGGCTACGCAAGCGGTTCCCAAAGAGCTTTAGAACAAGGCATAGTTTTCCCTGCTGGCTCTTTGGGCGTGGGACCAATCTCCAGACAGATGGCCATTTTTGTGCCTGGCGCGGCGCCAAGTGGGAAAGGGTGGTTTTGAGGCTGAAGGCAGCAGGAAAGCCTGCAGCCCCCAGGTGTGTGGGGCTACGCAAGCGGTTCCCAAAGAGCTTTAGAACAAGGCATAGTTTTCCCTGCTGGCTCTTTGGGCGTGGGACCAATCTCCAGACAGATGGCCATTTTTTAGCCTGGCGCGGCGCCAAGTGGGAAAGGGTGGTTTTGAGGCTGAAGGCAGCAGGAAAGCCTGCAGCCCCCAGGTGTGTGGGGCTACGCAAGCGGTTCCCAAAGAGCTTTAGAACAAGGCATAGTTTTCCCTGCTGGCTCTTTGGGCCTGGGACCAATCTCCAGACAGATGGCCATTTTTGTTACTGGCGCGGCGCCAAGTGGGAAAGGGTGGTTTTGAGGCTGAAGGCAGCAGGAAAGCCTGCAGCCCCCAGGTCTCTGGGGCTACGCAAGCGGTTCCCAAAGAGCTTTAGAACAAGGCATAGTTTTCCCTGCTGGCTCTTTGGGCATGGGACCAATCTCCAGACAGATGGCCATTTTTTAGCCTGGCGCGGCGCCAAGTGGGAAAGGGTGGTTTTGAGGCTGAAGGCAGCAGGAAAGCCTGCAGCCCCCAGGTCTGTGGGGCTACGCAAGCGGTTCCCAAAGAGCTTTAGAACAAGGCATAGTTTTCCCTGCTGGCTCTTTGGGCGTGGGACCAATCTCCAGACAGATGGCCATTTTTGGGCCTGGCGCGGCGCCAAGTGGGAAAGGGTGGTTTTGAGGCTGAAGGCAGCAGGAAAGCCTGCAGCCCCCAGGTCTGTGGGGCTACGCAAGCGGTTCCCAAAGAGCTTTAGAAGAAGGAAAAGATTTCCCCGCTGTCTCTTTGGGCGTGGGACCAATCTCCAGGGATGTGGCCATTTTTGGACCTGGCACGGCGCCAAGTGGGAAAGGGTGGTTTTGAGGCTGAAGGCAGCAGGAAAGCCTGCAGCCCCCAGGTCTGTGGGGCTACGCAAGCGGTTCCCAAAGAGCTTTAGAACAAGGCATAGTTTTCCCTGCTGGCTCTTTGGGCGTGGGACCAATCTCCAGACAGATGGCCATTTTTGTGCCTGGCGCGTCGCCAAGTGGGAAAGGGTGCTTTTGAGGCTGAAGGCAGCAGGAAAGCCTGCAGCCCCCAGGTGTGTGGGGCTACGCAAGCGGTTCCCAAAGAGCTTTAGAAGAAGGAAAAGATTTCCCCGCTGTCTCTTTGGGCGTGGGACCAATCTCCAGGGATGTGGCCATTTTTGGACCTGGCACGGCGCCAAGTGGGAAAGGGTGGTTTTGAGGCTGAAGGCAGCAGGAAAGCCTGCAGCCCCCAGGTCTGTGGGGCTACGCAAGCGGTTCCCAAAGAGCTTTAGAACAAGGCATAGTTTTCCCTGCTGGCTTTTTCGGCGTGGGACCAATCTCCAGACAGATGGCCATTTTTGGGCATGGCGCAGCGCCAAGTGGGAAAGGGTGGTTTTGAGGCTGAAGGCAGCAGGAAAGCCTGCAGCCCCCAGGTCTGTGGGGCTACGCAAGCGGTTCCCAAAGAGCTTGAGAACAAGGCATAATTTTCCCTGCTGGCTCTTTGGGCGTGGGACCAGTCTCCAGGGATGTGGCCATTTTTGGGCCTGACGTGGCGCCAAGTGGGAAAGGGTGGTTTTGAGGCTGAAGGCAGCAGGAAAGCCTGCAGCCCCCAGGTGTGTGGGGCTACGCAAGCGGTTCCCAAAGAGCTTTAGAACAAGGCATAGTTTTCCCTGCTGGCTCTTTGGGCCTGGGACCAATCTCCAGACAGATGGCCATTTTTGTTACTGGCGCGGCGCCAAGTGGGAAACGGTGGTTTTGAGGCTGAAGGCAGCAGGAAAGCCTGCAGCCCCCAGGTCTGTGGGGCTACGCAAGCGGTTCCCAAAGAGCTTTCGAACAAGGCATAGTTTTCCCTGCTGGCTCTTTGGGCGTTGGACCAATCTCCAGACAGATGGCCATTTTTGGGCCTGGCGCAGCGCCAAGTGGGAAAGGGTGGTTTTGAGGCTGAAGGCAGCAGGAAAGCCTGCAGCCCCCAGGTGTGTGGGGCTACGCAAGCGGTTCCCAAAGAGCTTTAGAAGAAGGAAAAGATTTCCCCGCTGTCTCTTTGGGCGTGGGACCAATCTCCAGGGATGTGGCCATTTTTGAGCCTGGCACGGCGCCAAGTGGGAAAGGGTGGTTTTGAGGCTGAAGGCAGCAGGAAAGCCTGCAGCCCCCAGGTGTGTGGGGCTACGCAAGCGGTTCCCAAAGAGCTTTAGAACAAGGCATAGTTTTCCCTGCTGGCTCTTTGGGCCTGGGACCAATCTCCAGACAGATGGCCATTTTTGTGCCTGGCGCGTCGCCAAGTGGGAAAGGGTGCTTTTGAGGCTGAAGGCAGCAGGAAAGCCTGCAGCCCCCAGGTGTGTGGGGCTACGCAAGCGGTTCCCAAAGAGCTTTAGAACAAGGCATAGTTTTCCCTGCTGGCTCTTTGGGCGTGGGACCAATCTCCAGACAGATGGCCTTTTTTGTGCCTGGCGCGGCGCCAAGTGGGAAAGGGTGGTTTTGAGGCTGAAGGCAGCAGGAAAGCCTGCAGCCCCCAGGTCTCTGGGGCTACGCAAGCGGTTCCCAAAGAGCTTTAGAACAAGGCATAGTTTTCCCTGCTGGCTCTTTGGGCGTGGGACCAATCTCCAGGGATGTGGCCATTTTTGTGCCTGGCGCGGCGCCAAGTGGGAAAGGGTGGTTTTGAGGCTGAAGGCAGCAGGAAAGCCTGCAGCCCCCAGGTCTGTGGGGCTACGCAAGCGGTTCCCAAAGAGCTTTAGAACAAGGCATAGTTTTCCCTGCTGGCTCTTTGGGCGTGGGACCAATCTCCAGACAGATGGCCATTTTTGTGCCTGGCGCGGCGCCAAGTGGGAAAGGGTGGTTTTGAGGCTGAAGGCAGCAGGAAAGCCTGCAGCCCCCAGGTGTGTGGGGCTACGCAAGCGGTTCCCAAAGAGCTTTAGAAGAAGGAAAAGATTTCCCCGCTGTCTCTTTGGGCGTGGGACCAATCTCCAGGGATGTGGCCATTTTTGGACCTGGCACGGCGCCAAGTGGGAAAGGGTGGTTTTGAGGCTGAAGGCAGCAGGAAAGCCTGCAGCCCCCAGGTGTGTGGGGCTACGCAAGCGGTTCCCAAAGAGCTTTAGAACAAGGCATAGTTTTCCCTGCTGGCTTTTTGGGCGTGGGACCAATCTCCAGCCAGATGGCCATTTTTGTGCCTGGAGCAGCGCCAAGTGGGAAAGGGTGGTTTTGAGGCTGAAGGCAGCAGGAAAGCCTGCAGCCCCCAGGTGTGTGGGACTACGCAAGCGGTTCCCAAAGAGCTATAGAACAAGGCATAGTTTTCCCTGCTGGCTCTTTGGGCGTGGGACCAATCTCCAGACAGATGGCCATTTTTGGGCCTGGAGCGGCGCCAAGTGGGAAAGGGTGGTTTTGAGGCTGAAGGCAGCAGGAAAGCCTGCAGCCCCCAGGTCTGTGGGGCTACGCAAGCGGTTCCCAAAGAGCTTTAGAACAAGGCATAGTTTTCCCTGCTGGCTCTTTGGGCGTGGGACCAGTCTCCAGGGATGTGGCCATTTTTGGGCCTGACGCGGCGCCAAGTGGGAAAGGGTGGTTTTGAGGCTGAAGGCAGCAGGAAAGCCTGCAGCCCCCAGGTCTGTGGGGCTACGCAAGCGGTTCCCAAAGAGCTTTAGAACAAGGCAGAGTTTTCCCTGCTGGCTCTTTGGGCGTGGGACCAATCTCCAGACAGATGGCCATTTTTGTGCCTGGCGCGGCGCCAATTGGGAAAGGGTGGTTTTGAGGCTGAAGGCAGCAGGAAAGCCTGCAGCCCCCAGGTGTGTGGGGCTACGCAAGCGGTTCCCAAAGAGCTTTAGAACAAGGCATAGTTTTCCCTGCTGGCTCTTTGGGCGTGGGACCAATCTCCAGACAGATGGCCATTTTTTAGCCTGGCGCGGCGCCAAGTGGGAAAGGGTGGTTTTGAGGCTGAAGGCAGCAGGAAAGCCTGCAGCCCCCAGGTGTGTGGGGCTACGCAAGCGGTTCCCAAAGAGCTTTAGAACAAGGCATAGTTTTCCCTGCTGGCTCTTTGGGCCTGGGACCAATCTCCAGACAGATGGCCATTTTTGTTACTGGCGCGGCGCCAAGTGGGAAAGGGTGGTTTTGAGGCTGAAGGCAGCAGGAAAGCCTGCAGCCCCCAGGTCTCTGGGGCTACGCAAGCGGTTCCCAAAGAGCTTTAGAACAAGGCATAGTTTTCCCTGCTGGCTCTTTGGGCGTGGGACCAATCTCCAGACAGATGGCCATTTTTTAGCCTGGCGCGGCGCCAAGTGCGAAAGGGTGGTTTTGAGGCTGAAGGCAGCAGGAAAGCCTGCAGCCCCCAGGTCTGTGGGGCTACGCAAGCGGTTCCCAAAGAGCTTTAGAACAAGGCATAGTTTTCCCTGCTGGCTCTTTGGGCGTGGGACCAATCTCCAGACAGATGGCCATTTTTGGGCCTGGCGCGGCGCCAAGTGGGAAAGGGTGGTTTTGAGGCTGAAGGCAGCAGGAAAGCCTGCAGCCCCCAGGTGTGTGGGGCTACGCAAGCGGTTCCCAAAGAGCTTTAGAAGAAGGAAAAGATTTCCCCGCTGTCTCTTTGGGCGTGGGACCAATCTCCAGGGATGTGGCCATTTTTGGACCTGGCACGGCGCCAAGTGGGAAAGGGTGGTTTTGAGGCTGAAGGCAGCAGGAAAGCCTGCAGCCCCCAGGTGTGTGGGGCTACGCAAGCGGTTCCCAAAGAGCTTTAGAACAAGGCATAGTTTTCCCTCCTGGCTTTTTGGGCGTGGGACCAATCTCCAGACAGATCCCATTTTTGGGCATGGCGCAGCGCCAAGTGGGAAAGGGTGGTTTTGAGGCTGAAGGCAGCAGGAAAGCCTGCAGCCCCCAGGTCTGTGGGGCTACGCAAGCGGTTCCCAAAGAGCTTTAGAACAAGGCATAGTTTTCCCTGCTGGCTCTTTGGGCGTGGGACCAATCTCCAGACAGATGGCCATTTTTGGGCCTGGAGCGGCGCCAAGTGGGAAAGGGTGGTTTTGAGGCTGAAGGCAGCAGGAAAGCCTGCAGCCCCCAGGTGTGTGGGGCTACGCAAGCGGTTCCCAAAGAGCTTTAGAACAAGGCATAGTTTTCCCTGCTGGCTCTTTGGGCGTGGGACCAATCTCCAGACAGATGGCCATTTTTGTGCCTGGCGCGGCGCCAAGTGGGAAAGGGTGGTTTTGAGGCTGAAGGCAGCAGGAAAGCCTGCAGCCCCCAGGCCTGTGGGGCTACGCAAGCGGTTCCCAAAGAGCTTTAGAACAAGGCATAGTTTTCCCTGCTGGCTCTTTGGGCGTGGGACCAATCTCCAGACAGATGGCCATTTTTTAGCCTGGCGCGGCGCCAAGTGGGAAAGGGTGGTTTTGAGGCTGAAGGCAGCAGGAAAGCCTGCAGCCCCCAGGTCTGTGGGGCTACGCAAGCGGTTCCCAAAGAGCTTTAGAACAAGGCATAGTTTTCCCTGCTGGCTCTTTGGGCGTGGGACCAATCTCCAGACAGATGGCCATTTTTGTGCCTGGCGCGGCGCCAAGTGGGAAAGGGTGGTTTTGAGGCTGAAGGCAGCAGGAAAGCCTGCAGCCCCCAGGTGTGTGGGGCTACGCAAGCGGTTCCCAAAGAGCTTTAGAACAAGGCATAATTTTCCCTGCTGGCTCTTTGGGCGTGGGACCAATCTCCAGACAGATGGCCATTTTTGTTACTGGCGCGGCGCCAAGTGGGAAAGGGTGGTTTTGAGGCTGAAGGCAGCAGGAAAGCCTGCAGCCCCCAGGTGTGTGGGACTACGCACGCGGTTCCCAAAGAGCTTGAGAACAAGGCATAGTTTTCCCTGCTGGCTCTTTGGGCGTGTGAACAATCTCCAGACAGATGGCCATTTTTGTGTCTGGCGCGGCGCCAAGTGGGAAAGGGTGGTTTTGAGGCTGAAGGCAGCAGGAAAGCCTGCAGCCCCCAGGTCTGTGGGGCTACGCAAGCGGTTCCCAAAGAGCTTTAGAACAAGGCATAGTTTTCCCTGCTGGCTCTTTGGGCGTGGGACCAATCTCCAGACAGATGGCCATTTTTGTGCCTGGCGCGGCGCGAAGTGGGAAAGGGTGCTTTTGAGGTTGAAGGCAGCAGGAAAGCCTGCAGCCCCCAGGTGTGTGGGGCTACGCAAGCGGTTCCCAAAGAGCTTTAGAACAAGGCAGAGTTTTCCCTGCTGGCTCTTTGGGCGTGGGACCAATCTCCAGACAGATGGCCATTTTTGGTCCTGGCGCGGCGCCAAGTGGGAAAGGGTGGTTTTGAGGCTGAAGGCAGCAGGAAAGCCTGCAGCCCCCAGGTGTGTGGGGCTACGCAAGCGGTTCCCAAAGAGCTTTAGAACAAGGCATAGTTTTCCCTGCTGGCTCTTTGGGCGTGGGACCAATCTCCAGACAGATGGCCATTTTTGGGCCTGACGCGGCGCCAAGTGGGAAAGGGTGGTTTTGAGGCTGAAGGCAGCAGGAAAGCCTGCAGCCCCCAGGTCTGTGGGGCTACGCAAGCGGTTCCCAAAGAGCTTTAGAACAAGGCATAGTTTTCCCTGCTGGCTCTTTGGGCGTGGGACCAATCTCCAGACAGATGGCCATTTTTGTTCCTGGCGCGGCGCCAAGTGGGAAAGGGTGGTTTTGAGGCTGAAGGCAGCAGGAAAGCCTGCAGCCCCCAGGTCTGTGGGGCTACGCAAGCGGTTCCCAAAGAGCTTTAGAACAAGGCATAGTTTTCCCTGCTGGCTCTTTGGGCGTGGGACCAATCTCCAGACAGATGGCCATTTTTGTGCCTGGCGCGGCGCCAAGTGGGAAAGGGTGGTTTTGAGGCTGAAGGCAGCAGGAAAGCCTGCAGCCCCCAGGTCTGTGGGGCTACGCAAGCGGTTCCCAAAGAGCTTTAGAACAAGGCATAGTTTTCCCTGCTGGCTCTTTGGGCGTGGGACCAATCTCCAGACAGATGGCCATTTTTGTGCCTGGCGCGGCGCGAAGTGGGAAAGGGTGCTTTTGAGGTTGAAGGCAGCAGGAAAGCCTGCAGCCCCCAGGTGTGTGGGGCTACGCAAGCGGTTCCCAAAGAGCTTTAGAACAAGGCAGAGTTTTCCCTGCTGGCTCTTTGGGCGTGGGACCAATCTCCAGACAGATGGCCATTTTTGGTCCTGGCGCGGCGCCAAGTGGGAAAGGGTGGTTTTGAGGCTGAAGGCAGCAGGAAAGCCTGCAGCCCCCAGGTGTGTGGGGCTACGCAAGCGGTTCCCAAAGAGCTTTAGAACAAGGCATAGTTTTCCCTGCTGGCTCTTTGGGCGTGGGACCAATCTCCAGACAGATGGCCATTTTTGGGCCTGACGCGGCGCCAAGTGGGAAAGGGTGGTTTTGAGGCTGAAGGCAGCAGGAAAGCCTGCAGCCCCCAGGTGTGTGGGGCTACGCAAGCGGTTCCCAAAGAGCTTTAGAACAAGGCATAGTTTTCCCTGCTGGCTCTTTGGGCGTGGGACCAATCTCCAGACAGATGGCCATTTTTGTTCCTGGCGCGGCGCCAAGTGGGAAAGGGTGGTTTTGAGGCTGAAGGCAGCAGGAAAGCCTGCAGCCCCCAGGTCTGTGGGGCTACGCAAGCGGTTCCCAAAGAGCTTTAGAACAAGGCATAGTTTTCCCTGCTGGCTCTTTGGGCGTGGGACCAATCTCCAGACAGATGGCCATTTTTGTGCCTGGCGCGGCGCCAAGTGGGAAAGGGTGGTTTTGAGGCTGAAGGCAGCAGGAAAGCCTGCAGCCCCCAGGTCTGTGGGGCTACGCAAGCGGTTTCCAAAGAGCTTTAGAACAAGGCATAGTTTTCCCTGCTGGCTCTTTGGGCGTGGGACCAATCTCCAGACAGATGGCCATTTTTGGGCCTGGCGCGGCGCCAAGTGGGAAAGGGTGGTTTTGAGGCTGAAGGCAGCAGGAAAGCCTGCAGCCCCCAAGTGTGTGGGGCTACGCAAGCGGTTCCCAAAGAGCTTTAGAACAAGGCATAATTTTCCCTGCTGGCTCTTTGGGCGTGGGACCAGTCTCCAAGGATGTGGCCATTTTTGGGCCTGACGCGGCGCCAAGTGGGAAAGGGTGGTTTTGAGGCTGAAGGCAGCAGGAAAGCCTGCAGCCCCCAGGTGTGTGGGGCTACGCAAGCGGTTCCCAAAGAGCTTTAGAACAAGGCAGAGTTTTCCCTGCTGGCTCTTTGGGCGTGGGACCAGTCTCCAGACAGATGGCCATTTTTGGTCCTGGCGCGGCGCCAAGTGGGAAAGGGTGGTTTTGAGGCTGAAGGCAGCAGGAAAGCCTGCAGCCCCCAGGTGTGTGGGGCTACGCAAGCGGTTCCCAAAGAGCTTTAGAACAAGGCATAATTTTCCCTGCTGGCTCTTTGGGCGTGGGACCAGTCTCCAGGGATGTGGCCATTTTTGGGCCTGACACGGCGCCAAGTGGGAAAGGCTGGCTTTGAGGCTGAAGGCAGCAGGAAAGCCTGCAGCCCCCAGGTGTGTGGGGCTACGCAAGCGGTTCCCAAAGAGCTTTAGAACAAGGCATAGTTTTCCCTGCTGGCTCTTTGGGCGTGGGACCAATCTCCAGACAGATGGCCATTTTTGTTACTGGCGCGGCGCCAAGTGGGAAAGGGTGGTTTTGAGGCTGAAGGCAGCAGGAAAGCCTGCAGCCCCCAGGTCTGTGGGGCTATGCAAGCGGTTCCCAAAGAGCTTTAGAACAAGGCATAGTTTTCCCTGCTGGCTCTTTGGGCGTGGGACCAATCTCCAGACAGATGGCCAGTTTTGTGCCTGTCGTAGCGCCAAGTGGGAAAGGGTGGTTTTGAGGCTGAAGGCAGCAGGAAAGCCTGCAGCCCCCAGGTCTGTGGGGCTACGCAAGCGGTTCCCAAAGAGCTTGAGAACAAGGCATAGTTTTCCCTGCTGGCTCTTTGGGCGTGGGACCAATCTCCAGACAGATGGCCATTTTTGGGCCTTGCGCGGCGCGAAGTGGGAAAGGGTGGTTTTGAGGCTGAAGGCAGCAGGAAAGCCTGCAGCCCCCAGGTGTGTGGGGCTACGCAAGCGGTTCCCAAAGAGCTTTAGAACAAGGCATAGTTTTCCCTGCTGGCTCTTTGGGCGTGGGACCAATCTCCAGACAGATGGCCATTTTTGTTCCTGGCGCGGCGCCAAGTGGGAAAGGGTGGTTTTGAGGCTGAAGGCAGCAGGAAAGCCTGCAGCCCCCAGGTGTGTGGGGCTACGCAAGCGGTTTCCAAAGAGCTTTAGAACAAGGCATAGTTTTCCCTGCTGGCTCTTTGGGCGTGGGACCAGTCTCCAGACAGATGGCCATTTTTGGTCCTGGCGCGGCGCCAAGTGGGAAAGGGTGGTTTTGAGGCTGAAGGCAGCAGGAAAGCCTGCAGCCCCCAGGTGTGTGGGGCTACGCAAGCGGTTCCCAAAGAGCTTTAGAACAAGGCATAATTTTCCCTGCTGGCTCTTTGGGCGTGGGACCAATCTCCAGACAGTTGGCCATTTTTGGGCCTGGCGCGGCGCCAAGTGGGAAAGGGTGGTTTTGAGGCTGAAGGCAGCAGGAAAGCCTGCAGCCCCCAGGTGTGTGGGGCTACGCAAGCGGTTCCCAAAGAGCTTTAGAAGAAGGAAAAGATTTCCCCGCTGTCTCTTTGGGCGTGGGACCAATCTCCAGGGATGTGGCCATTTTTGAGCCTGGCACGGCGCCAAGTGGGAAAGGGTGGTTTTGAGGCTGAAGGCAGCAGGAAAGCCTGCAGCCCCCAGGTCTGTGGGGCTACGCAAGCGGTTCCCAAAGAGCTTTAGAACAAGGCATAGTTTTCCCTGCTGGCTTTTTGGGCGTGGGACCAATCTCCAGACAGATGGCCATTTTTGGGCATGGCGCAGCGCCAAGTGGGAAAGGGTGGTTTTGAGGCTGAAGGCAGCAGGAAAGCCTGCAGCCCCCAGGTCTGTGGGGCTACACAAGCGGTTCCCAAAGAGCTTTAGAACAAGGCAGAGTTTTCCCTGCTGGCTCTTTGGGCGTGGGACCAATCTCCAGCCATATGGCCATTTTTTAGCCTGGCGCGGCGCCAAGTGGGAAAGGGTGGTTTTGAGGCTGAAGGCAGCAGGAAAGCCTGCAGCCCCCAGGTCTGTGGGGCTACGCAAGCGGTTCCCAAAGAGCTATAGAACAAGGCATAGTTTTCCCTGCTGGCTCTTTGGGCGTGGGACCAATCTCCAGACAGATGGCCATTTTTGGGCCCGGAGTAGCGCCAAGTGGGAAAGGGTGGTTTTGAGGCTGAAGGCAGCAGGAAAGCCTGCAGCCCCCAGGTCTGTGGGGCTACGCAAGCGGTTCCCAAAGAGCTTTAGAACAAGGCATAATTTTCCCTGCTGGCTCTTTTGGCGTGGGACCAGTCTCCAGGGATGTGGCCATTTTTGGGCCTGACGCAGCACCAAGTGGGAAAGGGTGGTTTTGAGGCTGAAGGCAGCAGGAAAGCCTGCAGCCCCCAGGTGTGTGGGGCTACGCAAGCGGTTCCCAAAGAGCTTTAGAACAAGGCATAGTTTTCCCTGCTGGCTCTTTGGGCGTGTGAACAATCTCCAGGCAGATGGCCATTTTTGGGCCTGGTGCGGCGCCAAGTGGGAAAGGGTGGTTTTGAGGCTGAAGGCAGCAGGAAAGCCTGCAGCCCCCAGGTGTGTGGGGCTACGCAAGCGGTTCCCAAAGAGCTTTAGAAGAAGGAAAAGATTTCCCCGCTGTCTCTTTGGGCGTGGGACCAATCTCCAGGGATGTGGCCATTTTTGAGCCTGGCACGGCGCCAAGTGGGAAAGGGTGGTTTTGAGGCTGAAGGCAGCAGGAAAGCCTGCAGCCCCCAGGTGTGTGGGGCTACGCAAGCGGTTCCCAAAGAGCTTTAGAACAAGGCATAGTTTTCCCTGCTGGCTCTTTGGGCGTGGGACCAATCTCCAGACAGATGGCCATTTTTTAGCCTGGCGCGGCGCCAAGTGGGAAAGGGTGGTTTTGAGGCTGAAGGCAGCAGGAAAGCCTGCAGCCCCCAGGTGTGTGGGGCTACGCAAGCGGTTCCCAAAGAGCTTTAGAACAAGGCATAGTTTTCCCTGCTGGCTCTTTGGGCGTGGGACCAGTCTCCAGGGATGTGGCCATTTTTGGGCCTGACGTGGCGCCAAGTGGGAAAGGGTGGTTTTGAGGCTGAAGGCAGCAGGAAAGCCTACAGCCCCCACGTGTGTGGGGCTACGCAAGCGGTTCCCAAAGAGCTTTAGAACAAGGCATAGTTTTCCCTGCTGGCTCTTTGGGCGTGGGACCAATCTCCAGACAGATGGCCATTTTTGTTACTGGCGCGGCGCCAAGTGGGAAAGGGTGGTTTTGAGGCTGAAGGCAGCAGGAAAGCCTGCAGCCCCCAGGTGTGTGGGGCTACGCAAGCGGTTCCCAAAGAGCTTGAGAACAAGGCATAGTTTTCCCTGCTGGCTCTTTGGGCGTGGGACCAATCTCCAGACAGATGGCCATTTTTGGGCCTGGCGCGGCGCCAAGTGGGAAAGGGTGGTTTTGAGGCTGAAGGCAGCAGGAAAGCCTGCAGCCCCCAGGTCTGTGGGGCTACGCAAGCGGTTCCCAAAGAGCTTTAGAACAAGGCATAGTTTTCCCTGCTGGCTCTTTGGGCCTGGGACCAATCTCCAGACATATGGCCATTTTTGTGCCTGGCGCGGCGCCAAGTGGGAAAGGGTGGTTTTGAGGCTGAAGGCAGCAGGAAAGCCTGCAGCCCCCAGGTGTGTGGGGCTACGCAAGCGGTTCCCAAAGAGCTTTAGAACAAGGCATAGTTTTCCCTGCTGGCTCTTTGGGCGTGGGACCAGTCTCCAGGGATGTGGCCATTTTTGGGCCTGACGCGGCGCCAAGTGGGAAAGGGTGGTTTTGAGGCTGAAGGCAGCAGGAAAGCCTGCAGCCCCCAGGTGTGTGGGGCTACGCAAGCGGTTCCCAAAGAGCTTTAGAACAAGGCATAGTTTTCCCTGCTGGCTCTTTGGGCGTGTGAACAATCTCCAGGCAGATGGCCATATTTGTTACTGGCGGGGCGCCAAGTGGGAAAGGGTGGTTTTGAGGCTGAAGGCAGCAGGAAAGCCTGCAGCCCCCAGGTGTGTGGGGCTACGCAAGCGGTTCCCAAAGAGCTTTAGAACAAGGCATAGTTTTCCCTGCTGGCTCTTTGGGCGTGGGACCAATCTCCAGACAGATGGCCATTTTTGGGCCTGGTGCGGCGCCAAGTGGGAAAGGGTGGTTTTGAGGCTGAAGGCAGCAGGAAAGCCTGCAGCCCCCAGGTGTGTGGGGCTATGCAAGCGGTTCCCAAAGAGCTTTAGAAGAAGGAAAAGATTTCCCCGCTGTCTCTTTGGGCGTGGGACCAATCTCCAGGGATGTGGCCATTTTTGAGCCTGGCACGGCGCCAAGTGGGAAAGGGTGGTTTTGAGGCTGAAGGCAGCAGGAAAGCCTGCAGCCCCCAGGTGTGTGGGGCTACGCAAGCGGTTCCCAAAGAGCTTTAGAACAAGGCATAGTTTTCCCTGCTGGCTCTTTGGGCGTGGGACCAATCTCCAGACAGATGGCCATTTTTGGGCCTGACGCGGCGCCAAGTGGGAAAGGGTGGTTTTGAGGCTGAAGGCAGCAGGAAAGCCTGCAGCCCCCAGGTGTGTGGGGCTACGCAAGCGGTTCCCAAAGAGCTTTAGAACAAGGCATAGTTTTCCCTGCTGGCTCTTTGGGCGTGGGACCAATCTCCAGACAGATGGCCATTTTTGTTCCTGGCGCGGCGCCAAGTGGGAAAGGGTGGTTTTGAGGCTGAAGGCAGCAGGAAAGCCTGCAGCCCCCAGGTCTGTGGGGCTACGCAAGCGGTTCCCAAAGAGCTTTAGAACAAGGCATAGTTTTCCCTGCTGGCTCTTTGGGCGTGGGACCAATCTCCAGACAGATGGCCATTTTTGGGCCTAGAGCGGCGCCAAGTGGGAAAGGGTGGTTTTGAGGCTGAAGGCAGCAGGAAAGCCTGCAGCCCCCAGGTCTGTGGGGCTACGCAAGCGGTTTCCAAAGAGCTTTAGAACAAGGCATAGTTTTCCCTGCTGGCTCTTTGGGCGTGGGACCAATCTCCAGACAGATGGCCATTTTTGTGCCTGGCGCGGCGCCAAGTGGGAAAGGGTGGTTTTGAGGCTGAAGGCAGCAGGAAAGCCTGCAGCCCCCAGGTGTGTGGGGCTACGCAAGCGGTTCCCAAAGAGCTATAGAACAAGGCATAGTTTTCCCTGCTGGCTCTTTGGGCGTGGGACCAATCTCCAGACAGATGGCCATTTTTGGGCCTGGCGCGGCGCCAAGTGGGAAAGGGTGGTTTTGAGGCTGAAGGCAGCAGGAAAGCCTGCAGCCCCCAGGTCTGTGGGGCTACGCAAGCGGTTCCCAAAGGGCTTTAGAACAAGGCATAGTTTTCCCTGCTGGCTCTTTGGGCGTGGGACCAATCTCCACAGATGAGGCCATTTTTGTGTCTGGCGCGGCGCCAAGTGGGAAAGGGTGGTTTTGAGGCTGAAGGCAGCAGGAAAGCCTGCAGCCCCCAGGTCTGTGGGGCTACGCAAGCGGTTCCCAAAGAGCTTTAGAACAAGGCATAGTTTTCCCTGCTGGCTCTTTGGGCGTGGGACCAATCTCCAGCCATATGGCCATTTTTTAGCCTGGCGCGGCGCCAAGTGGGAAAGGGTGGTTTTGAGGCTGAAGGCAGCAGGAAAGCCTGCAGCCCCCAGGTCTGTGGGGCTACGCAAGCGGTTCCCAAAGAGCTATAGAACAAGGCATAGTTTTCCCTGCTGGCTCTTTGGGCGTGGGACCAATCTCCAGACAGATGGCCATTTTTGGGCCCGGAGTGGCGCCAAGTGGGAAAGGGTGGTTTTGAGGCTGAAGGCAGCAGGAAAGCCTGCAGCCCCCAGGTCTGTGGGGCTACGCAAGCGGTTCCCAAAGAGCTTTAGAACAAGGCATAATTTTCCCTGCTGGCTCTTTTGGCGTGGGACCAGTCTCCAGGGATGTGGCCATTTTTGGGCCTGACGCAGCGCCAAGTGGGAAAGGGTGGTTTTGAGGCTGAAGGCAGCAGGAAAGCC
Source organism: Rissa tridactyla (assembly GCF_028500815.1). Classification (NCBI taxonomy): domain Eukaryota; kingdom Metazoa; phylum Chordata; class Aves; order Charadriiformes; family Laridae; genus Rissa; species Rissa tridactyla. The sequence continues at coordinate 44,109,478 of NC_071472.1, forward strand.
TGCAGCCCCCAGGTGTGTGGGGCTACGCAAGCGGTTCCCAAAGAGCTTTAGAACAAGGCATAGTTTTCCCTGCTGGCTCTTTGGGCGTGTGAACAATCTCCAGGCAGATGGCCATTTTTGGGCCTGGTGCGGCGCCAAGTGGGAAAGGGTGGTTTTGAGGCTGAAGGCAGCAGGAAAGCCTGCAGCCCCCAGGTGTGTGGGGCTACGCAAGCGGTTCCCAAAGAGCTTAAGAAGAAGGAAAAGATTTCCCCGCTGTCTCTTTGGGCGTGGGACCAATCTCCAGGGATGTGGCCATTTTTGAGCCTGGCACGGCGCCAAGTGGGAAAGGGTGGTTTTGAGGCTGAAGGCAGCAGGAAAGCCTGCAGCCCCCAGGTGTGTGGGGCTACGCAAGCGGTTCCCAAAGAGCTTTAGAACAAGGCATAGTTTTCCCTGCTGGCTCTTTGGGCGTGGGACCAATCTCCAGACAGATGGCCATTTCTGTGCCTGGCGCGGCGCCAAGTGGGAAAGGGTGGTTTTGAGGCTGAAGGCAGCAGGAAAGCCTGCAGCCCCCAGGTGTGTGGGGCTACGCAAGCGGTTCCCAAAGAGCTTTAGAACAAGGCATAGTTTTCCCTGCTGGCTCTTTGGGCGTGGGACCAGTCTCCAGGGATGTGGCCATTTTTGGGCCTGACGTGGCGCCAAGTGGGAAAGGGTGGTTTTGAGGCTGAAGGCAGCAGGAAAGCCTACAGCCCCCACGTGTGTAGGGCTACGCAAGCGGTTCCCAAAGAGCTTTAGAACAAGGCATAGTTTTCCCTGCTGGCTCTTTGGGCGTGGGACCAATCTCCAGACAGATGGCCATTTTTGTTACTGGCGCGGCGCCAAGTGGGAAAGGGTGGTTTTGAGGCTGAAGGCAGCAGGAAAGCCTGCAGCCCCCAGGTGTGTGGGGCTACGCAAGCGGTTCCCAAAGAGCTTGAGAACAAGGCATAGTTTTCCCTGCTGGCTCTTTGGGCGTGGGACCAATCTCCAGACAGATGGCCATTTTTGGGCCTGGCGCGGCGCCAAGTGGGAAAGGGTGGTTTTGAGGCTGAAGGCAGCAGGAAAGCCTGCAGCCCCCAGGTCTGTGGGGCTACGCAAGCGGTTCCCAAAGAGCTTTAGAACAAGGCATAGTTTTCCCTGCTGGCTCTTTGGGCCTGGGACCAATCTCCAGACATATGGCCATTTTTGTGCCTGGCGCGGCGCCAAGTGGGAAAGGGTGGTTTTGAGGCTGAAGGCAGCAGGAAAGCCTGCAGCCCCCAGGTGTGTGGGGCTACGCAAGCGGTTCCCAAAGAGCTTTAGAACAAGGCATAGTTTTCCCTGCTGGCTCTTTGGGCGTGGGACCAGTCTCCAGGGATGTGGCCATTTTTGGGCCTGACGCGGCGCCAAGTGGGAAAGGGTGGTTTTGAGGCTGAAGGCAGCAGGAAAGCCTGCAGCCCCCAGGTGTGTGGGGCTACGCAAGCGGTTCTCAAAGACCTTTAGAACAAGGCATAGTTTTCCCTGCTGGCTCTTTGGGCGTGTGAACAATCTCCAGGCAGATGGCCATATTTGTTACTGGCGGGGCGCCAAGTGGGAAAGGGTGGTTTTGAGGCTGAAGGCAGCAGGAAAGCCTGCAGCCCCCAGGTGTGTGGGGCTACGCAAGCGGTTCCCAAAGAGCTTTAGAACAAGGCATAGTTTTCCCTGCTGGCTCTTTGGGCGTGGGACCAATCTCCAGACAGATGGCCATTTTTGGGCCTGGTGCGGCGCCAAGTGGGAAAGGGTGGTTTTGAGGCTGAAGGCAGCAGGAAAGCCTGCAGCCCCCAGGTGTGTGGGGCTATGCAAGCGGTTCCCAAAGAGCTTTAGAAGAAGGAAAAGATTTCCCCGCTGTCTCTTTGGGCGTGGGACCAATCTCCAGGGATGTGGCCATTTTTGAGCCTGGCACGGCGCCAAGTGGGAAAGGGTGGTTTTGAGGCTGAAGGCAGCAGGAAAGCCTGCAGCCCCCAGGTCTGTGGGGCTACGCAAGCGGTTCCCAAAGAGCTTTAGAACAAGGCATAGTTTTCCCTGCTGGCTCTTTGGGCGTGGGACCAATCTCCAGACAGATGGCCATTTTTGTGTCTGGCGCGGCGCCAAGTGGGAAAGGGTGGTTTTGAGGCTGAAGGCAGCAGGAAAGCCTGCAGCCCCCAGGTGTGTGGGGCTACGCAAGCGGTTCCCAAAGAGCTTTAGAACAAGGCATAGTTTTCCCTGCTGGCTCTTTGGGCGTGGGACCAATCTCCAGACAGATGGCCATTTTTTAGCCTGGCGCGGCGCCAAGTAGGAAAGGGTGGTTTTGAGGCTGAAGGCAGCAGGAAAGCCTTCAGCCCCCAGGTCTGTGGGGCTACGCAAGCGGTTCCCAAAGAGCTATAAAACAAGGAAAAGATTTCCCCGCTGTCTCTTTGGGCGTGGGACCAATCTCCAGGGATGTGGCCATTTTTGAGCCTGGCACGGCGCCAAGTGGGAAAGGGTGGTTTTGAGGCTGAAGGCAGCAGGAAAGCCTGCAGCCCCCAGGTGTGTGGGGCTACGCAAGCGGTTCCCAAAGAGCTTTAGAACAAGGCATAGTTTTCCCTGCTGGCTCTTTGGGCGTGGGACCATTCTCCAGGGATGTGGCCATTTTTGTGCCTGGCACGACACCAAGTGGGAAAGGGTGGTTTTGAGGCTGAAGGCAGCAGGAAAGCCTGCAGCCCCCAGGTGTGTGGGGCTACGCAAGCGGTTCCCAAAGAGCTTTAGAACAAGGCATAGTTTTCCCTGCTGGCTCTTTGGGCGTGGGACCAATCTCCAGACAGATGGCCATTTTTGGGCCTTGCGCGGCGCGAAGTGGGAAAGGGTGGTTTTGAGGCTGAAGGCAGCAGGAAAGCCTGCAGCCCCCAGGTCTGTGGGGCTACGCAAGCGGTTCCCAAAGAGCTTTAGAACAAGGCATAGTTTTCCCTGCTGGCTCTTTGGGCGTGGGACCAATCTCCAGCCATATGGCCATTTTTGGGCCTAGAGCGGCGCCAAGTGGGAAAGGGTGGTTTTGAGGCTGAAGGCAGCAGGAAAGCCTGCAGCCCCCAGGTCTGTGGGGCTACGCAAGCGGTTTCCAAAGAGCTTTAGAACAAGGCATAGTTTTCCCTGCTGGCTCTTTGGGCGTGGGACCAATCTCCAGACAGATGGCCATTTTTGGTCCTGGCGCGGCGCCAAGTGGGAAAGGGTGGTTTTGAGGCTGAAGGCAGCAGGAAAGCCTGCAGCCCCCAGGTGTGTGGGGCTACGCAAGCGGTTCCCAAAGAGCTATAGAACAAGGCATAGTTTTCCCTGCTGGCTCTTTGGGCGTGGGACCAATCTCCAGACAGATGGCCATTTTTGGGCCTGGCGCGGCGCCAAGTGGGAAAGGGTGGTTTTGAGGCTGAAGGCAGCAGGAAAGCCTGCAGCCCCCAGGTGTGTGGGGCTACGCAAGCGGTTCCCAAAGGGCTTTAGAACAAGGCATAGTTTTCCCTGCTGGCTCTTTGGGCGTGGGACCAATCTCCACAGATGAGGCCATTTTTGTGTCTGGCGCGGCGCCAAGTGGGAAAGGGTGGTTTTGAGGCTGAAGGCAGCAGGAAAGCCTGCAGCCCCCAGGTGTGTGGGGCTACGCAAGCGGTTCCCAAAGAGCTTTAGAACAAGGCATAGTTTTCCCTGCTGGCTCTTTGGGCGTGGGACCAATCTCCAGCCATATGGCCATTTTTGTGCCTGGCGCGGCGCCAAGTGGGAAAGGGTGGTTTTGAGGCTGAAGGCAGCAGGAAAGCCTGCAGCCCCCAGGTGTGTGGGGCTACGCAAGCGGTTCCCAAAGAGCTTTAGAACAAGGCATAGTTTTCCCTGCTGGCTCTTTGGGCGTGGGACCAATCTCCAGACAGATGGCCATTTTTTAGCCTGGCGCGGCGCCAAGTGGGAAAGGGTGGTTTTGAGGCTGAAGGCAGCAGGAAAGCCTGCAGCCCCCAGGTGTGTGGGGCTACGCAAGCGGTTCCCAAAGAGCTTTAGAACAAGGCATAGTTTTCCCTGCTGGCTCTTTGGGCGTGGGACCAGTCTCCAGGGATGTGGCCATTTTTGGGCCTGACGTGGCGCCAAGTGGGAAAGGGTGGTTTTGAGGCTGAAGGCAGCAGGAAAGCCTACAGCCCCCACGTGTGTGGGGCTACGCAAGCGGTTCCCAAAGAGCTTTAGAACAAGGCATAGTTTTCCCTGCTGGCTCTTTGGGCGTGGGACCAATCTCCAGACAGATGGCCATTTTTGTTACTGGCGCGGCGCCAAGTGGGAAAGGGTGGTTTTGAGGCTGAAGGCAGCAGGAAAGCCTGCAGCCCCCAGGTGTGTGGGGCTACGCAAGCGGTTCCCAAAGAGCTTGAGAACAAGGCATAGTTTTCCCTGCTGGCTCTTTGGGCGTGGGACCAATCTCCAGACAGATGGCCATTTTTGGGCCTGGCGCGGCGCCAAGTGGGAAAGGGTGGTTTTGAGGCTGAAGGCAGCAGGAAAGCCTGCAGCCCCCAGGTGTGTGGGGCTACGCAAGCGGTTCCCAAAGAGCTTTAGAACAAGGCATAGTTTTCCCTGCTGGCTCTTTGGGCCTGGGACCAATCTCCAGACATATGGCCATTTTTGTGCCTGGCGCGGCGCCAAGTGGGAAAGGGTGGTTTTGAGGCTGAAGGCAGCAGGAAAGCCTGCAGCCCCCAGGTGTGTGGGGCTACGCAAGCGGTTCCCAAAGAGCTTTAGAACAAGGCATAGTTTTCCCTGCTGGCTCTTTGGGCGTGGGACCAGTCTCCAGGGATGTGGCCATTTTTGGGCCTGACGCGGCGCCAAGTGGGAAAGGGTGGTTTTGAGGCTGAAGGCAGCAGGAAAGCCTGCAGCCCCCAGGTCTGTGGGGCTACGCAAGCGGTTCCCAAAGAGCTTGAGAACAAGGCATAGTTTTCCCTACTGGCTCTTTGGGCGTGTGAACAATCTCCAGGCAGATGGCCATATTTGTTACTGGCGGGGCGCCAAGTGGGAAAGGGTGGTTTTGAGGCTGAAGGCAGCAGGAAAGCCTGCAGCCCCCAGCTCTCTGGGGCTACGCAAGCGGTTCCCAAAGAGCTTTAGAACAAGGCATAGTTTTCCCTGCTGGCTCTTTGGGCGTGGGACCAATCTCCAGACAGATGGCCATTTTTGGGCCTGGTGCGGCGCCAAGTGGGAAAGGGTGGTTTTGAGGCTGAAGGCAGCAGGAAAGCCTGCAGCCCCCAGGTGTGTGGGGCTATGCAAGCGGTTCCCAAAGAGCTTTAGAAGAAGGAAAAGATTTCCCCGCTGTCTCTTTGGGCGTGGGACCAATCTCCAGGGATGTGGCCATTTTTGAGCCTGGCACGGCGCCAAGTGGGAAAGGGTGGTTTTGAGGCTGAAGGCAGCAGGAAAGCCTGCAGCCCCCAGGTCTGTGGGGCTACGCAAGCGGTTCCCAAAGAGCTTTAGAACAAGGCATAGTTTTCCCTGCTGGCTCTTTGGGCGTGGGACCAATCTCCAGACAGATGGCCATTTTTGTGTCTGGCGCGGCGCCAAGTGGGAAAGGGTGGTTTTGAGGCTGAAGGCAGCAGGAAAGCCTGCAGCCCCCAGGTGTGTGGGGCTACGCAAGCGGTTCCCAAAGAGCTTTAGAACAAGGCATAGTTTTCCCTGCTGGCTCTTTGGGCGTGGGACCAATCTCCAGACAGATGGCCATTTTTTAGCCTGGCGCGGCGCCAAGTAGGAAAGGGTGGTTTTGAGGCTGAAGGCAGCAGGAAAGCCTTCAGCCCCCAGGTCTGTGGGGCTACGCAAGCGGTTCCCAAAGAGCTATAAAACAAGGAAAAGATTTCCCCGCTGTCTCTTTGGGCGTGGGACCAATCTCCAGGGATGTGGCCATTTTTGAGCCTGGCACGGCGCCAAGTGGGAAAGGGTGGTTTTGAGGCTGAAGGCAGCAGGAAAGCCTGCAGCCCCCAGGTCTGTGGGGCTACGCAAGCGGTTCCCAAAGAGCTTTAGAACAAGGCATAGTTTTCCCTGCTGGCTCTTTGGGCGTGGGACCATTCTCCAGGGATGTGGCCATTTTTGTGCCTGGCACGGCACCAAGTGGGAAAGGGTGGTTTTGAGGCTGAAGGCAGCAGGAAAGCCTGCAGCCCCCAGGTGTGTGGGGCTACGCAAGCGGTTCCCAAAGAGCTTTAGAACAAGGCATAGTTTTCCCTGCTGGCTCTTTGGGCGTGGGACCAATCTCCAGACAGATGGCCATTTTTGGGCCTTGCGCGGCGCGAAGTGGGAAAGGGTGGTTTTGAGGCTGAAGGCAGCAGGAAAGCCTGCAGCCCCGAGGTCTGTGGGGCTACGCAAGCGGTTCCCAAAGAGCTTTAGAACAAGGCATAGTTTTCCCTGCTGGCTCTTTGGGCGTGGGACCAATCTCCAGCCATATGGCCATTTTTGGGCCTAGAGCGGCGCCAAGTGGGAAAGGGTGGTTTTGAGGCTGAAGGCAGCAGGAAAGCCTGCAGCCCCCAGGTCTGTGGGGCTACGCAAGCGGTTTCCAAAGAGCTTTAGAACAAGGCATAGTTTTCCCTGCTGGCTCTTTGGGCGTGGGACCAATCTCCAGACAGATGGCCATTTTTGGTCCTGGCGCGGCGCCAAGTGGGAAAGGGTGGTTTTGAGGCTGAAGGCAGCAGGAAAGCCTGCAGCCCCCAGGTGTGTGGGGCTACGCAAGCGGTTCCCAAAGAGCTATAGAACAAGGCATAGTTTTCCCTGCTGGCTCTTTGGGCGTGGGACCAATCTCCAGACAGATGGCCATTTTTGGGCCTGGCGCGGCGCCAAGTGGGAAAGGGTGGTTTTGAGGCTGAAGGCAGCAGGAAAGCCTGCAGCCCCCAGGTGTGTGGGGCTACGCAAGCGGTTCCCAAAGGGCTTTAGAACAAGGCATAGTTTTCCCTGCTGGCTCTTTGGGCGTGGGACCAATCTCCACAGATGAGGCCATTTTTGTGTCTGGCGCGGCGCCAAGTGGGAAAGGGTGGTTTTGAGGCTGAAGGCAGCAGGAAAGCCTGCAGCCCCCAGGTGTGTGGGGCTACGCAAGCGGTTCCCAAAGAGCTTTAGAACAAGGCATAGTTTTCCCTGCTGGCTCTTTGGGCGTGGGACCAATCTCCAGCCATATGGCCATTTTTGTGCCTGGCGCGGCGCCAAGTGGGAAAGGGTGGTTTTGAGGCTGAAGGCAGCAGGAAAGCCTGCAGCCCCCAGGTGTGTGGGGCTACGCAAGCGGTTCCCAAAGAGCTATAGAACAAGGCATAGTTTTCCCTGCTGGCTCTTTGGGCGTGGGACCAATCTCCAGACAGATGGCCATTTTTGGGCCTGGAGCGGCGCCAAGTGGGAAAGGGTGGTTTTGAGGCTGAAGGCAGCAGGAAAGCCTGCAGCCCCCAGGTCTGTGGGGCTACGCAAGCGGTTCCCAAAGAGCTTTAGAACAAGGCATAATTTTCCCTGCTGGCTCTTTGGGCGTGGGACCAGTCTCCAGGGATGTGGCCATTTTTGGGCCTGACGCGGCGCCAAGTGGGAAAGGGTGGTTTTGAGGCTGAAGGCAGCAGGAAAGCCTGCAGCCCCCAGGTGTGTGGGGCTACGCAAGCGGTTCCCAAAGAGCTTTAGAACAAGGCATAGTTTTCCCTGCTGGCTCTTTGGGCGTGTGAACAATCTCCAGGCAGATGGCCATTTTTGGGCCTGGTGCGGCGCCAAGTGGGAAAGGGTGGTTTTGAGGCTGAAGGCAGCAGGAAAGCCTGCAGCCCCCAGGTGTGTGGGGCTACGCAAGCGGTTCCCAAAGAGCTTTAGAAGAAGGAAAAGATTTCCCTGCTGTCTCTTTGGGCGTGGGACCAATCTCCAGGGATGTGGCCATTTTTGAGCCTGGCACGGCGCCAAGTGGGAAAGGGTGGTTTTGAGGCTGAAGGCAGCAGGAAAGCCTGCAGCCCCCAGGTGTGTGGGGCTACGCAAGCGGTTCCCAAAGAGCTTTAGAACAAGGCATAGTTTTCCCTGCTGGCTCTTTGGGCGTGGGACCAATCTCCAGACAGATGGCCATTTTTTAGCCTGGCGCGGCGCCAAGTGGGAAAGGGTGGTTTTGAGGCTGAAGGCAGCAGGAAAGCCTGCAGCCCCCAGGTGTGTGGGGCTACGCAAGCGGTTCCCAAAGAGCTATAGAACAAGGCATAGTTTTCCCTGCTGGCTCTTTGGGCGTGGGACCAGTCTCCAGGGATGTGGCCATTTTTGGGCCTGACGTGGCGCCAAGTGGGAAAGGGTGGTTTTGAGGCTGAAGGCAGCAGGAAAGCCTACAGCCCCCACGTGTGTGGGGCTACGCAAGCGGTTCCCAAAGAGCTTTAGAACAAGGCATAGTTTTCCCTGCTGGCTCTTTGGGCGTGGGACCAATCTCCAGACAGATGGCCATTTTTGTTACTGGCGCGGCGCCAAGTGGGAAAGGGTGGTTTTGAGGCTGAAGGCAGCAGGAAAGCCTGCAGCCCCCAGGTGTGTGGGGCTACGCAAGCGGTTCCCAAAGAGCTTGAGAACAAGGCATAGTTTTCCCTGCTGGCTCTTTGGGCGTGGGACCAATCACCAGACAGATGGCCATTTTTGGGCCTGGCGCGGCGCCAAGTGGGAAAGGGTGGTTTTGAGGCTGAAGGCAGCAGGAAAGCCTGCAGCCCCCAGGTCTGTGGGGCTACGCAAGCGGTTCCCAAAGAGCTTTAGAACAAGGCATAGTTTTCCCTGCTGGCTCTTTGGGCGTGGGACCAATCTCCAGACAGATGGCCATTTTTGGTCCTGGCGCGGCGCCAAGTGGGAAAGGGTGGTTTTGAGGCTGAAGGCAGCAGGAAAGCCTGCAGCCCCCAGGTGTGTGGGGCTACGCAAGCGGTTCCCAAAGAGCTATAGAACAAGGCATAGTTTTCCCTGCTGGCTCTTTGGGCGTGGGACCAATCTCCAGACAGATGGCCATTTTTGGGCCTGGCGCGGCGCCAAGTGGGAAAGGGTGGTTTTGAGGCTGAAGGCAGCAGGAAAGCCTGCAGCCCCCAGGTGTGTGGGGCTACGCAAGCGGTTCCCAAAGGGCTTTAGAACAAGGCATAGTTTTCCCTGCTGGCTCTTTGGGCGTGGGACCAATCTCCACAGATGAGGCCATTTTTGTGTCTGGCGCGGCGCCAAGTGGGAAAGGGTGGTTTTGAGGCTGAAGGCAGCAGGAAAGCCTGCAGCCCCCAGGTCTGTGGGGCTACGCAAGCGGTTCCCAAAGAGCTTTAGAACAAGGCATAGTTTTCCCTGCTGGCTCTTTGGGCGTGGGACCAATCTCCAGCCATATGGCCATTTTTGTGCCTGGCGCGGCGCCAAGTGGGAAAGGGTGGTTTTGAGGCTGAAGGCAGCAGGAAAGCCTGCAGCCCCCAGGTCTGTGGGGCTACGCAAGCGGTTCCCAAAGAGCTATAGAACAAGGCATAGTTTTCCCTGCTGGCTCTTTGGGCGTGGGACCAATCTCCAGACAGATGGCCATTTTTGGGCCTGGAGCGGCGCCAAGTGGGAAAGGGTGGTTTTGAGGCTGAAGGCAGCAGGAAAGCCTGCAGCCCCCAGGTCTGTGGGGCTACGCAAGCGGTTCCCAAAGAGCTTTAGAACAAGGCATAATTTTCCCTGCTGGCTCTTTGGGCGTGGGACCAGTCTCCAGGGATGTGGCCATTTTTGGGCCTGACGCGGCGCCAAGTGGGAAAGGGTGGTTTTGAGGCTGAAGGCAGCAGGAAAGCCTGCAGCCCCCAGGTGTGTGGGGCTACGCAAGCGGTTCCCAAAGAGCTTTAGAACAAGGCATAGTTTTCCCTGCTGGCTCTTTGGGCGTGTGAACAATCTCCAGGCAGATGGCCATTTTTGGGCCTGGTGCGGCGCCAAGTGGGAAAGGGTGGTTTTGAGGCTGAAGGCAGCAGGAAAGCCTGCAGCCCCCAGGTGTGTGGGGCTACGCAAGCGGTTCCCAAAGAGCTTTAGAAGAAGGAAAAGATTTCCCTGCTGTCTCTTTGGGCGTGGGACCAATCTCCAGGGATGTGGCCATTTTTGAGCCTGGCACGGCGCCAAGTGGGAAAGGGTGGTTTTGAGGCTGAAGGCAGCAGGAAAGCCTGCAGCCCCCAGGTGTGTGGGGCTACGCAAGCGGTTCCCAAAGAGCTTTAGAACAAGGCATAGTTTTCCCTGCTGGCTCTTTGGGCGTGGGACCAATCTCCAGACAGATGGCCATTTTTTAGCCTGGCGCGGCGCCAAGTGGGAAAGGGTGGTTTTGAGGCTGAAGGCAGCAGGAAAGCCTGCAGCCCCCAGGTGTGTGGGGCTACGCAAGCGGTTCCCAAAGAGCTATAGAACAAGGCATAGTTTTCCCTGCTGGCTCTTTGGGCGTGGGACCAGTCTCCAGGGATGTGGCCATTTTTGGGCCTGACGTGGCGCCAAGTGGGAAAGGGTGGTTTTGAGGCTGAAGGCAGCAGGAAAGCCTACAGCCCCCACGTGTGTGGGGCTACGCAAGCGGTTCCCAAAGAGCTTTAGAACAAGGCATAGTTTTCCCTGCTGGCTCTTTGGGCGTGGGACCAATCTCCAGACAGATGGCCATTTTTGTTACTGGCGCGGCGCCAAGTGGGAAAGGGTGGTTTTGAGGCTGAAGGCAGCAGGAAAGCCTGCAGCCCCCAGGTGTGTGGGGCTACGCAAGCGGTTCCCAAAGAGCTTGAGAACAAGGCATAGTTTTCCCTGCTGGCTCTTTGGGCGTGGGACCAATCACCAGACAGATGGCCATTTTTGGGCCTGGCGCGGCGCCAAGTGGGAAAGGGTGGTTTTGAGGCTGAAGGCAGCAGGAAAGCCTGCAGCCCCCAGGTGTGTGGGGCTACGCAAGCGGTTCCCAAAGAGCTTTAGAACAAGGCATAGTTTTCCCTGCTGGCTCTTTGGGCGTGGGACCAATCTCCAGACAGATGGCCATTTTTGTTACTGGCGCGGCGCCAAGTGGGAAAGGGTGGTTTTGAGGCTGAAGGCAGCAGGAAAGCCTGCAGCCCCCAGGTCTGTGGGGCTACGCAAGCGGTTCCCAAAGAGCTTTAGAACAAGGCATAGTTTTCCCTGCTGGCTCTTTGGGCGTGGGACCAATCTCCAGACAGATGGCCATTTTTGGTCCTGGCGCGGCGCCAAGTGGGAAAGGGTGGTTTTGAGGCTGAAGGCAGCAGGAAAGCCTGCAGCCCCCAGGTGTGTGGGGCTACGCAAGCGGTTCCCAAAGAGCTTTAGAACAAGGCAGAGTTTTCCCTGCTGGCTCTTTGGGCGTGGGACCAATCTCCAGACAGATGGCCATTTTTGGTCCTGGCGCGGCGCCAAGTGGGAAAGGGTGGTTTTGAGGCTGAAGGCAGCAGGAAAGCCTGCAGCCCCCAGGTGTGTGGGGCTACGCAAGCGGTTCCCAAAGAGCTTTAGAACAAGGCATAGTTTTCCCTGCTGGCTCTTTGGGCGTGGGACCAATCTCCACAGATGAGGCCATTTTTGTGTCTGGCGCGGCGCCAAGTGGGAAAGGGTGGTTTTGAGGCTGAAGGCAGCAGGAAAGCCTGCAGCCCCCAGGTGTGTGGGGCTACGCAAGCGGTTCCCAAAGAGCTTTAGAAGAAGGAAAAGATTTCCCCGCTGTCTCTTTGGGCGTGGGACCAATCTCCAGGGATGTGGCCATTTTTGAGCCTGGCACGGCGCCAAGTGGGAAAGGGTGGTTTTGAGGCTGAAGGCAGCAGGAAAGCCTGCAGTCCCCAGGTGTGTGGGGCTACGCAAGCGGTTCCCAAAGAGCTTTAGAACAAGGCATAGTTTTCCCTGCTGGCTCTTTGGGCGTGGGACCAATCTCCAGACAGATGGCCATTTTTGGGCATGGCGCAGCGCCAAGTGGGAAAGGGTGGTTTTGAGGCTGAAGGCAGCAGGAAAGCCTGCAGCCCCCAGGTCTGTGGGGCTACGCAAGCGGTTCCCAAAGAGCTTTAGAACAAGGCATAGTTTTCCCTGCTGGCTCTTTGGGCGTGGGACCAATCTCCAGCCATATGGCCATTTTTTAGCCTGGCGCGGCGCCAAGTGGGAAAGGGTGGTTTTGAGGCTGAAGGCAGCAGGAAGCCTGCAGCCCCCAGGTCTGTGGGGCTACGCAAGCGGTTCCCAAAGAGCTTTAGAACAAGGCATAATTTTCCCTGCTGGCTCTTTGGGCGTGGGACCAGTCTCCAGGGATGTGGCCATTTTTGGGCCTGACGCGGCGCCAAGTGGGAAAGGGTGGTTTTGAGGCTGAAGGCAGCAGGAAAGCCTGCAGCCCCCAGGTCTGTGGGGCTACGCAAGCGGTTCCCAAAGAGCTTGAGAACAAGGCATAGTTTTCCCTGCTGGCTCTTTGGGCGTGTGAACAATCTCCAGGCAGATGGCCATTTTTGTTACTGGCGGGGCGCCAAGTGGGAAAGGGTGGTTTTGAGGCTGAAGGCAGCAGGAAAGCCTGCAGCCCCCAGGTGTGTGGGGCTACGCAAGCGGTTCCCAAAGAGCTTTAGAACAAGGCATAGTTTTCCCTGCTGGCTCTTTGGGCGTGGGACCAATCTCCAGACAGATGGCCATTTTTGGGCCTGGTGCGGCGCCAAGTGGGAAAGGGTGGTTTTGAGGCTGAAGGCAGCAGGAAAGCCTGCAGCCCCCAGGTGTGTGGGGCTACGCAAGCGGTTCCCAAAGAGCTTTAGAATAAGGAAAAGATTTCCCCGCTGTCTCTTTGGGCGTGGGACCAATCTCCAGGGATGTGGCCATTTTTGAGCCTGGCACGGCGCCAAGTGGGAAAGGGTGGTTTTGAGGCTGAAGGCAGCAGGAAAGCCTGCAGCCCCCAGGTGTGTGGGGCTACGCAAGCGGTTCCCAAAGAGCTTTAGAACAAGGCATAGTTTTCCCTGCTGGCTCTTTGGGCGTGGGACCAATCTCCAGACAGATGGCCATTTTTGTGTCTGGCGCGGCGCCAAGTGGGAAAGGGTGGTTTTGAGGCTGAAGGCAGCAGGAAAGCCTGCAGCCCCCAGCTCTCTGGGGCTACGCAAGCGGTTCCCAAAGAGCTTTAGAACAAGGCATAGTTTTCCCTGCTGGCTCTTTGGGCGTGGGACCAATCTCCAGACAGATGGCCATTTTTTAGCCTGGCGCGGCGCCAAGTAGGAAAGGGTGGTTTTGAGGCTGAAGGCAGCAGGAAAGCCTTCAGCCCCCAGGTCTGTGGGGCTACGCAAGCGGTTCCCAAAGAGCTATAGAACAAGGAAAAGATTTCCCCGCTGTCTCTTTGGGCGTGGGACCAATCTCCAGGGATGTGGCCATTTTTGAGCCTGGCACGGCGCCAAGTGGGAAAGGGTGGTTTTGAGGCTGAAGGCAGCAGGAAAGCCTGCAGCCCCCAGGTGTGTGGGGCTACGCAAGCGGTTCCCAAAGAGCTTTAGAACAAGGCATAGTTTTCCCTGCTGGCTCTTTGGGCGTGCGACCATTCTCCAGGGATGTGGCCATTTTTGTGCCTGGCACGGCACCAAGTGGGAAAGGGTGGTTTTGAGGCTGAAGGCAGCAGGAAAGCCTGCAGCCCCCAGGTGTGTGGGGCTACGCAAGCGGTTCCCAAAGAGCTTTAGAACAAGGCATAGTTTTCCCTGCTGGCTCTTTGGGCGTGGGACCAATCTCCAGACAGATGGCCATTTTTGGGCCTTGCGCGGCGCGAAGTGGGAAAGGGTGGTTTTGAGGCTGAAGGCAGCAGGAAAGCCTGCAGCCCCCAGGTCTGTGGGGCTACGCAAGCGGTTCCCAAAGAGCTTTAGAACAAGGCATAGTTTTCCCTGCTGGCTCTTTGGGCGTGGGACCAATCTCCAGCCATATGGCCATTTTTGGGCCTAGAGCGGCGCCAAGTGGGAAAGGGTGGTTTTGAGGCTGAAGGCAGCAGGAAAGCCTGCAGCCCCCAGGTCTGTGGGGCTACGCAAGCGGTTTCCAAAGAGCTTTAGAACAAGGCATAGTTTTCCCTGCTGGCTCTTTGGGCGTGGGACCAATCTCCAGACAGATGGCCATTTTTGGTCCTGGCGCGGCGCCAAGTGGGAAAGGGTGGTTTTGAGGCTGAAGGCAGCAGGAAAGCCTGCAGCCCCCAGGTGTGTGGGGCTACGCAAGCGGTTCCCAAAGAGCTATAGAACAAGGCATAGTTTTCCCTGCTGGCTCTTTGGGCGTGGGACCAATCTCCAGACAGATGGCCATTTTTGGGCCTGGCGCGGCGCCAAGTGGGAAAGGGTGGTTTTGAGGCTGAAGGCAGCAGGAAAGCCTGCAGCCCCCAAGTCTGTGGGGCTACGCAAGCGGTTCCCAAAGGGCTTTAGAACAAGGCATAGTTTTCCCTGCTGGCTCTTTGGGCGTGGGACCAATCTCCACAGATGAGGCCATTTTTGTGTCTGGCGCGGCGCCAAGTGGGAAAGGGTGGTTTTGAGGCTGAAGGCAGCAGGAAAGCCTGCAGCCCCCAGGTCTGTGGGGCTACGCAAGCGATTCCCAAAGAGCTTTAGAACAAGGCATAGTTTTCCCTGCTGGCTCTTTGGGCGTGGGACCAATCTCCAGACAGATGGCCATTTTTGTGCCTGGCGCGGCGCCAAGTGGGAAAGGGTGGTTTTGAGGCTGAAGGCAGCAGGAAAGCCTGCAGCCCCCAGGTCTGTGGGGCTACGCAAGCGGTTCCCAAAGAGCTATAGAACAAGGCATAGTTTTCCCTGCTGGCTCTTTGGGCGTGGGACCAATCTCCAGACAGATGGCCATTTTTGGGCCTGGAGCGGCGCCAAGTGGGAAAGGGTGGTTTTGAGGCTGAAGGCAGCAGGAAAGCCTGCAGCCCCCAGGTCTGTGGGGCTACGCAAGCGCTTCCCAAAGAGCTTTAGAACAAGGCATACTTTTCCCTGCTGGCTCTTTGGGCGTGGGACCAATCTCCAGGGATGAGGACATTTTTGGTCCTGGCGCGGCGCCAAGTGGGAAAGGGTGGTTTTGAGGCTGAAGGCAGCAGGAAAGCCTGCAGCCCCCAGGTGTGTGGGGCTACGCAAGCGGTTCCCAAAGAGCTTTAGAACAAGGCATAGTTTTCCCTGCTGGCTCTTTGGGCGTGCGACCAGACTCCAGGGATGAGGACATTTTTGGGCCTGGCGCGGCGCCAAGTGGAAAGGGTGGTTTTGAGGCTGAAGGCAGCAGGAAAGCCTGCAGCCCCCAGGTGTGTGGGGCTACGCAAGCGGTTCCCAAAGAGCTTTAGAACAAGGCATAGTTTTCCCTGCTGCCTCTTTGGGCGTGGGACCAATCTCCAGACAGATGGCCATTTTTGGTCCTGGTGCGGCGCCAAGTGGAAAGGGTGGTTTTGAGGCTGAAGGCAGCAGGAAAGCCTGCAGCCCCCAGGTGTGTGGGGCTACGCAAGCGCTTCCCAAATAGCTTCAGAACAAGGAAAAGATTTCCCCGCTGGCTCTTTGGGCGTGGGACCCATCTCCAGACAGATGGCCATTTTTGGTCCTGGTGGGGCGCCAAGTGGGAAAGGGTGGTTTTGAGGCTGAAGGCAGCAGGAAAGCCTGCAGCCCCCAGGTCTGTGGGGCTACGCAAGCGGTTCCCAAAGAGCTTTAGAACAAGGAAAAGATTTCCCCGCTGGCTCTTTGGGCGTGGGACCAATCTCCAGCCATATGGCCATTTTGTGCCTGATGCGGCGCCAAGTGGGAAAGGGTGGTTTTGAGGCTGAAGGCAGCAGGAAAGCCTGCAGCCCCCAGGTCTGTGGGGCTACGCAAGCGTGTCCAAAAGAGCTTTAGAACAAGGCATAGTTTTCCCTGCTGGCTCTTTGGGCGTGGGACCCATCTCCAGCCATATGGCCAGTTTTGTGCCTGGCGCGGCGCCAATTGGGAAAGGGTGGTTTTGAGGCTGAAGGCAGCAGAAAAGCCTGCAGCCCCCAGGTCTGTGGGGCTACGCAGGCGGTTCCCAAAGAGCTTTAGAACAAGGCATAGTTTTCCCTGCTGGCTCTTTGGGCGTGGGACCCATATCCAGACACATGGCCGTTTTTGTGCCTGGCGCGGCGCCAAGTGGGAAAGGGTGGTTTTGAGGTTGAAGGCAGCAGGAAAGCCTGCAGCCCCCAGGTCTGTGGGGCTACGCAAGCGGTTCCCAAAAAGCTTTAGAACAAGGCATAGTTTTCCCTGCTGGCTCTTTGGGCGTGGGACCCATCTCCAGCCATATGGCCATTTTTGTGCCTGGTGAGGCGCCAAGTGGGAAAGGGTGGTTTTGAGGCTTAAGGCAGCAGGAAAGCCTGCAGCCCCCAGGTCTGTGGGGCTACGCAAGCAGTTCCCAAAGAGCTTTAGAACAAGGCATAGTTTTCCCTGCTGGCTCTTTGGGCGTGGGACCCATCTCCATCCATATGGCCATTTTTGTGCCTGGCGCGGCGCCAAGTGGGAAAGGGCGGTTTTGAGGCTGAACGCAGCAGGAAAGCCTGCAGCCCCCAGGTGTGTGGGGCTACGCAAGCGGTTCCCAAAGAGCTTTAGAACAAGGCATAGTTTTCCCTGCTGGCTCTTTGGGCGTGGGACCCATCTCCAGCCATATGGCCATTTTTGGTCCTGGCGCGGCGCCAAGTGGGAAAGGGTGGTTTTGAGGCTGAAGGGAGCAGGAAAGCCTGCAGCCCCTAGGTCTGTGGGGCTACGCAAGCGGTTCCCAAAGAGCTTTAGAACAAGGCATAGTTTTCCCTGCTAGCTCTTTGGGCGGGGGACCCATCTCCAGCCATATGGCCATTTCTGTGCCTGGCGCGGCGCCAAGTGGGAAAGGGTGGTTTTGAGGTTGAAGGCAGCAGGAAAGCCTGCAGCCCCCAGGTCTGTGGGGCTATGCAAGCGGTTCCCAAAAAGCTTTAGAACAAGGCATAGTTTTCCCTGCTGGCTCTTTGGGCGTGGGACCCATCTCCAGCCATATGGCCATTTTTGTGCCTGGTGAGGCGCCAAGTGGGAAAGGGTGGTTTTGAGGCTGAAGGCAGCAGGAAAGCCTGCAGCCCCCAGGTCTGTGGGGCTACGCAAGCGGTTCCCAAAGAGCTTTAGAACAAGGCATAGTTTTCCCTGCTGGCTCTTTGGGCGTGGGACCAATCTCCAGACAGATGGCCATTTTTGGTCCTGGCGCGGCGCCAAGTGGGAAAGGGTGGTTTTGAGGCTGAAGGCAGCAGGAAAGCCTGCAGCCCCCAGGTGTGTGGGGCTACGCAAGCGCTTCCCAAATAGCTTTAGAACAGGGAAAATATTTCCCCGCTGGCTCTTTGGGCGTGGGACCCATCTGCTGACAGATGGCCATTTTTGGTCCTGGTGCGGCGCCAAGTGGGAAAGGGTGGTTTTGAGGCTGAAGGCAGCAGGAAAGCCTGCAGCCCCCAGGTCTGTGGGGCTACGCAAGCGGTTCCCAAAGAGCTTTAGAACAAGGAAAATATTCCCCCGCTGGCTCTTTGGGCGTGGGACCCATCTCCAGACAGTTGGCCATTTTTGGTCCTGGCGCGCCGCCAACTGTGAAAGGGTGGTTTTGAGGCTGAAGGCAGTAGGAAAGCCTGCAGCCCCCAGGTCTGTGGGGCTACGCAACCGGTTCCCAAAGAGCTTTAGAACAAGGCATAGTTTTCCCTGCTGGCTCTTTGGGCGTGGGACCCATCTCCAGACAGATGGCCATTTTTGTGCCTGCTGCGGCGCCAAGTGGGAAAGGGTGGTTTTGAGGCTGAAGGCAGCAGGAAAGCCTGCAGCCCCCAGCTCTCTGGGGCTACGCAAGCGGTTCCCAAAGAGCTTTAGAACAAGGCATAGTTTTCCCTGCTGGCTCTTTGGGCGTGCGACCAGTCTCCAGGGATGAGGACATTTTTGGGCCTATCGCGGCGCCAAGTGGAAAGGGTGGTTTTGAGGCTGAAGGCAGCAGGAAAGCCTGCAGCCCCCAGCTCTCTGGGGCTACGCAAGCGGTTCCCAAAGAGCTTTAGAACAAGGCATAGTTTTCCCTGCTGGCTCTTTGGGCGTGCGACCAGTCTCCAGGGATGAGGGCATTTTTGGGCCTATCGCGGCGCCAAGTGGAAAGGGTGGTTTTGAGGCTGAAGGCAGCAGGAAAGCCTGCAGCCCCCAGGTCTGTGGGGCTACGCAAGCGGTTCCCAAAGAGCTTTAGAACAAGGCATAGTTTTCCCTGCTGGCTCTTTGGGCGTGGGACCAATCTCCAGACAGATGGCCATTTTTGGTCCTGGCGCGGCGCCAAGTGGGAAAGGGTGGTTTTGAGGCTGAAGGCAGCAGGAAAGCCTGCAGCCCCCAGGTGTGTGGGGCTACGCAAGCGCTTCCCAAATAGCTTTAGAACAAGGAAAAGATTTCCCCGCTGGCTCTTTGGGCGTGGGACCCATCTCCAGACAGATGGCCATTTTTGGTCCTGGTGCGGCGCCAAGTGGGAAAGGGTGGTTTTGAGGCTGAAGGCAGCAGGAAAGCCTGCAGCCCCCAGGTCTGTGGGGCTACGCAAGCGGTTCCCAAAGAGCTTTAGAACAAGGCATAGTTTTCCCTGCTGGCTCTTTGGGCGTGGGACCCATCTCCAGACAGATGGCCATTTTTGGGCCTATCGCGGCGCCAAGTGGGAAAGGGTGGTTTTGAGGCTGAAGGCAGCAGGAAAGCCTGCAGCCCCCAGGTGTGTGGGGCTACGCAAGCGCTTCCCAAATAGCTTTAGAACAAGGAAAAGATTTCCCCGCTGGCTCTTTGGGCGTGGGACCCATCTCCAGACAGATGGCCATTTTTAGTCCTGGCGGGGCGCCAAGTGGGAAAGGGTGGTTTTGAGGCTGAAGGCAGCAGGAAAGCCTGCAGCCCCCAGGTGTGTGGGGCTACGCAAGCGGTTCCCAAAGAGCTTTAGAACAAGGACAAGATTTCCCCGCTGGCTCTTTGGGCGTGGGACCCATCTCCAGACAGATGGCCATTTTTGTGCCTGGCGCGGCGCCAAGTGGGAAAGGGTGGTTTTGAGGCTGAAGGCAGCAGGAAAGCCTGCAGCCCCCAGGTGTGTGGGGCTACGCAAGCGGTTCCCAAAGAGCTTTAGATCAAGGCATAGTTTTCCCTGCTGGCTCTTTGGGCGTGGGACCCATCTCCAGACAGATGGCCATTTTTGGGCCTATCGCGGCGCCAAGTGGGAAAGGGTGGTTTTGAGGCTGAAGGCAGCAGGAAAGCCTGCAGCCCCCAGGTCTGTGGGGCTACGCAAGCGGTTCCCAAAGAGCTTTAGAACAAGGCATAGTTTTCCCTGCTGGCTCTTTGGGCGTGGGACCAATCTCCAGACAGATGGCCATTTTTGTGCCTGGCGCGGCGCCAAGTGGGAAAGGGTGGTTTTGAGGCTGAAGGCAGCAGGAAATCCTGCAGACCCCAGGTCTGTGGGGCTACGCAAGCGGTTCCCAAAGAGCTTTAGATCAAGGCATAGTTTTCCCTGCTGTCTCTTTGGGGGTGCGACCAATCTCCAGGGATGAGGACATTTTTGGTCCTGGCGCGGCGCCAGGTGGGAAAGGGTGGTTTTGAGGCTGAAGGCAGCAGGAAAGCCTGCAGCCCCCAGGTCTGTGGGGCTACGCAAGCGGTTCCCAAAGAGCTTTAGAACAAGGCATAGTTTTCCCTGCTGGCTCTTTGGGCGTGCGACCAATCTCCAGGGATGAGGACATTTTTGGTCCTGGCGCGGCGCCAAGTGGGAAAGGGTGGTTTTGAGGCTGAAGGCAGCAGGAAAGCCTGCAGCCCCCAGGTCTGTGGGGCTACGCAAGCGCTTCCCAAAGAGCTTTAGAACAAGGCATACTTTTCCCTGCTGGCTCTTTGGGCGTTGGACCAATCTCCAGGGATGAGGACATTTTTGGTCCTGGCGCGGCGCCAAGTGGGAAAGGGTGGTTTTGAGGCTGAAGGCAGCAGGAAAGCCTGCAGCCCCCAGGTGTGTGGGGCTACGCAAGCGGTTCCCAAAGAGCTTTAGAACAAGGCATAGTTTTCCCTGCTGGCTCTTTGGGCGTGCGACCAGACTCCAGGGATGAGGACATTTTTGGGCCTGGCGCGGCGCCAAGTGGAAAGGGTGGTTTTGAGGCTGAAGGCAGCAGGAAAGCCTGCAGCCCCCAGGTGTGTGGGGCTACGCAAGCGGTTCCCAAAGAGCTTTAGAACAAGGCATAGTTTTCCCTGCTGCCTCTTTGGGCGTGGGACCAATCTCCAGACAGATGGCCATTTTTGGTCCTGGTGCGGCGCCAAGTGGAAAGGGTGGTTTTGAGGCTGAAGGCAGCAGGAAAGCCTGCAGCCCCCAGGTGTGTGGGGCTACGCAAGCGCTTCCCAAATAGCTTCAGAACAAGGAAAAGATTTCCCCGCTGGCTCTTTGGGCGTGGGACCCATCTCCAGACAGATGGCCATTTTTGGTCCTGGTGGGGCGCCAAGTGGGAAAGGGTGGTTTTGAGGCTGAAGGCAGCAGGAAAGCCTGCAGCCCCCAGGTCTGTGGGGCTACGCAAGCGGTTCCCAAAGAGCTTTAGAACAAGGAAAAGATTTCCCCGCTGGCTCTTTGGGCGTGGGACCAATCTCCAGCCATATGGCCATTTTGTGCCTGATGCGGCGCCAAGTGGGAAAGGGTGGTTTTGAGGCTGAAGGCAGCAGGAAAGCCTGCAGCCCCCAGGTCTGTGGGGCTACGCAAGCGTGTCCAAAAGAGCTTTAGAACAAGGCATAGTTTTCCCTGCTGGCTCTTTGGGCGTGGGACCCATCTCCAGCCATATGGCCAGTTTTGGGCCTATCGCGGCGCCAATTGGGAAAGGGTGGTTTTGAGGCTGAAGGGAGCAGGAAAGCCTGCAGCCCCCAGCTCTCTGGGGCTACGCAAGCGGTTCCCAAAGAGCTTTAGAACAAGGCATAGTTTTCCCTGCTGGCTCTTTGGGCGTGGGACCCATATCCAGACACATGGCCGTTTTTGTGCCTGGCGCGGCGCCAAGTGGGAAAGGGTGGTTTTGAGGTTGAAGGCAGCAGGAAAGCCTGCAGCCCCCAGGTCTGTGGGGCTACGCAAGCGGTTCCCAAAAAGCTTTAGAACAAGGCATAGTTTTCCCTGCTGGCTCTTTGGGCGTGGGACCCATCTCCAGCCATATGGCCATTTTTGTGCCTGGTGAGGCGCCAAGTGGGAAAGGGTGGTTTTGAGGCTTAAGGCAGCAGGAAAGCCTGCAGCCCCCAGGTCTGTGGGGCTACGCAAGCAGTTCCCAAAGAGCTTTAGAACAAGGCATAGTTTTCCCTGCTGGCTCTTTGGGCGTGGGACCCATCTCCATCCATATGGCCATTTTTGTGCCTGGCGCGGCGCCAAGTGGGAAAGGGCGGTTTTGAGGCTGAACGCAGCAGGAAAGCCTGCAGCCCCCAGGTGTGTGGGGCTACGCAAGCGGTTCCCAAAGAGCTTTAGAACAAGGCATAGTTTTCCCTGCTGGCTCTTTGGGCGTGGGACCCATCTCCAGCCATATGGCCATTTTTGGTCCTGACGCGGCGCCAAGTGGGAAAGGGTGGTTTTGAGGCTGAAGGGAGCAGGAAAGCCTGCAGCCCCTAGGTCTGTGGGGCTACGCAAGCGGTTCCCAAAGAGCTTTAGAACAAGGCATAGTTTTCCCTGCTAGCTCTTTGGGCGGGGGACCCATCTCCAGCCATATGGCCATTTCTGTGCCTGGCGCGGCGCCAAGTGGGAAAGGGTTGTTTTGAGGATGAAGGCAGCAGGAAAGCCTGCAGCCCCCAGGTCTGTGGGGCTATGCAAGCGGTTCCCAAAAAGCTTTAGAACAAGGCATAGTTTTCCCTGCTGGCTCTTTGGGCGTGGGACCCATCTCCAGCCATATGGCCATTTTTGTGCCTGGTGAGGCGCCAAGTGGGAAAGGGTGGTTTTGAGGCTGAAGGCAGCAGGAA
This sequence comes from Rissa tridactyla, assembly GCF_028500815.1. NCBI lineage: Eukaryota > Metazoa > Chordata > Aves > Charadriiformes > Laridae > Rissa > Rissa tridactyla. The sequence goes on from NC_071472.1 coordinate 44,131,245, forward strand.
AGCCTGCAGCCCCCAGGTCTGTGGGGCTACGCAAGCGGTTCCCAAAGAGCTTTAGAACAAGGCATAGTTTTCCCTGCTGGCTCTTTGGGCGTGGGACCAATCTCCAGACAGATGGCCATTTTTGGTCCTGGCGCGGCGCCAAGTGGGAAAGGGTGGTTTTGAGGCTGAAGGCAGTAGGAAAGCCTGCAGCCCCCAGGTGTGTGGGCCTACGCAAGCGCTTCCCAAATAGCTTTAGAACAGGGAAAATATTTCCCCGCTGGCTCTTTGGTCGTGGGACCCATCTTCTGACAGAGGGCCATTTTTGGTCCTGGTGCGGCGCCAAGTGGGAAAGGGTGGTTTTGAGGCTGAAGGCAGCAGGAAAGCCTGCAGCCCCCAGGTCTGTGGGGCTACGCAAGCGGTTCCCAAAGAGCTTTAGAACAAGGAAAATATTCCCCCGCTGGCTCTTTGGGCGTGGGACCCATCTCCAGACAGTTGGCCATTTTTGGTCCTGGCGCGGCGCCAAGTGGGAAAGGGTGGTTTTGAGGCTGAAGGCAGCAGGAAAGCCTGCAGCCCCCAGGTCTGTGGGGCTACGCAAGCGGTTCCCAAAGAGCTTTAGAACAAGGCATACTTTTCCCTGCTGGCTCTTTGGGCGTTGGACCAATCTCCAGACAGATGGCCATTTTTTAGCCTGGCGCGGCGCCAACTGTGAAAGGGTGGTTTTGAGGCTGAAGGCAGTAGGAAAGCCTGCAGCCCCCAGGTCTGTGGGGCTACGCAAGCGGTTCCCAAAGAGCTTTAGAACAAGGCATAGTTTTCCCTGCTGGCTCTTTGGGCGTGGGACCCATCTCCAGACAGATGGCCATTTTTGTGCCTGCTGCGGCGCCAAGTGGGAAAGGGTGGTTTTGAGGCTGAAGGCAGCAGGAAAGCCTGCAGCCCTCAGGTCTGTGGGGCTACGCAAGCAGTTCCCAAAGAGCTTTAGAACAAGGCATAGTTTTCCCTGCTGGCTCTTTGGGGGTGCGACCAATCTCCAAGGATGTGGACATTTTTGGGCCTATCGCGGCGCCAAGTGGGAAAGGGTGGTTTTGAGGCTGAAGGCAGCAGGAAAGCCTGCAGCCCCCAGCTCTCTGGGGCTACGCAAGCGGTTCCCAAAGAGCTTTAGAACAAGGCATAGTTTTCCCTGCTGGCTCTTTGGGCGTGCGACCAGTCTCCAGGGATGAGGACATTTTTGGGCCTATCGCGGCGCCAAGTGGAAAGGGTGGTTTTGAGGCTGAAGGCAGCAGGAAAGCCTGCAGCCCCCAGGTCTGTGGGGCTACGCAAGCGGTTCCCAAAGAGCTTTAGAACAAGGCATAGTTTTCCCTGCTGGCTCTTTGGGCGTGGGACCAATCTCCAGACAGATGGCCATTTTTGGTCCTGGCGCGGCGCCAAGTGGGAAAGGGTGGTTTTGAGGCTGAAGGCAGCAGGAAAGCCTGCAGCCCCCAGGTGTGTGGGGCTACGCAAGCGCTTCCCAAATAGCTTTAGAACAAGGAAAAGATTTCCCCGCTGGCTCTTTGGGCGTGGGACCCATCTCCAGACAGATGGCCATTTTTGGTCCTGGTGCGGCGCCAAGTGGGAAAGGGTGGTTTTGAGGCTGAAGGCAGCAGGAAAGCCTGCAGCCCCCAGGTGTGTAGGGCTACGCAAGCGGTTCCCAAAGAGCTTTAGAACAAGGAAAAGATTTCCCTGCTGGCTCTTTGGGCGTGGGACCCATCTCCAGACAGATGGCCATTTTTGGGCCTGGCGCGGCGCCAAGTGGGAAAGGGTGGTTTTGAGGCTGAAGGCAGCAGGAAAGCCTGCAGCCCCCAGGTGTGTGGGGCTACGCAAGCGGTTCCCAAAGAGCTTTAGAACAAGGCATAGTTTTCCCTGCTGGCTCTTTGGGCGTGGGTCCAATCTCCAGACAGATGGCCATTTTTGGGCCTGGCGCGGTGCCAAGTGGGAAAGGGTGGTTTTGAGGCTGAAGGCAGCAGGAAAGCCTGCAGCCCCCAGGTGTGTGGGGCTACGCAAGCGGTTCCCAAAGAGCTTTAGAACAAGGCATAGTTTTCCCTGTTGGCTCTTTGGTCGTGGGACACATCTCCAGACAGATGGCCATTTTTGGGCCTATCGCGGCGCCAAGTGGGAAAGGGTGGTTTTGAGGTTGAAGGCAGCAGGAAAGCCTGCAGCCCCCAGGTGTGTGGGGCTACGCAAGCGGTTCCCAAAGAGCTTTAGAACAAGGCATAGTTTTCCCTGCTGGCTCTTTGGGCGTGGGACCAATCTCCAGACAGATGGCCATTTTTGTGCCTGGCGCGGCGCCAAGTGGGAAAGGGTGGTTTTGAGGCTGAAGGCAGCAGGAAATCCTGCAGACCCCAGGTCTGTGGGGCTACGCAAGCGGTTCCCAAAAAGCTTTAGATCAAGGCATAGTTTTCCCTGCTGGCTCTTTGGGGGTGCGACCAATCTCCAGGGATGAGGACATTTTTGGTCCTGGCGCGGCGCCAGGTGGGAAAGGGTGGTTTTGAGGCTGAAGGCAGCAGGAAAGCCTGCAGCCCCCAGGTCTGTGGGGCTACGCAAGCGGTTCCCAAAGAGCTTTAGAACAAGGCATAGTTTTCCCTGCTGGCTCTTTGGGCGTGCGACCAATCTCCAGGGATGAGGACATTTTTGGTCCTGGCGCGGCGCCAAGTGGGAAAGGGTGGTTTTGAGGCTGAAGGCAGCAGGAAAGCCTGCAGCCCCCAGGTCTGTGGGGCTACGCAAGCGCTTCCCAAAGAGCTTTAGAACAAGGCATACTTTTCCCTGCTGGCTCTTTGGGCGTTGGACCAATCTCCAGACAGATGGCCATTTTTTAGCCTGGCGCGGCGCCAAGTGGGAAAGGGTGGTTTTGAGGCTGAAGGCAGCAGGAAAGCCTGCAGCCCCCAGGTCTGTGGGGCTACACAAGCGGTTCCCAAAGAGCTTTAGAACAAGGCATAGTTTTCCCTGCTGGCTCTTTGGGCGTGGGACCCATCTCCAGACAGATGGCCATTTTTGTGCCTGGTGCGGCGCCAAGTGGGAAAGGGTGGTTTTGAGGCTGAAGGCAGCAGGAAAGCCTGCAGCCCTCAGGTCTGTGGGGCTACGCAAGCAGTTCCCAAAGAGCTTTAGAACAAGGCATAGTTTTCCCTGCTGGCTCTTTGGGCGTGGGACCAATCTCCAAGGATGTGGACATTTTTGGGCCTATCGCGGCGCCAAGTGGGAAAGGGTGGTTTTGAGGCTGAAGGCAGCAGGAAAGCCTGCAGCCCCCAGGTCTGTGGGGCTACGCAAGCGGTTCCCAAAGAGCTTTACAACAAGGCATAGTTTTCCCTGCTGGCTCTTTGGGCGTGCGACCAGTCTCAAGGGATGAGGACATTTTTGGGCCTGGCGCGGCGCCAAGTGGAAAGGGTGGTTTTGAGGCTGAAGGCAGCAGGAAAGCCTGCAGCCCCCAGGTGTGTGGGGCTACGCAAGCGCTTCCCAAATAGCTTTAGAACAAGGAAAAGATTTCCCCGCTGGCTCTTTGGGCGTGGGACCCATCTCCAGACAGATGGCCATTTTTGGTCCTGGTGGGGCGCCAAGTGGGAAAGGGTGGTTTTGAGGCTGAAGGCAGCAGGAAAGCCTGCAGCCCCCAGGTGTGTGGGGCTACGCAAGCGGTTCCCAAAGAGCTTTAGAACAAGGAAAAGATTTCCCCGCTGGCTCTTTGGGCGTGGGACCAATCTCCAGCCATATGGCCATTTTGTGCCTGATGCGGCGCCAAGTGGGAAAGGGTGGTTTTGAGGCTGAAGGCAGCAGGAAAGCCTGCAGCCCCCAGGTCTGTGGGGCTACGCAAGCGGTTCCCAAAGAGCTTTAGAACAAGGCATAGTTTTCCCTGCTGGCTCTTTGGGCGTGGGACCCATCTCCAGACAGATGGCCATTTTTTAGCCTGGCGCGGCGCCAACTGTGAAAGGGTGGTTTTGAGGCTGAAGGCAGTAGGAAAGCCTGCAGCCCCCAGGTCTGTGGGGCTACGCAAGCGGTTCCCAAAGAGCTTTAGAACAAGGCATAGTTTTCCCTGCTGGCTCTTTGGGCGTGGGACCCATCTCCAGACAGATGGCCATTTTTGTGCCTGCTGCGGCGCCAAGTGGGAAAGGGTGGTTTTGAGGCTGAAGGCAGCAGGAAAGCCTGCAGCCCTCAGGTCTGTGGGGCTACGCAAGCAGTTCCCAAAGAGCTTTAGAACAAGGCATAGTTTTCCCTGCTGGCTCTTTGGGCGTGGGACCCATCTCCAGACAGATGGCCATTTTTGTGCCTGCTGCGGCGCCAAGTGGGAAAGGGTGGTTTTGAGGCTGAAGGCAGCAGGAAAGCCTGCAGCCCCCAGGTGTGTGGGGCTACGCAAGCGGTTCCCAAAGAGCTTTAGAACAAGGCATAGTTTTCCCTGCTGGCTCTTTGGGCGTGGGACCAATCTCCAGACAGATGGCCATTTTTGGTCCTGGCGCGGCGCCAAGTGGAAAGGGTGGTTTTGAGGCTGAAGGCAGCAGGAAATCCTGCAGCCCCCAGGTGTGTGGGGCTACGCAAGCGGTTCCCAAATAGCTTTAGAACAAGGAAAAGATTTCCCCGCTGGCTCTTTGGGCGTGGGACCCATCTCCAGACAGATGGCCATTTTTGGTCCTGGTGGGGCGCCAAGTGGGAAAGGGTGGTTTTGAGGCTGAAGGCAGCAGGAAAGCCTGCAGCCCCCAGGTGTGTGGGGCTACGCAAGCGGTTCCCAAAGAGCTTTAGAACAAGGAAAAGATTTCCCCGCTGGCTCTTTGGGCGTGGGACCAATCTCCAGCCATATGGCCATTTTGTGCCTGATGCGGCGCCAAGTGGGAAAGGGTGGTTTTGAGGCTGAAGGCAGCAGGAAAGCCTGCAGCCCCCAGGTCTGTGGGGCTACGCAAGCGGTTCCCAAAGAGCTTTAGAACAAGGCATAGTTTTCCCTGCTGGCTCTTTGGGCGTGGGACCCATCTCCAGACAGATGGCCATTTTTTAGCCTGGCGCGGCGCCAACTGTGAAAGGGTGGTTTTGAGGCTGAAGGCAGTAGGAAAGCCTGCAGCCCCCAGGTCTGTGGGGCTACGCAAGCGGTTCCCAAAGAGCTTTAGAACAAGGCATAGTTTTCCCTGCTGGCTCTTTGGGCGTGGGACCCATCTCCAGACAGATGGCCATTTTTGTGCCTGCTGCGGCGCCAAGTGGGAAAGGGTGGTTTTGAGGCTGAAGGCAGCAGGAAAGCCTGCAGCCCTCAGGTCTGTGGGGCTACGCAAGCAGTTCCCAAAGAGCTTTAGAACAAGGCATAGTTTTCCCTGCTGGCTCTTTGGGGGTGCGACCAATCTCCAAGGATGTGGACATTTTTGGGCCTATCGCGGCGCCAAGTGGGAAAGGGTGGTTTTGAGGCTGAAGGCAGCAGGAAAGCCTGCAGCCCCCAGCTCTCTGGGGCTACGCAAGCGGTTCCCAAAGAGCTTTAGAACAAGGCATAGTTTTCCCTGCTGGCTCTTTGGGCGTGCGACCAGTCTCCAGGGATGAGGACATTTTTGGGCCTATCGCGGCGCCAAGTGGAAAGGGTGGTTTTGAGGCTGAAGGCAGCAGGAAACCTGCAGCCCCCAGGTCTGTGGGGCTACGCAAGCGGTTCCCAAAGAGCTTTAGAACAAGGCATAGTTTTCCCTGCTGGCTCTTTGGGCGTGGGACCAATCTCCAGACAGATGGCCATTTTTGGTCCTGGCGCGGCGCCAAGTGGGAAAGGGTGGTTTTGAGGCTGAAGGCAGCAGGAAAGCCTGCAGCCCCCAGGTGTGTGGGGCTACGCAAGCGCTTCCCAAATAGCTTTAGAACAAGGAAAAGATTTCCCCGCTGGCTCTTTGGGCGTGGGACCCATCTCCAGACAGATGGCCATTTTTGGTCCTGGTGCGGCGCCAAGTGGGAAAGGGTGGTTTTGAGGCTGAAGGCAGCAGGAAAGCCTGCAGCCCCCAGGTCTGTGGGGCTACGCAAGCGGTTCCCAAAGAGCTTTAGAACAAGGAAAAGATTCCCCAGCTGGTTCTTTGGGCGTGGGACCCATCTCCAGACAGATGGCCATTTTTGGTCCTGGCGCGGCGCCAAGTGGGAAAGGGTGGTTTTGAGGCTGAAGGCAGCAGGAAAGCCTGCAGCCCCCAGGTGTGTGGGGCTACGCAAGCGCTTCCCAAATAGCTTTAGAACAAGGAAAAGATTTCCCCGCTGGCTCTTTGGGCGTGGGACCCATCTCCAGACAGATGGCCATTTTTAGTCCTGGCGGGGCGCCAAGTGGGAAAGGGTGGTTTTGAGGCTGAAGGCAGCAGGAAAGCCTGCAGCCCCCAGGTGTGTAGGGCTACGCAAGCGGTTCCCAAAGAGCTTTAGAACAAGGAAAAGATTTCCCCGCTGGCTCTTTGGGCGTGGGACCCATCTCAGACAGATGGCCATTTTTGGGCCTGGCGTGGCGCCAAGTGGGAAAGGGTGGTTTTGAGGCTGAAGGCAGCAGGAAAGCCTGCAGCCCCCAGGTGTGTGGGGCTACGCAAGCGGTTCCCAAAGAGCTTTAGAACAAGGCATAGTTTTCCCTGCTGGCTCTTTGGGCGTGGGACCAATCTCCAGACAGATGGCCATTTTTGGGCCTAGAGCGGCGCCAAGTGGGAAAGGGTGGTTTTGAGGCTGAAGGCAGCAGGAAATCCTGCAGACCCCAGGTCTGTGGGGCAACGCAAGCGGTTCCCAAAGAGCTTTAGATCAAGGCATAGTTTTCCCTGCTGGCTCTTTGGGGGTGCGACCAATCTCCAGGGATGAGGACATTTTTGGTCCTGGCGCGGCGCCAGGTGGGAAAGGGTGGTTTTGAGGCTGAAGGCAGCAGGAAAGCCTGCAGCCCCCAGGTCTGTGGGGCTACGCAAGCGGTTCCCAAAGAGCTTTAGAACAAGGCATAGTTTTCCCTGCTGCCTCTTTGGGCGTGGGACCAATCTCCAGCCATATGGCCATTTTTGGGCCTGGCGCGGCGCCAAGTGGAAAGGGTGGTTTTGAGGCTGAAGGCAGCAGGAAAGCCTGCAGCCCCCAGGTGTGTGGGGCTACGCAAGCGCTTCCCAAATAGCTTTAGAACAAGGAAAAGATTTCCCCGCTGGCTCTTTGGGCGTGGGACCCATCTCCAGACAGATGGCCATTTTTGGTCCTGGTGGGGCGCCAAGTGGGAAAGGGTGGTTTTGAGGCTGAAGGCAGCAGGAAAGCCTGCAGCCCCCAGGTGTGTGGGGCTACGCAAGCGGTTCCCAAAGAGCTTTAGAACAAGGAAAAGATTTCCCCACTGGCTCTTTGGGCGTGGGACCAATCTCCAGCCATATGGCCATTTTGTGCCTGATGCGGCGCCAAGTGGGAAAGGGTGGTTTTGAGGCTGAAGGCAGCAGGAAAGCCTGCAGCCCCCAGGTCTGTGGGGCTACGCAAGCGGTTCCCAAAGAGCTTTAGAACAAGGCATAGTTTTCCCTGCTGGCTCTTTGGGCGTGGGACCCATCTCCAGCCATATGGCCAGTTTTGTGCCTGGCGCGGCGCCAATTGGGAAAGGGTGGTTTTGAGGCTGAAGGCAGCAGAAAAGCCTGCAGCCCCCAGGTCTGTGGGGCTACGCAAGCGGTTCCCAAAGAGCTTTAGAACAAGGCATAGTTTTCCCTGCTGGCTCTTTGGGCGTGGGACCCATATCCAGCCATATAGCCGTTTTTGTGCCTGGCGCGGCGCCAAGTGGGAAAGGGTGGTTTGGAGGCTGAAGGGAGCAGGAAAGCCTGCAGCCCCCAGGTGTGTGGGGCTACGCAAGCGGTTCCCAAAGAGCTTTAGAACAAGGCATAGTTTTCCCTGCTGGCTCTTTGGGCGTGGGACCCATCTCCATCCATATGGCCATTTTTGTGCCTGGCGCGGCGCCAAGTGGGAAAGGGCGGTTTTGAGGCTGAACGCAGCAGGAAAGCCTGCAGCCCCCAGGTGTGTGGGGCTACGCAAGCGGTTCCCAAACAGCTTTAGAACAAAGCATAGTTTTCCCTGCTGGCTCTTTGGGCGTGGGACCCATCTCCAGCCATATGGCCATTTTTGTGCCTGGCGCGGCGCCAAGTGGGAAAGGGTGGTTTTGAGGCTGAAGGGAGCAGGAAAGCCTGCAGCCCCTAGGTCTGTGGGGCTACGCAAGCGGTTCCCAAAGAGCTTTAGAACAAGGCATAGTTTTCCCTGCTAGCTCTTTGGGCGGGGGACCCATCTCCAGCCATACGGCCATTTCTGAGCCTGGCGCGGCGCCAAGTGGGAAAGGGTGGTTTTGAGGTTGAAGGCAGCAGGAAAGCCTGCAGCCCCCAGGTCTGTGGGGCTACGCAACCGGTTCCCAAAAAGCTTTAGAACAAGGCATAGTTTTCCCTGCTGGCTCTTTGGGCGTGGGACCCATCTCCAGCCATATGGCCATTTTTGTGCCTGGTGAGGCGCCAAGTGGGAAAGGGTGGTTTTGAGGCTGAAGGCAGCAGGAAAGCCTGCAGCCCCCAGGTCTGTGGGACTACGCAAGCAGTTCCCAAAGAGCTTTAGAACAAAGCATAGTTTTCCCTGCTGGCTCTTTGGGCGTGGGACCCATCTCCAGACATATGGCCATTTTGTGCCTGATGCGGCGCCAAGTGGGAAAGGGTGGTTTTGAGGCTGAAGGCAGCAGAAAAGCCTGCAGCCCCCAGGTCTGTGGGGCTACGCAAGCGGTTCCCAAAGAGCTTTAGAACAAGGCATAGTTTTCCCTGCTGGCTCTTTGGGCGTGGGACCCATATCCAGCCATATGGCCATTTTTGTGCCTGGCGCGGCGCCAAGTGGGAAAGGGTGGTTTGGAGGCTGAAGGCAGCAGGAAAGCCTGCAGCCCCCAGGTCTGAGGGACTACGCAAGCAGTTCCCAAAGAGCTTTAGAACAAAGCATAGTTTTCCCTGCTGGCTCTTTGGGCGTGCGACCAATCTCCAGCCATATGGCCATTTCTGTGCCTGGCGCGGTGCCAAGTGGGAAAGGGTGGTTTTGAGGCTGAAGGCAGCAGGAAAGCCTGCAGCCCCCAGGTCTGTGGGGCTACGCAAGCGGTTCCCAAAGAGCTTTAGAACAAGGCATAATTTTCCCTGCTGGCTCTTTGGGCGTGGCACCCATCTCCACCCATATGGCCATTTTTGTGCCTGGCGCGGCGCCAAGTGGGAAAGGGTGGTTTTGAGGCTGAAGGCAGCAGGAAAGCCTGCAGCCCCCAGGTCTGAGGGACTACGCAAGCAGTTCCCAAAGAGCTTTAGAACAAGGCATAGTTTTCCCTGCTGGCTCTTTGGGCGTGGGACCAATCTCCAGCCATATGGCCGTTTCTGTGCCTGGCTGAAGGCAGCAGGAAAGTCTGCAGCCCCCAGGTCTGTGGGGCTACGCAAGCGGTTCCCAAAGAGCTTTAGAACAAGGCATAGTTTTCCCTGCTGGCTCTTTGGGCACGGGACCCATCTCCAGCCATACGGCCATTTCTGTGCCTGGCGCGGCGCCAAGTGGGAAAGGGTGGTTTTGAGGCTGAAGGCAGCAGGAAAGCCTGCAGCCCCCAGGTGTGTGGGGCTACGCAAGCGCTTCCCAAATAGCTTTAGAACAAGGAAAAGATTTCCCCGCTGGCTCTTTGGGCGTGGGACCCATCTCCAGACAGATGGCCATTTTTGGTCCTGGTGCGGCGCCAAGTGGGAAAGGGTGGTTTTGAGGCTGAAGGCAGCAGGAAAGCCTGCAGCCCCCAGGTCTGTGGGGCTACGCAAGCGGTTCCCAAAGAGCTTTAGAACAAGGAAAAGATTCCCCAGCTGGTTCTTTGGGCGTGGGACCCATCTCCAGACAGATGGCCATTTTTGGTCCTGGCGCGGCGCCAAGTGGGAAAGGGTGGTTTTGAGGCTGAAGGCAGCAGGAAAGCCTGCAGCCCCCAGGTGTGTGGGGCTACGCAAGCGCTTCCCAAATAGCTTTAGAACAAGGAAAAGATTTCCCCGCTGGCTCTTTGGGCGTGGGACCCATCTCCAGACAGATGGCCATTTTTAGTCCTGGTGGGGCGCCAAGTGGGAAAGGGTGGTTTTGAGGCTGAAGGCAGCAGGAAAGCCTGCAGCCCCCAGGTGTGTAGGGCTACGCAAGCGGTTCCCAAAGAGCTTTAGAACAAGGAAAAGATTTCCCCGCTGGCTCTTTGGGCGTGGGACCCATCTCAGACAGATGGCCATTTTTGGGCCTGGCGCGGCGCCAAGTGGGAAAGGGTGGTTTTGAGGCTGAAGGCAGCAGGAAAGCCTGCAGCCCCCAGGTGTGTGGGGCTACGCAAGCGGTTCCCAAAGAGCTTTAGAACAAGGCATAGTTTTCCCTGCTGGCTCTTTGGGCGTGGGACCAATCTCCAGACAGATGGCCATTTTTGTGCCTGGCGCGGCGCCAAGTGGGAAAGGGTGGTTTTGAGGCTGAAGGCAGCAGGAAATCCTGCAGACCCCAGGTCTGTGGGGCAACGCAAGCGGTTCCCAAAGAGCTTTAGATCAAGGCATAGTTTTCCCTGCTGGCTCTTTGGGGGTGCGACCAATCTCCAGGGATGAGGACATTTTTGGTCCTGGCGCGGCGCCAGGTGGGAAAGGGTGGTTTTGAGGCTGAAGGCAGCAGGAAAGCCTGCAGCCCCCAGGTCTGTGGGGCTACGCAAGCGGTTCCCAAAGAGCTTTAGAACAAGGCATAGTTTTCCCTGCTGGCTCTTTGGGCGTGCGACCAATCTCCAGGGATGAGGACATTTTTGGTCCTGGCGCGGCGCCAAGTGGGAAAGGGTGGTTTTGAGGCTGAAGGCAGCAGGAAAGCCTGCAGCCCCCAGGTCTGTGGGGCTACGCAAGCGCTTCCCAAAGAGCTTTAGAACAAGGCATAGTTTTCCCTGCTGGCTCTTTGGGCGTGGGACCCATCTCCATCCATATGGCCATTTTTGTGCCTGGCGCGGCGCCAAGTGGGAAAGGGTGGTTTTGAGGCTGAAGGCAGCAGGAAAGCCTGCAGCCCCCAGGTGTGTGGGGCTACGCAAGCGCTTCCCAAATAGCTTTAGAACAAGGAAAAGATTTCCCCGCTGGCTCTTTGGGCGTGGGACCCATCTCCAGACAGATGGCCATTTTGTGCCTGATGCGGCGCCAAGTGGGAAAGGGTGGTTTTGAGGCTGAAGGCAGCAGGAAAGCCTGCAGCCCCCAGGTCTGTGGGGCTACGCAAGCGGTTCCCAAAGAGCTTTAGAACAAGGCATAGTTTTCCCTGCTGGCTCTTTGGGCGTGGGACCCATCTCCAGCCATATGGCCAGTTTTGTGCCTGGCGCGGCGCCAATTGGGAAAGGGTGGTTTTGAGGCTGAAGGCAGCAGAAAAGCCTGCAGCCCCCAGGTCTGTGGGGCTACGCAAGCGGTTCCCAAAGAGCTTTAGAACAAGGCATAGTTTTCCCTGCTGGCTCTTTGGGCGTGGGACCCATATCCAGCCATATAGCCGTTTTTGTGCCTGGCGCGGCGCCAAGTGGGAAAGGGTGGTTTGGAGGCTGAAGGCAGCAGGAAAGCCTGCAGCCCCCAGGTGTGTGGGGCTACGCAAGCGGTTCCCAAAGAGCTTTAGAACAAGGCATAGTTTTCCCTGCTGGCTCTTTGGGCGTGGGACCCATCTCCATCCATATGGCCATTTTTGTGCCTGGCGCGGCGCCAAGTGGGAAAGGGCGGTTTTGAGGCTGAACGCAGCAGGAAAGCCTGCAGCCCCCAGGTGTGTGGGGCTACGCAAGCGGTTCCCAAAGAGCTTTAGAACAAAGCATAGTTTTCCCTGCTGGCTCTTTGGGCGTGGGACCCATCTCCAGCCATATGGCCATTTTTGTGCCTGGCGCGGCGCCAAGTGGGAAAGGGTGGTTTTGAGGCTGAAGGGAGCAGGAAAGCCTGCAGCCCCTAGGTCTGTGGGGCTACGCAAGCGGTTCCCAAAGAGCTTTAGAACAAGGCATAGTTTTCCCTGCTAGCTCTTTGGGCGGGGGACCCATCTCCAGCCATACGGCCATTTCTGAGCCTGGCGCGGCGCCAAGTGGGAAAGGGTGGTTTTGAGGTTGAAGGCAGCAGGAAAGCCTGCAGCCCCCAGGTCTGTGGGGCTACGCAACCGGTTCCCAAAAAGCTTTAGAACAAAGCATAGTTTTCCCTGCTGGCTCTTTGGGCGTGGGACCCATCTCCAGACATATGGCCATTTTGTGCCTGATGCGGCGCCAAGTGGGAAAGGGTGGTTTTGAGGCTGAAGGCAGCAGGAAAGCCTGCAGCCCCCAGGTCTGTGGGGCTACGCAAGCGGTTCCCAAAGAGCTTTAGAACAAGGCATAGTTTTCCCTGCTGGCTCTTTGGGCGTGGGACCCATATCCAGCCATATGGCCATTTTTGTGCCTGGCGCGGCGCCAAGTGGGAAAGGGTGGTTTGGAGGCTGAAGGCAGCAGGAAAGCCTGCAGCCCCCAGGTCTGAGGGACTACGCAAGCAGTTCCCAAAGAGCTTTAGAACAAAGCATAGTTTTCCCTGCTGGCTCTTTGGGCGTGCGACCAATCTCCAGCCATATGGCCATTTCTGTGCCTGGCGCGGTGCCAAGTGGGAAAGGGTGGTTTTGAGGATGAAGGCAGCAGGAAAGCCTGCAGCCCCCAGGTCTGTGGGGCTACGCAAGCGGTTCCCAAAGAGCTTTAGAACAAGGCATAGTTTTCCCTGCTGGCTCTTTGGGCGTGGCACCCATCTCCACCCATATGGCCATTTTTGTGCCTGGCGCGGCGCCAAGTGGGAAAGGGTGGTTTTGAGGCTGAAGGCAGCAGGAAAGCCTGCAGCCCCCAGGTCTGAGGGACTACGCAAGCAGTTCCCAAAGAGCTTTAGAACAAGGCATAGTTTTCCCTGCTGGCTCTTTGGGCGTGGGACCAATCTCCAGCCATATGGCCATTTCTGTGCCTGGCTGAAGGCAGCAGGAAAGTCTGCAGCCCCCAGGTCTGTGGGGCTACGCAAGCGGTTCCCAAAGAGCTTTAGAACAAGGCATAGTTTTCCCTGCTGGCTCTTTGGGCACGGGACCCATCTCCAGCCATACGGCCATTTCTGTGCCTGGCGCGGCACCAAGTGGGAAAGGGTGGTTTTGAGGCTGAAGGCAGCAGGAAAGCCTGCAGCCCCCATGTCTGTGGGGCTACGCAAGCGGTTCCCAAAGAGCTTTAGAACAAGGCATAGTTTTCCCTGCTGGCTCTTTGGGCGTGGGACCCATCTCCAGACAGATGGCCATTTTTGTGCCTGCTGCGGCGCCAAGTGGGAAAGGGTGGTTTTGAGGCTGAAGGCAGCAGGAAAGCCTGCAGCCCCCAAGTCTGTGGGGCTACGCAAGCGGTTCCCAAAGAGCTTTAGAACAAAGCATAGTTTTCCCTGCTGGCTCTTTGGGCGTGGGACCAATCTCCAGCCATATGGCCATTTTGTGCCTGATGCGGCGCCAAGTGGGAAAGGGTGGTTTTGAGGCTGAAGGCAGCAGGAAAGCCTGCAGCCCCCAGGTCTGTGGGGCTACGCAAGCGGTTCCCAAAGAGCTTTAGAACAAGGCATAGTTTTCCCTGCTGGCTCTTTGGGCGGGGGACCCATCTCCAGCCATATGGCCATTTTTGTGCCTGGCGCGGCGCCAAGTGGGAAAGGGTGGTTTTGAGGCTGAAGGCAGCAGGAAAGCCTGCAGCCCCCAAGTCTGTGGGGCTACGCAAGCGGTTCCCAAAGAGATTTAGAACAAGGCATACTTTTCCCTGCTGGCTCTTTGGGCGTGGGACCCATATCCAGCCATGTGACCATTTTTGTGCCTGGCGCGGCGCCAAGTGGGAAAGTGTGGTTTTGAGGCTGAAGGCAGCAGGAAAGCCTGCAGCCCCCAGGTCTGTGGGGCTACGCAAGCGTGTCCAAAAGAGCTTTAGAACAAGGCATAGTTTTCCCTGCTGGCTCTTTGGGCGTGGGACCCATCTCCAGCCATATGGCCATTTTTGTGCCTGGCGCGGCGCCAAGTGGGAAAGGGTGGTTTTGAGGCTGAAGGGAGCAGGAAAGCCTGCAACCCCTAGGTCTGTGGGGCTACGCAAGCGGTTCCCAAAGAGCTTTAGAACAAGGCATGGTTTTCCCTGCTAGCTCTTTGGGCGGGGGACCCATCTCCAGCCATACGGCCATTTCTGAGCCTGGCGCGGCGCCAAGTGGGAAAGGGTGGTTTTGAGGTTGAAGGCAGCAGGAAAGCCTGCAGCCCCCAGGTCTGTGGGGCTACGCAACCGGTTCCCAAAAAGCTTTAGAACAAGGCATAGTTTTCCCTGCTGGCTCTTTGGGCGTGGGACCCATCTCCAGCCATATGGCCATTTTTGTGCCTGGTGAGGCGCCAAGTGGGAAAGGGTGGTTTTGAGGCTGAAGGCAGCAGGAAAGCCTGCAGCCCCCAGGTCTGTGGGACTACGCAAGCAGTTCCCAAAGAGCTTTAGAACAAAGCATAGTTTTCCCTGCTGGCTCTTTGGGCGTGGGACCCATCTCCAGACATATGGCCATTTTGTGCCTGATGCGGCGCCAAGTGGGAAAGGGTGGTTTTGAGGCTGAAGGCAGCAGGAAAGCCTGCAGCCCCCAGGTCTGTGGGGCTACGCAAGCGGTTCCCAAAGAGCTTTAGAACAAGGCATAGTTTTCCCTGCTGGCTCTTTGGGCGTGGGACCCATCTCCACCCATATAGCCATTTTTGTGCCTGGCGAGGCGCCAAGTGGGAAAGGGTGGTTTTGAGGCTGAAGGCAGCAGGAAAGCCTGCAGCCCCCAGGTCTGTGGGACTACGCAAGCAGTTCCCAAAGAGCTTTAGAACAAGGCATAGTTTTCCCTGCTGGCTCTTTGGGCGTGGGACCAATCTCCAGCCATATGGCCATTTTGTGCCTGATGCGGCGCCAAGTCAAAAAGGGTGGTTTTGAGGCTGAAGGCAGCAGGAAAGCCTGAAGCCCCCAGGTCTGTGGGGCTACGCAAGCGGTTCCCAAAGAGCTTTAGAACAAGGCATAGTTTTCCCTGCTGGCTCTTTGGGCGGGGGACCCATCTCCAGCCATATGGCCATTTTTGTGCCTGGCGCGGCGCCAAGTGGGAAAGGGTGGTTTTGAGGCTGAAGGCAGCAGGAAAGCCTGCAGCCCCCAAGTCTGTGGGGCTACGCAAGCGGTTCCCAAAGAGATTTAGAACAAGGCATACTTTTCCCTGCTGGCTCTTTGGGCGTGGGACCCATATCCAGCCATGTGACCATTTTTGTGCCTGGCGCGGCGCCAAGTGGGAAAGTGTGGTTTTGAGGCTGAAGGCAGCAGGAAAGCCTGCAGCCCCCAGGTCTGTGGGGCTACGCAAGCGTGTCCAAAAGAGCTTTAGAACAAGGCATAGTTTTCCCTGCTGGCTCTTTGGGCGTGGGACCCATCTCCAGCCATATGGCCATTTTTGTGCCTGGCGCGGCGCCAAGTGGGAAAGGGTGGTTTTGAGGCTGAAGGGAGCAGGAAAGCCTGCAACCCCTAGGTCTGTGGGGCTACGCAAGCGGTTCCCAAAGAGCTTTAGAACAAGGCATAGTTTTCCCTGCTAGCTCTTTGGGCGGGGGACCCATCTCCAGCCATACGGCCATTTCTGAGCCTGGCGCGGCGCCAAGTGGGAAAGGGTGGTTTTGAGGTTGAAGGCAGCAGGAAAGCCTGCAGCCCCCAGGTCTGTGGGGCTACGCAACCGGTTCCCAAAAAGCTTTAGAACAAGGCATAGTTTTCCCTGCTGGCTCTTTGGGCGTGGGACCCATCTCCAGCCATATGGCCATTTTTGTGCCTGGTGAGGCGCCAAGTGGGAAAGGGTGGTTTTGAGGCTGAAGGCAGCAGGAAAGCCTGCAGCCCCCAGGTCTGTGGGACTACGCAAGCAGTTCCCAAAGAGTTTAGAACAAAGCATAGTTTTCCCTGCTGGCTCTTTGGGCGTGGGACCCATCTCCAGACATATGGCCATTTTGTGCCTGATGCGGCGCCAAGTGGGAAAGGGTGGTTTTGAGGCTGAAGGCAGCAGGAAAGCCTGCAGCCCCCAGGTCTGTGGGGCTACGCAAGCGGTTCCCAAAGAGCTTTAGAACAAGGCATAGTTTTCCCTGCTGGCTCTTTGGGCGTGGGACCCATCTCCACCCATATAGCCATTTTTGTGCCTGGCGAGGCGCCAAGTGGGAAAGGGTGGTTTTGAGGCTGAAGGCAGCAGGAAAGCCTGCAGCCCCCAGGTCTGTGGGACTACGCAAGCAGTTCCCAAAGAGCTTTAGAACAAGGCATAGTTTTCCCTGCTGGCTCTTTGGGCGTGGGACCAATCTCCAGCCATATGGCCATTTTGTGCCTGATGCGGCGCCAAGTCAAAAAGGGTGGTTTTGAGGCTGAAGGCAGCAGGAAAGCCTGAAGCCCCCAGGTCTGTGGGGCTACGCAAGCGGTTCCCAAAGAGCTTTAGAACAAGGCATAGTTTTCCCTGCTGGCTCTTTGGGCGTGGCACCCATCTCCACCCATATGGCCATTTTTGTGCCTGGCGCGGCGCCAAGTGGGAAAGGGTGGTTTTGAGGCTGAAGGCAGCAGGAAAGCCTGCAGCCCCCAGGTCTGAGGGACTACGCAAGCAGTTCCCAAAGAGCTTTAGAACAAGGCATAGTTTTCCCTGCTGGCTCTTTGGGCGTGGGACCCATCTCCAGCCATATGGCCATTTTGTGCCTGATGCGGCGCCAAGTGGGAAAGGGTGGTTTTGAGGCTGAAGGCAGCAGGAAAGCCTGCAGCCCCCAGGTCTGTGGGGCTACGCAAGCGGTTCCCAAAGAGCTTTAGAACAAGGCATAGTTTTCCCTGCTGGCTCTTTGGGCGTGGGACCCATCTCCAGCCATATGGCCATTTTTGTGCCTGGCGCGGCGCCAAGTGGGAAAGGGTGGTTTTGAGGCTGAAGGCAGCAGGAAAGCCTGCAGCCCCCAGGTCTGTGGGGCTACGCAAGCGGTTCCCAAAGAGCTTGAGAACAAGGCATAGTTTTCCCTGCTGGCTCTTTGGGCGTGGGACCCATCTCCAGCCATATGGCCATTTTTGTGCCTGGCGCGGCGCCAAGTGGGAAAGGGTGGTTTTGAGGCTGAAGGGAGCAGGAAAGCCTGCAGCCCCTAGGCCTGTGGGGCTACGCAAGCGGTTCCCAAAGAGCTTTAGAACAAGGCATAGTTTTCCCTGCTGGCTCTTTGGGCGTGGCACCAATCTCCAGAGATATATGGCCATTTTTGTGCCTGGCGCGGCGCCAAGTGGGAAAGGGTGGTTTTGAGGCTGAAGGCAGCAGGAAAGCCTGCAGCCCCCAGGTCTGAGGGACTACGCAAGCAGTTCCCAAAGAGCTTTAGGACAAGGCATAGTTTTCCCTGCTGGCTCTTTGGGCGTGGGACCAATCTCCAGCCATATGGCCATTTCTGTGCCTGGCTGAAGGCAGCAGGAAAGTCTGCAGCCCCCAGGTCTGTGGGGCTACGCAAGCGGTTCCCAAAGAGCTTTAGAACAAGGCATAGTTTTCCCTGCTGGCTCTTTGGGCACGGGACCCATCTCCAGCCATACGGCCATTTCTGTGCCTGGCGCGGCACCAAGTGGGAAAGGGTGGTTTTGAGGCTGAAGGCAGCAGGAAAGCCTGCAGCCCCCATGTCTGTGGGGCTACGCAAGCGGTTCCCAAAGAGCTTTAGAACAAGGCATAGTTTTCCCTGCTGGCTCTTTGGGCGTGGGACCCATCTCCAGACAGATGGCCATTTTTGTGCCTGCTGCGGCGCCAAGTGGGAAAGGGTGGTTTTGAGGCTGAAGGCAGCAGGAAAGCCTGCAGCCCCCAAGTCTGTGGGGCTACGCAAGCGGTTCCCAAAGAGATTTAGAACAAAGCATAGTTTTCCCTGCTGGCTCTTTGGGCGTGGGACCAATCTCCAGCCATATGGCCATTTTGTGCCTGATGCGGCGCCAAGTGGGAAAGGGTGGTTTTGAGGCTGAAGGCAGCAGGAAAGCCTGCAGCCCC
The DNA here is from genome assembly GCF_028500815.1 of Rissa tridactyla. Taxonomy (NCBI): domain Eukaryota; kingdom Metazoa; phylum Chordata; class Aves; order Charadriiformes; family Laridae; genus Rissa; species Rissa tridactyla. Next base: position 44,149,139 of record NC_071472.1, read on the forward strand.
CAGGTCTGTGGGGCTACGCAAGCGGTTCCCAAAGAGCTTTAGAACAAGGCATAGTTTTCCCTGCTGGCTCTTTGGGCGTGGGACCCATCTCCAGCCATATGGCCATTTTTGTGCCTGGCGCGGCGCCAAGTGGGAAAGGGTGGTTTTGAGGCTGAAGGCAGCAGGAAAGCCTGCAGCCCCCAGGTCTGTGGGGCTACGCAAGCGTGTCCAAAAGAGCTTTAGAACAAGGCATAGTTTTCCCTGCTGGCTCTTTGGGCGTGGGACCCATCTCCAGCCATATGGCCATTTTTGTGCCTGGCGCGGCGCCAAGTGCGAAAGGGTGGTTTTGAGGCTGAAGGCAGCAGGAAAGCCTGCAGCCCCCAGGTCTGTGGGGCTACGCAAGCGGTTCCCAAAGAGCTTTAGAACAAGGCATAGTTTTCCCTGCTGGCTCTTTGGGCGTGGGACCCATCTCCAGCCATATGGCCATTTTTGTGCCTGGCGCGGCGCCAAGTGGGAAAGGGTGGTTTTGAGGCTGAAGGGAGCAGGAAAGCCTGCAGCCCCTAGGCCTGTGGGGCTACGCAAGCGGTTCCCAAAGAGCTTTAGAACAAGGCATAGTTTTCCCTGCTAGCTCTTTGGGCGGGGGACCCATTTCCAGCCATATGGCCATTTCTGTGCCTGGCGCGGCGCCAAGTGGGAAAGGGTGGTTTTGAGGCTGAAGGCAGCAGGAAAGCCTGCAGCCCCCAGGTCTGTGGGGCTACGCAAGCGGTTCCCAAAGAGCTTTAGAACAAGGCATAGTTTTCCCTGCTGGCTCTTTGGGCGTGGGACCCATATCCAGCCATATGGCCATTTTTGTGCCTGGCGCGGCGCCAAGTGGGAAAGGGTGGTTTTGAGGCTGAAGGCAGCAGGAAAGCCTGCAGCCCCCAGGTCTGTTGGGCTACACAAGCAGTTCCCAAAGAGCTTTAGAACAAGGCATAGTTTTCCCTGCTGGCTCTTTGGGCGTGGGACCAATCTCCAGACAGATGGCCATTTTTGTGCCTGGCGCGGCGCCAAGTGGGAAAGGGTGGTTTTGAGGCTGAAGGCAGCAGGAAAGCCTGCAGCCCCCAGGTCTGTGGGGCTACGCAAGCGGTTCCCAAAGAGCTTTAGAACAAGGCATAGTTTTCCCTGCTGGCTCTTTGGGCGTGGCACCCATCTCCAGCCATATGGCTATTTTTGTGCCTGGCGCGGCGCCAACTGGGAAGGGTGGTTTTGAGGTTGAAGGCAGCAGGAAAGCCTGCAGCCCCCAGGTCTGTGGGGCTACGCAAGCGGTTCCCAAAGGCTTTTACCACAAGGCATAGTTTTCCCTGCTGGCTCTTTGGGCGTGGGACCCATCTCCAGCCATATGGCCATTTCTGTGCCTGGCGCGGCGCCAAGTGGGAAAGGGTGGTTTGGAGGTTGAAGGCAGCAGGAAAGCCTGCAGCCCCCAGGTCTGTGGGGCTACGCAAGCGGTTCCCAAAGAGCTTTAGAACAAGGCATAGTTTTCCCTGCTAGCTCTTTGGGCGGGGGACCCATCTCCAGCCATACAGCCATTTTTGTGCCTGGCGCGGCGCCAAGTGGGAAAGGGTGGTTTTGAGGCTGAAGGCAGCAGGAAAGCCTGCAGCCCCCAGGTCTGTGGGGCTACGCAAGCGTGTCCCAAAGAACTTTACCACAAGGCATAGTTTTCCCTGCTGGCTCTTTGGGCGTGGCACCAATCTCCAGAGATATATGGCCATTTTTGCGCCTGGCGCGGCGCCAAATGGGAAAGGGTGGTTTTGAGGCTGAAGGCAGCAGGAAAGCCTGCAGCCCCCAGGTCTGTGGGGCTACGCAAGTGGTTCCCAAAGAGCTTTAGAACAAGGCATAGTTTTCCCTGCTGGCTCTTTGGGCGTGGCACCAATCTCCAGAGATATATGGCCATTTTTGTGCCTGGCGCGGTGCCAAGTGGGAAAGGGTGTTTTTGAGGCTGAAGGCAGCAGGAAAGCCTGCAGCCCCCAGGTCTGTGGGGCTACGCAAGCGGTTCCCAAAGAGCTTTAGAACAAGGCATAGTTTTCCCAGCTGGCTCTTTGGGCGTGAGATCCATCTCCAGCCATATGGCCATTTTTGTGCCTGGCGCAGCGCCAAGTGGGAAAGGGTGGTTTTGAGGCTGAAGGCAGCAGGAAAGCCTGCAGCCCCCAGGTCTGTGGGGCTACACAAGCGGTTCCCAAAGAGCTTTAGAACAAGGCATAGTTTTCCCTGCTGGCTCTTTGGGCATGGGACCCATCTCCTGTCATATGGCCATTTTTGTGCCTGGCGCGGCGCCAAGTGGGAAAGGGTGGTTTTGAGGCTGAAGGCAGCAGGAAAGCCTGCAGCCCCAAGGTGTGTGGGGCTACGCAAGTGGTTCCCAAAGAGCTTTAGAACAAGGCATAGTGTTCCCTGCTGGCTCTTTGGGCGTGGGACCCATCTCCAGCCATATGGCCATTTTTGTGCCTGCCGCAGCGCCAAGTGGGAAAGGGTGGTTTTGAGGCTGAAGGCAGCAGGAAAGCCTGCAGCCCCAAGGTCTGTGGGGCTACGCAAGTGGTTCCCAAAGAGCTTTAGAACAAGGCATAGTTTTCCCTGCTGGCTCTTTGGGCGTTGGACAAGTCTCCAAACATACGGAAAATTTGGATGCTGGCGAGGCGCCAAGTGGGAAAGGGTGGTTTTGAGGCTGAAGGCAGCAGGAAAGCCTGCAGCCCCAAGGTGTGATGGGCCACGCAAGCGGTTCCCAAAGAGCTTTAGAACAAGGCATAGTTTTCCCTGCTGGCTCTTTGGGCCTGGCACCCATCTCCAGCCATATGGCCATTTTTGGGCCTGGCGCGGTGCCAAGTGGGAAAGGGTGGTTTTGAGGCTGAAGGCAGCAGGAAAGCCTGCAGCCCCTAGGTCTGTGGGGCTACGCAAGCGGTTCCCAAAGAGCTTTAGAACAAGGCATAGTTTTCCCTGCTGGCTCTTTGGGCGGGGGACCCACCTCCACCCATATGGCCATTTTTGTGCCTGGCGCGGCGCCAAGTGGGAAAGGGCGGTTTGGAGGCTGAAGGCAGCAGGAAAGCCTGCAGCCCCCAGGTCTGTGGGGCTACGCAAGCGGTTCCCAAAGAGCTTTAGAACAAGGTATAGTTTTCCCTGCTAGCTCCTTGGGCTTGGCACCAATCTCCAGAGATATATGGCCATTTTTGTGCCTGGCGCAGTGCCAAGTGGGAAAGGGTGGTTTTGAGGCTGAAGGCAGCAGGAAAGCCTGCAGCCCCCAGGTCTGTGGGGCTACGCCACCGGTTCCCAAAGAGCTTTAGAACAAGGCATAGTTTTCCCTGCTGGCTCTTTGGGCGTGGGACCCATCTCCAGCCATATGGCCATTTTTGTGCCTGGCGCGGCGCCAAGTGGGAAAGGGTGGTTTTGAGGCTGAAGGCAGCAGGAAAGCCTGCAGCCCCAAGGTGTGTGGGGCTACGCAAGTGGTTCCCAAAGAGCTTTAGAACAAGGCATAGTGTTCCCTGCTGGCTCTTTGGGCGTGGGACCCATCTCCAGCCATATGGCCATTTTTGTGCCTGGCGCGGTGCCAAGTGGGAAAGGGTGGTTTTGAGGCTGAAGGCAGCAGGAAAGCCTGCAGCCCCAAGGTCTGTGGGGCTACGCAAGTGGTTCCCAAAGAGCTTTAGAACAAGGCATAGTTTTCCCTGCTGGCTCTTTGGGCGTTGGACAAGTCTCCACACATATGGAAATTTTGGATGCTGGCGAGGCGCCAAGTGGGAAAGGGTGGTTTTGAGGCTGAAGGCAGCAGGAAAGCCTGCAGCCCCAAGGTGTGATGGGCCACGCAAGCGGTTCCCAAAGAGCTTTAGAACAAGGCATAGTTTTCCCTGCTGGCTCTTTGGGCGTGGGACCCATCTCCACCCATATGGCCATTTTTGTGCCTGGCGCGGCTCCAATTGGGAAAGGGTGGTTTTGAGGCTGAAGGCAGCAGGAAAGCCTGCAGCCCCCAGGTCTGTGGGGCTACGCAAGTGGTTCCCAAAGAGCTTTAGAACAAGGCATAGTTTTCCCTGCTGGCTCTTTGGGCGGGGGACCAATCTCCAGCCATATGGCCATTTTTGTGCCTGGCGCTGCGCCAAGTGGGAAAGGGTGGTTTTGAGGCTGAAGGCAGCAGGAAAGCCTGCAGCCCCCAGGTCTGTGGGGCTACGCAAGCGGTTCCCAAAGAGCTTTAGAACAAGGCATAGTTTTCCCTGCTGCCAATTTGGGCGGGGGACCAATCTCCAGCCATATGGACATTTTTGGGCCTGGCGCGGTGCCAAGTGGGAAAGGGTGGTTTTGAGGCTGAAGGCAGCAGGAAAGCCTGCAGCCCCTAGGTCTGTGGGGCTACGCAAGCGGTTCCCAAAGAGCTTTAGAACAAGGCATAGTTTTCCCTGCTGGCTCTTTGGGCGGGGGACCCATCTCCACCCATATGGCCATTTTTGTGCCTGGCGCGGCGCCAAGTGGGAAAGGGCGGTTTGGAGGCTGAAGGCAGCAGGAAAGCCTGCAGCCCCCAGGTCTGTGGGGCTACGCAAGCGGTTCCCAAAGAGCTTTAGAACAAGGTATAGTTTTCCCTGCTAGCTCCTTGGGCTTGGCACCAATCTCCAGAGATATATGGCCATTTTTGTGCCTGGCGCAGTGCCAAGTGGGAAAGGGTGGTTTTGAGGCTGAAGGCAGCAGGAAAGCCTGCAGCCCCCAGGTCTGTGGGGCTACGCCACCGGTTCCCAAAGAGCTTTAGAACAAGGCATAGTTTTCCCTGCTGGCTCTTTGGGCGTGGGACCCATCTCCAGCCATATGGCCACTTTTGTGCCTGGCGCGGCGCCAAGTGGGAAAGGGTGGTTTTGAGGCTGAAGGCAGCAGGAAAGCCTGCAGCCCCAAGGTGTGTGGGGCTACGCAAGTGGTTCCCAAAGAGCTTTAGAACAAGGCATAGTGTTCCCTGCTGGCTCTTTGGGCGTGGGACCCATCTCCAGCCATATGGCCATTTTTGTGCCTGGCGCGGTGCCAAGTGGGAAAGGGTGGTTTTGAGGCTGAAGGCAGCAGGAAAGCCTGCAGCCCCAAGGTCTGTGGGGCTACGCAAGTGGTTCCCAAAGAGCTTTAGAACAAGGCATAGTTTTCCCTGCTGGCTCTTTGGGCGTTGGACAAGTCTCCACACATATGGAAATTTTGGATGCTGGCGAGGCGCCAAGTGGGAAAGGGTGGTTTTGAGGCTGAAGGCAGCAGGAAAGCCTGCAGCCCCAAGGTGTGATGGGCCACGCAAGCGGTTCCCAAAGAGCTTTAGAACAAGGCATAGTTTTCCCTGCTGGCTCTTTGGGCGTGGGACCCATCTCCACCCATATGGCCATTTTTGTGCCTGGCGCGGCTCCAATTGGGAAAGGGTGGTTTTGAGGCTGAAGGCAGCAGGAAAGCCTGCAGCCCCCAGGTGTGTGGGGCTACGCAAGCGGTTCCCAAAGAGCTTTAGAACAAGGCATAGTTTTCCCTGCTGGCAATTTGGGCGTGGGACCAATCTCCAGCCATATGGACATTTTGTGCCTGATGCGGCGCCAAGTGGGAAAGGGTGGTTTTGAGGCTGAAGGCAGCAGGAAAGCCTGCAGCCCCCAGGTCTGTGGGGCTACGCAAGTGGTTCCCAAAGAGCTTTAGAACAAGGCATAGTGTTCCCTGCTGGCTCTTTGGGCGGGGGACGCATCTCCAGCCATATGGCCATTTTTGTGCCTGGCGCGGCGCCAAGTGGGAAAGGGTGGTTTTGAGGCTGAAGGCAGCAGGAAAGCCTGCAGCCCCCAGGTCTGTGGGGCTACGCAAGCGGTTCCCAAAGAGCTTTAGAACAAAGCATAGTTTTCCCTGCTGGCAATTTGGGCGTGGGACCAATCTCCAGCCATATGGACATTTTGTGCCTGATGCGGCGCCAAGTGGGAAAGGGTGGTTTTGAGGCTGAAGGCAGCAGGAAAGCCTGCAGCCCCCAGGTCTGTGGGGCTACGCAAGCGGTTCCCAGAGAGCTTTAGAACAAGGCATAATTTTCCCTGCTGGCTCTTTGGGCGGGGGACCCACCTCCAGTCACATGACCATTTTGGTGCCTGATGCGACGCCAAGTGGGAAAGGGTGGTTTTGAGGCTGAAGGCAGCAGGAAAGCCTGCAGCCCCCAGGTCTGTGGGGCTACGCAAGCCGTTCGCAAAGAGCTTTAGAACAAGGCATAATTTTCCCTGCTTCCTCTTTGGGCGGGGCACCCATCTCCAGCCATATGGCCATTTTTGTGCCTGGCGCGGCGCCAAGTGGGAAAGGGTGGTTTTGAGGCTGCAGGCAGCAGGAAAGCCTGCAGCCCCCAGGTCTGTGGGGCTACGCAAGCGGTTCCCAAAGAGCTTTAGAACAAAGCATAGTTTTCCCTGCTGGCAATTTGGGCGTGGGACCAATCTCCAGCCATATGGACATTTTGTGCCTGATGCGGCGCCAAGTGGGAAAGGGTGGTTTTGAGGCTGAAGGCAGCAGGAAAGCCTGCAGCCCCCAGGTCTGTGGGGCTACGCAAGTGGTTCCCAAAGAGCTTTAGAACAAGGCATTATTTTCCCTGCTGGCTCTTTGGGCGGGGGACCCACCTCCAGTCACATGACCATTTTGGTGCCTGATGCGACGCCAAGTGGGAAAGGGTGGTTTTGAGGCTGAAGGCAGCAGGAAAGCCTGCAGCCCCCAGGTCTGTGGGGCTACGCAAGTGGTTCCCAAAGAGCTTTAGAACAAGGCATAGTTTTCCCTGCTGGCTCTTTGGGCGTGGGACCAATCTCCAGCCATATGGCCATTTTTGTGCCTGGCGCGGCGCCAAGTGGGAAAGGGTGGTTTTGAGGCTGAAGGCAGCAGGAAAGACTGCAGCCCCCAGGTCTGTGGGGCTACGCAAGCGGTTCCCAAAGAGCTTTAGAACAAGGCATAGTTTTCCCTGCTGGCAATTTGGGCGTGGGACCAATCTCCAGCCATATGGACATTTTGTGCCTGATGCGGCGCCAAGTGGGAAAGGGTGGTTTTGAGGCTGAAGGCAGCAGGAAAGCCTGCAGCCCCCAGGTCTGTGGGGCTACGCAAGCGGTTCCCAAAGAGCTTTAGATCAAGGCATAGCTTTCCCTGCTGGCTCTTTGGGCGTTGGACAAGTCTCCACACATATGGCCATTTTTGTGCCTGCTGCAGCGCCAAGTGGGAAAGGGTGGTTTGGAGGCTGAAGGCAGCAGGAAAGCCTGCAGCCCCAAGGTGTGACGGGACACGCAAGCGGTTCCCAAAGAGCTTTAGAACAAGGCATAGTTTTCCCTGCTGGCTCTTTGGGCGTGGCACCTATCTCCAGCCATATGACCATTTTTGTGCCTGGCGCGGTGCCAAGTGGGAAAGGGTGGTTTTGAGGCTGAAGGCAGCAGGAAAGCCTGCAGCCCCCAGGTCTGTTGGGCTACGCAAGCGGTTCCCAAAGAGCTTTAGAACAAAGCATAGTTTTCCCTGCTGGCTCTTTGGGCGTGGCACCCATCTCCAGCCATATGGCCATTTTTGTGGCTGGCGCGGCACCAAGTAAGAAAGGGTGGTTTTGAGGCTGAAGGCAGCAGGAAAGCCTGCAGCCCCCAGGTCTGTGGGGCTACGCAAGCGGTTCCCAAAGAGCTTTAGAACAAGGCATAGTTTTCCCTGCTGGCAATTTGGGCGTGGGACCAATCTCCAGCCATATGGACATGTTGTGCCTGATGCGGCGCCAAGTGGGAAAGGGTGGTTTTGAGGCTGAAGGCAGCAGGAAAGCCTGCAGCCCCCAGGTCTGTGGGGCTACGCAAGTGGTTCCCAAAGAGCTTTAGAACAAGGCATAGTTTTCCCTGCTGGCTCTTTGGGCGGGGGACGCATCTCCAGCCATATGGCCATTTTTGTGCCTGGCGCGGTGCCAAGTGGGAAAGGGCGGTTTTGAGGCTGAACGCAGCAGGAAAGCCTGCAGCCCCCAGGTCTGTGGGGCTACGCCACCGGTTCCCAAAGAGCTTTAGAACAAGGCATAGTTTTCCCTGCTGGCTCCTTGGACGTGGGACCCATCTCCAGCCATATGGCCATTTTTGTGCCTGGCGCGGTGCCAAGTGGGAAAGGGTGGTTTTGAGGCTGAAGGCAGCAGGAAAGCCTGCAGCCCCCAGGTCTGTGGGGATACGCAAGCGGTTCCCAAAGAGCTTTAGAACAAGGCATAGTTTTCCCTGCTGGCTCTTTGGGCGTGGGACCCATCTCCAGCCATATGGCCATTTTTGTGCCTGGCGAGGCGCCAAGTGGGAAAGGGTGGTTTTGAGGCTGAAGGCAGCAGGAAAGCCTGCAGCCCCCAGGTCTGTGGGGCTACGCAAGCGGTTCCCAAAGAGCTTTAGAACAAGGCATAGTTTTCCCTGCTAGCTCCTTGGACGGGGGACCAATCTCCAGCCATACGGCCATTTCTGTGCCTGGGGCGGCTCCAATTGGGAAAGGGTGGTTTTGAAGTTGAATGCAGCAGGAAAGCCTGCAGCCCCCAGGTCTGTGGGGCTACGCAAGCGGTTCCCAAAGAGCTTTAGAACAAGGCATAGTTTTCCCTGCTGGCTCTTTGGGCGTGGGACCCATCTCCAGCCATATGGCCATTTTTGTGCCTGCCGCAGCGCCAAGTGGGAAAGGGTGGTTTTGAGGCTGAAGGCAGCAGGAAAGCCTGCAGCCCCCAGGTCTGTGGGGCTACGCAAGCGGTTCCCAAAGAGCTTTAGAACAAGGCATAGTTTTCCCTGCTGGCTCTTTGGGCGTGGGACCCATCTCCAGCCATATGGCCATTTTTGTGCCTGGCGCGGTGCCAAGTGGGAAAGGGTGGTTTGGAGGCTGAAGGCAGCAGGAAAGCCTGCAGCCCCCAGGTGTGTGGGGCTACGCAAGTGGTTCCCAAAGAGCTTGAGAACAAGGCATATTTTTCCCTGCTGGCTCTTTGGGCGTGGGACCAATCTCCAGACAGATGGCCATTTTTGTGCCGGTCGTGGCGCCAAGTGGGAAAGGGTGGTTTTGAGGCTGAAGGCAGCAGGAAAGCCTGCAGCCCCCAGGTCTGTGGGGCTACGCAAGCGTGTCCAAAAGAGCTTTAGAACAAGGCATAGTTTTCCCTGCTGGCTCTTTGGGCGTGGGACCAATCTCCAGACAGATGGCCATTTTTGTGCCTGCCGCAGCGCCAAGTGGGAAAGGGTGGTTTTGAGGCTGAAGGCAGCAGGAAAGCCTGCAGCCCCCAGGTCTGTGGGGCTACGCAAGCGGTTCCCAAAGAGCTTTAGAACAAGGCATAGTTTTCCCTGCTGGCTCTTTGGGCGTGGGACCCATCTCCAGCCATATGGCCATTTTTGTGCCTAGAGCGGTGCCAAGTGGGAAAGGGTGGTTTTGAGGCTGAAGGCAGCAGGAAAGCCTGCAGCCCCCAGGTCTGTGGGGCTACGCAAGCGGTTCCCAAAGAGCTTAGAACAAAGCATAGTTTTCCCTGCTGGCAATTTGGGCGTGGGACCAATCTCCAGCCATATGGACATTTTGTGCCTGATGCGGCGCCAAGTGGGAAAGGGTGGTTTTGAGGCTGAAGGCAGCAGGAAAGCCTGCAGCCCCCAGGTCTGTGGGGCTACGCAAGTGGTTCCCAAAGAGCTTTAGAACAAGGCATAGTTTTCCCTGCTGGCTCTTTGGGCGGGGGACCCACCTCCAGTCACATGACCATTTTGGTGCCTGATGCGACGCCAAGTGGGAAAGGGTGGTTTTGAGGCTGAAGGCAGCAGGAAAGCCTGCAGCCCCCAGGTCTGTGGGGCTACGCAAGCCGTTCGCAAAGAGCTTTAGAACAAAGCATAATTTTCCCTGCTTCCTCTTTGGGCGGGGCACCCATCTCCAGCCATATGACCATTTTTGTGCCTGGCGCGGTGCCAAGTGGGAAAGGGTGGTTTTGAGGCTGAAGGCAGCAGGAAAGCCTGCAGCCCCCAGGTCTGTGGGGCTACGCAAGCGGTTCCCAAAGAGCTTTAGAACAAGGCATAGTTTTCCCTGCTGGCTCTTTGGGCGTTGGACAAGTCTGCACACATATGGAAATTTTGGATGCTGGCGAGGCGCCAAGTGGGAAAGGGTGGTTTTGAGGCTGAAGGCAGCAGGAAAGCCTGCAGCCCTCAGGTCTGTGGGGCTACGCAAGCGGTTCCCAAAGAGCTTTAGAACAAGGCATAGTTTTCCCTGCTGTCTCTTTGGGCGTGGGACCCATCTCCAGCCATATGGCCATTTTTGTGCCTGGCGCAGTGCCAAGTGGGAAAGGGTGGTTTGGAGGCTGAAGGCAGCAGGAAAGTTTGCAGCCCCAAGGTGTGTGGGGCTACGCAAGCGGTTCCCAAAGTGCTTTAGAACAAGGCATAGTTTTCCCTGCTGGCTCTTTGGGCGTGGGACCCATCTCCAGCCATATGGCCATTTTTGTGCCTGCCGCAGCGCCAAGTGGGAAAGGGTGGTTTTGAGGCTGAAGGCAGCAGGAAAGCCTGCAGCCCCAAGGTCTGTGGGGCTACGCAAGTGGTTCCCAAAGAGCTTTAGAACAAGGCATAGTTTTCCCTGCTGGCTCTTTGGGCGTTGGACAAGTCTCCACACATATGGAAATTTTGGATGCTGGCGATGAACCAAGTGGGAAAGGGTGGTTTTGAGGCTGAAGGCAGCAGGAAAGCCTGCAGCCCCAAGGTGTGACGGGCCACGCAAGCGGTTCCCAAAGAGCTTTAGAACAAGGCATAGTTTTCCCTGCTGGCTCTTTGGGCGTGGCACCTATCTCCAGCCATATGACCATTTTTGTGCCTGGCGCGGTGCCAAGTGGGAAAGGGTGGTTTTGAGGCTGAAGGCAGCAGGAAAGCCTGCAGCCCCCAGGTGTGTGGGGCTACGCAAGCGGTTCCCAAAGAGCTTTAGAACAAGGCATAGTTTTCCCTGCTGGCTCTTTGGGCGTGGGACCCATCTCCAGCCATATGGCCATTTTTGTGCCTGCCGCAGCGCCAAGTGGGAAAGGGTGGTTTTGAGGCTGAAGGCAGCAGGAAAGCCTGCAGCCCCCAGGTCTGTGGGGCTACGCAAGCGGTTCCCAAAGAGCTTTAGAACAAGGCATAGTTTTCCCTGCTGGCTCTTTGGGCGGGGGACCCATCTCCAGACAGATGGCCATTTTTGTGCCTGGCGCGGTGCCAAGTGGGAAAGGGTGGTTTGGAGGCTGAAGGCAGCAGGAAAGTTTGCAGCCCCAAGGTGTGTGGGGCTACGCAAGCGGTTCCCAAAGTGCTTTAGAACAAGGCATAGTTTTCCCTGCTGGCTCTTTGGGCGTGGGACCCATCTCCAGCCATATGGCCATTTTTGTGCCTGCCGCAGCGCCAAGTGGGAAAGGGTGGTTTTGAGGCTGAAGGCAGCAGGAAAGCCTGCAGCCCCAAGGTCTGTGGGGCTACGCAAGTGGTTCCCAAAGAGCTTTAGAACAAGGCATAGTTTTCCCTGCTGGCTCTTTGGGCGTGGCACCTATCTCCAGCCATATGACCATTTTTGTGCCTGGCGCGGTGCCAAGTGGGAAAGGGTGGTTTTGAGGCTGAAGGCAGCAGGAAAGCCTGCAGCCCCCAGGTCTGTGGGGCTACGCAAGCGGTTCCCAAAGAGCTTTAGAACAAGGCATAGTTTTCCCTGCTGGCTCTTTGGGCGTGGGACCCATCTCCAGCCATATGGCCATTTTTGTGGCTGGCGCGGCACCAAGTAAGAAAGGGTGGTTTTGAGGCTGAAGGCAGCAGGAAAGCCTGCAGCCCCCAGGTCTGTGGGGCTACGCAAGCGGTTCCCAAAGAGCTTTAGAACAAGGCATAGTTTTCCCTGCTGCCAATTTGGGCGTGGGACCAATCTCCAGCCATATGGACATTTTGTGCCTGATGCGGCGCCAAGTGAGAAAGGGTGGTTTTGAGGCTGAAGGCAGCAGGAAAGCCTGCAGCCCCCAGGTGTGTGGGGCTACGCAAGTGGTTCCCAAAGAGCTTTAGAACAAAGCATAGTTTTCCCTGCTGGCTCTTTGGGCGGGGGACGCATCTCCAGCCATATGGCCATTTTTGTGCCTGGCGCGCCGCCAAGTGGGAAAGGGTGGTTTTGAGGCTGAAGGCAGCAGGAAAGCCTGCAGCCCCCAGGTCTGTGGGGCTACGCAAGCGGTTCCCAAAGAGCTTTAGAACAAAGCATAGTTTTCCCTGCTGGCAATTTGGGCGTGGGACCAATCTCCAGCCATATGGACATTTTGTGCCTGATGCGGCGCCAAGTGGGAAAGGGTGGTTTTGAGGCTGAAGGCAGCAGGAAAGCCTGCAGCCCCCAGGTCTGTGGGGCTACGCAAGCGGTTCCCAAAGAGCTTTAGAACAAGGCATAGTTTTCCCTGCTGGCTCTTTGGGCGGGGGACCCACCTCCAGTCACATGACCATTTTGGTGTCTGATGCGACGCCAAGTGGGAAAGGGTGGTTTTGAGGCTGAAGGCAGCAGGAAAGCCTGCAGCCCCCAGGTCTGTGGGGCTACGCCACCGATTCCCAAGGAGCTTTAGAACAAGGCATAGTTTTCCCTGCTGGCTCCTTGGGCGTGGGACCCATCTCCAGCCATATGGCCATTTTTGTGCCTGGCGCGGCGCCAAGTGGGAAAGGGTGGTTTTGAGGCTGAAGGCAGCAGGAAAGCCTGCAGCCCCCAGGTCTGTGGGGCTACGCAAGCGGTTCCCAAAGAGCTTTAGAACAAGGCATAGTTTTCCCTGCTGGCTTTTTGGGCGTGGGACCAATCTCCAGCCATATGGCCATTTTTGTGCCTGGCGCGGCCCTAAGTGGGAAAGGGTGGTTTTGAGGCTGAAGGCAGCAGGAAAGCCTGCAGCCCCCAGGTCTGTGGGGCTACGCAAGCCCTTCCCAAAGAGCTTTAGAACAAGGCATAGTTTTCCCTGCTGGCTCTTTGGGCGTGGGACCCATCTCCAGACAGATGGCCATTTTTGTGACTGGCGAGGCGCCAAGTGGGAAAGGGTGGTTTTGAGGCTGAAGGCAGCAGGAAAGCCTGCAGCCCCTAGGTCTGTGGGGCTACGCAAGCGGTTCCCAAAGAGCTTTAGAACAAGGCATAGTTTTCCCTGCTAGCTCTTTGGGCGGGGGACCAATCTCCAGCCATACGGCCATTTTTGTGCCTGGCGCGGCTCCAGTGGGAAAGGGTGGTTTTGAAGTTGAATGCAGCAGGAAAGCCTGCAGCCCCCAGGTCTGTGGGGCTACGCAAGCGGTTCCCAAAGAGCTTTAGAACAAGGCATAGTTTTCCCTGCTGGCTCTTTGGGCGTGGCACCAATCTCCAGAGATATATGGCCATTTTTGTGCCTGGCGCGGCGCCAAGTGGGAAAGGGTGGTTTGGAGGCTGAAGGCAGCAGGAAAGCCTGCAGCCCCCAGGTCTGTGGGGCTACGCAAGCGGTTCCCAAAGAGCTTTAGAACAAGGCATAGTTTTCCCTGCTGGCTCTTTGGGCGTGGGACCCATCTCCAGCCATATGGCCATTTTTGTGCCTGCCGCAGCGCCAAGTGGGAAAGGGTGGTTTTGAGGCTGAAGGCAGCAGGAAAGCCTGCAGCCCCCAGGTCTCTGGGGCTACGCAAGCGGTTCCCAAAGAGCTTTAGAACAAGGCATAGTTTTCCCTGCTGGCTCTTTGGGCGTGGGACCCATCTCCAGCCATATGGCCATTTTTGTGCCTGGCGCGGCGCCAAGTGGGAAAGGGTGGTTTTGAGGCTGAAGGCAGCAGGAAAGCCTGCAGCCCCAAGGTGTGTGGGGCTACGCAAGTGGTTCCCAAAGAGCTTTAGAACAAGGCATAGTTTTCCCTGCTGGCTCTTTGGGCGTGGGACCCATCTCCAGCCATATGGCCATTTTTGTGCCTACCGCAGCGCCAAGTGGGAAAGGGTGGTTTTGAGGCTGAAGGCAGCAGGAAAGCCTGCAGCCCCAAGGTCTGTGGGGCTACGCAAGTGGTTCCCAAAGAGCTTTAGAACAAGGCATAGTTTTCCCTGCTGGCTCTTTGGGCGTCGGACAAGTCACCACACATATGGAAATTTTGGATGCTGGCGAGGAACCAAGTGGGAAAGGGTAGTTTTGAGGCTGAAGGCAGCAGGAAAGCCTGCAGCCCCAAGGTGTGACGGGACACGCAAGCGGTTCCCAAAGAGCTTTAGAACAAGGCATAGTTTTCCCTGCTGGCTCTTTGGGCGTGGCACCTATCTCCAGCCATATGACCATTTTTGTGCCTGGCGCGGTGCCAAGTGGGAAAGGGTGGTTTTGAGGCTGAAGGCAGCAGGAAAGCCTGCAGCCCCCAGGTCTGTGGGGCTACGCAAGCGGTTCCCAAAGAGCTTTAGAACAAGGCATAGTTTTCCCTGCTGGCTCTTTGGGCGTGGGACCCATCTCCAGCCATATGGCCATTTTTGTGGCTGGCGCAGCACCAAGTAAGAAAGGGTGGTTTTGAGGCTGAAGGCAGCAGGAAAGCCTGCAGCCCCCAGGTCTGTGGGGCTACGCAAGCGGTTCCCAAAGAGCTTTAGAACAAGGCATAGTTTTCCCTGCTGGCAATTTGGGCGTGGGACCAATCTCCAGCCATATGGACATTTTGTGCCTGATGCGGCGCCAAGTGGGAAAGGGTGGTTTTGAGGCTGAAGGCAGCAGGAAAGCCTGCAGCCCCCAGGTGTGTGGGGCTACGCAAGCGGTTCCCAAAGAGCTTTAGAACAAAGCATAGTTTTCCCTGCTGGCTCTTTGGGCGGGGGACGCATCTCCAGCCATATGGCCATTTTTGTGCCTGGCGCGCCGCCAAGTGGGAAAGGGTGGTTTTGAGGCTGAAGGCAGCAGGAAAGCCTGCAGCCCCCAGGTCTGTGGGGCTACGCAAGCGGTTCCCAAAGAGCTTTAGAACAAAGCATAGTTTTCCCTGCTGGCAATTTGGGCGTGGGACCAATCTCCAGCCATATGGACATTTTGTGCCTGATGCGGCGCCAAGTGGGAAAGGGTGGTTTTGAGGCTGAAGGCAGCAGGAAAGCCTGCAGCCCCCAGGTCTGTGGGGCTACGCAAGTGGTTCCAAAGAGCTTTAGAACAAGGCATAGTTTTCCCTGCTGGCTCTTTGGGCGGGGGACCCACCTCCAGTCACATGACCATTTTGGTGTCTGATGCGACGCCAAGTGGGAAAGGGTGGTTTTGAGGCTGAAGGCAGCAGGAAAGCCTGCAGCCCCCAGGTCTGTGGGGCTACGCCACCGATTCCCAAGGAGCTTTAGAACAAGGCATAGTTTTCCCTGCTGGCTCCTTGGGCATGGGACCCATCTCCAGCCATATGGCCATTTTTGTGCCTGCCGCAGCGCCAAGTGGGAAAGGGTGCTTTTGAGGCTGAAGGCAGCAGGAAAGCCTGCAGCCCCCAGGTCTGTGGGGCTACGCAAGCGGTTCCCAAAGAGCTTTAGAACAAGGCATAGTTTTCCCTGCTGGCTCTTTGGGCGGGGGACGCATCTCCAGCCATATGGCCATTTTTGTGCCTGGCGCGGCGCCAAGTGGGAAAGGGTGGTTTTGAGGCTGAAGGCAGCAGGAAAGCCTGCAGCCCCCAGGTCTGTGGGGCTACGCAAGCGGTTCCCAAAGAGCTTTAGAACAAAGCATAGTTTTCCCTGCTGGCAATTTGGGCGTGGGACCAATCTCCAGCCATATGGACATTTTGTGCCTGATGCGGCGCCAAGTGGGAAAGGGTGGTTTTGAGGCTGAAGGCAGCAGGAAAGCCTGCAGCCCCAAGGTGTGACGGGCCACGCAAGCGGTTCCCAAAGAGCTTTAGAACAAGGCATAGTTTTCCCTGCTGGCTCTTTGGGCGTGGCACCTATCTCCAGCCATATGACCATTTTTGTGCCTGGCGCGGTGCCAAGTGGGAAAGGGTGGTTTTGAGGCTGAAGGCAGCAGGAAAGCCTGCAGCCCCCAGGTCTGTGGGGATACGCAAGCGGTTCCCAAAGAGCTTTAGAACAAGGCATAGTTTTCCCTGCTGGCTCTTTGGGCGTGGGACCAATCTCCAGCCATACGGCCATTTCTGTGCCTGGCGCGGCTCCAAGTGGGAAAGGGTGGTTTTGAAGTTGAAGGCAGCAGGAAAGCCTGCAGCCCCCAGGTCTGTGGGGCTACGCAAGCGGTTCCCAAAGAGCTTTAGAACAAGGCATAGTTTTCCCTGCTGGCTCTTTGGGCGTGGCACCAATCTCCAGAGATATATGGCCATTTTTGTGCCTGGCGCGGCGCCAAGTGGGAAAGGGTGGTTTGGAGGCTGAAGGCAGCAGGAAAGCCTGCAGCCCCCAGGTGTGTGGGGCTACGCAAGCGGTTCCCAAAGAGCTTTAGAACAAGGCATAGTTTTCCCTGCTGGCTCTTTGGGCGTGGGACCCATCTCCAGCCATATGGCCATTTTTGTGCCTGCCGCAGCGCCAAGTGGGAAAGGGTGGTTTTGAGGCTGAAGGCAGCAGGAAAGCCTGCAGCCCCCAGGTCTGTGGGGCTACGCAAGCCCTTCCCAAAGAGCTTTAGAACAAGGCATAGTTTTCCCTGCTGGCTCTTTGGGCGTGGGACCCATCTCCAGCCATATGGCCATTTTTGTGCCTGGCGCGGTGCCAAGTGGGAAAAGGGTGGTTTAGAGGCTGAAGGCAGCAGGAAAGCCTGCAGCCCCCAGGTGTGTGGGGCTACGCAAGTGGTTCCCAAAGAGCTTTAGAACAAGGCATAGTTTTCCCTGCTGGCTCTTTGGGCGTTGGACAAGTCACCACACATATGGAAATTTTGGATGCTGGCGAGGCGCCAAGTGGGAAAGGGTGGTTTTGAGGCTGAATGCAGCAGGAAAGCCTGCAGCCCCAAGGTGTGACGGGCCACGCAAGCGGTTCCCAAAGAGCTTTAGAACAAGGCATAGTTTTCCCTGCTGGCTCTTTGGGCGTGGCACCTATCTCCAGCCATATGACCATTTTTGTGCCTGGCGCGGTGCCAAGTGGGAAAGGGTGGTTTTGAGGCTGAAGGCAGCAGGAAAGCCTGCAGCCCCCAGGTCTGTGGGGATACGCAAGCGGTTCCCAAAGAGCTTTAGAACAAGGCATAGTTTTCCCTGCTGGCTCTTTGGGCGGGGGACCCATCTCCAGCCATATGGCCATTTTTGTGCCTGCCGCAGCGCCAAGTGGGAAAGGGTGGTTTTGAGGCTGAAGGCAGCAGGAAAGCCTGCAGCCCCCAGGTCTGTGGGGCTACGCAAGTGGTTCCCAAAGAGCTTTAGAACAAGGCATAGTTTTCCCTGCTGGCTCTTTGGGCGTTGGACAAGTCTCCACACATATGGAAATTTTGGATGCTGGCGAGGCGCCAAGTGGGAAAGGGTGGTTTTGAGGCTGAAGGCAGCAGGAAAGCCTGCAGCCCCAAGGTGTGACGGGCCACGCAAGCGGTTCCCAAAGAGCTTTAGAACAAGGCATAGTTTTCCCTGCTGGCTCTTTGGGCGTGGCACCTATCTCCAGCCATATGACCATTTTTGTGCCTGGCGCGGTGCCAAGTGGGAAAGGGTGGTTTTGAGGCTGAAGGCAGCAGGAAAGCCTGCAGCCCCCAGGTCTGTGGGGCTACGCAAGCGGTTCCCAAAGAGCTTTAGAACAAGGCATAGTTTTCCCTGCTGGCTCTTTGGGCGTGGGACCCATCTCCAGCCATATGGCCATTTTTGTGCCTGGCACGGCGCCAAGTGGGAAAGGGTGGTTTTGAGGCTGAAGGCAGCAGGAAAGCCTGCAGCCCCCAGGTCTGTTGGGCTACGCAAGCGGTTCCCAAAGAGCTTTAGAACAAAGCATAGTTTTCCCTGCTGGCTCTTTGGGCGTGGGACCAATCTCCAGCCATATGGCCATTTTTGTGGCTGGCGCGGCACCAAGTAAGAAAGGGTGGTTTTGAGGCTGAAGGCAGCAGGAAAGCCTGCAGCCCCCAGGTCTGTGGGGCTAAGCAAGCAGTTCCCAAAGGGCTTTAGAACAAGGCATAGTTTTCCCTGCTGGCTCTTTGGGCGGGGGACCCATATCCAGCCATATGGCCATTTTTGTGCCTGGCGCGGCGCCAAGTGGGAAAGGGTGGTTTTGAGGCTGAAGGCAGCAGGAAAGCCTGCAGCCCCCAGGTCTGTGGGGCTACGCAAGCGGTTCCCAAAGAGCTTTAGAACAAGGCATAGTTTTCCCTGCTGGCTCTTTGGGCGGGGGACCCATCTCCAGACAGATGGCCATTTTTGTGCCTGGCGCGGCGCCAAGTGGGAAAGGGTGGTTTTGAGGCTGAAGGCAGCAGGAAAGCCTGCAGCCCCCAGGTCTGTGGGGCTACGCAAGCGGTTCCCAAAGAGCTTTAGAACAAGGCATAGTTTTCCCTGCTGGCTCTTTGGGCGTTGGACAAGTCTCCACACATATGGAAATTTTGGATGCTGGCGAGGCACCAAGTGGGAAAGGGTGGTTTTGAGGCTGAAGGCAGCAGGAAAGCCTGCAGCCCCAAGGTGTGACGGGCCACGCAAGCAGTTCCCAAAGAGCTTTAGAACAAGGCATAGTTTTCCCTGCTGGCTCTTTGGGCGGGGGACGCATCTCCAGCCATATGGCCATTTTTGTGCCTGGCGCGGTGCCAAGTGGGAAAGGGTGGTTTTGAGGCTGAAGGCAGCAGGAAAGCCTGCAGCCCCCAGGTCTGTGGGGCTACGCAAGCGGTTCCCAAAGAGCTTTAGAACAAAGCATAGTTTTCCCTGCTGGCAATTTGGGCGTGGGACCAATCTCCAGCCATATGGATATTTTGTGCCTGATGCGGCGCCAAGTGGGAAAGGGTGGTTTTGAGGCTGAAGGCAGCAGGAAAGCCTGCAGCCCCCAGGTCTGTGGGGCTACGCAAGTGGTTCCCAAAGAGCTTTAGAACAAGGCATAGTTTTCCCTGCTGGCTCCTTGGGCGTGGGACCAATCTCCAGCCATATGGCCATTTTTGTGCCTGGCGCGGTGCCAAGTGGGAAAGGGTGGTTTGGAGGCTGAAGGCAGCAGGAAAGCCTGCAGCCCCCAGGTCTGTGGGGCTAAGCAAGCATTTCCCAAAGAGCTTTAGAACAAGGCATAGTTTTCCCTGCTGGCTCTTTGGGCGTGGGACCCATCTCCAGCCATACGGCCATTTCTGTGCCTGGCGCGGCTCCAATTGGGAAAGGGTGGTTTTGAAGTTGAAGGCAGCAGGAAAGCCTGCAGCCCCCAGGTCTCTGGGGCTACGCAAGCGGTTCCCAAAGAGCTTTAGAACAAGGCATAGTTTTCCCTGCTGGCTCTTTGGGCGTGGCACCAATCTCCAGAGATATATGGCCATTTTTGTGCCTGGCGCGGCGCCAAGTGGGAAAGGGTGGTTTGGAGGCTGAAGGCAGCAGGAAAGCCTGCAGCCCCCAGGTCTGTGGGGCTACACAAGCGGTTCCCAAAGAGCTTTAGAACAAGGCATAGTTTTCCCTGCTGGCTCTTTGGGCGTGGGACCCATCTCCAGCCATATGGCCATTTTTGTGCCTGCCGCAGCGCCAAGTGGGAAAGGGTGGTTTTGAGGCTGAAGGCAGCAGGAAAGCCTGCAGCCCCCAGGTCTGTGGGGCTACGCAAGCGGTTCCCAAAGAGCTTTAGAACAAGGCATAGTTTTCCCTGCTGGCTCTTTGGGCGTGGGACCCATCTCCAGCCATATGGCCATTTTTGTGCCTGGCGAGGTGCCAAGTGGGAAAGGGTGGTTTGGAGGCTGAAGGCAGCAGGAAAGCCTGCAGCCCCAAGGTGTGTGGGGCTACACAAGTGGTTCCCAAAGAGCTTTATAACAAGGCATAGTTTTCCCTGCTTGCTCTTTGGGCGTGGGACCCATCTCCAGCCATATGGCCATTTTTGTGCCTGGCGCGGCGCCAAGTGGGAAAGGGTGGTTTTGAGGCTGAAGGCAGCAGGAAAGCCTGCAGCCCCCAGGTCTGTTGGGCTACGCAAGCGGTTCCCAAAGAGCTTTAGAACAAAGCATAGTTTTCCCTGCTGGCTCTTTGGGCGTGGGACCAATCTCCAGCCATATGGCCATTTTTGTGGCTGGCGCGGCACCAAGTAAGAAAGGGTGGTTTTGAGGCTGAAGGCAGCAGGAAAGCCTGCAGCCCCCAGGTCTGTGGGGCTACGCAAGCGGTTCCCAAAGAGCTTTAGAACAAGGCATAGTTTTCCCTGCTGGCTCTTTGGGCGGGGGACCCATCTCCAGACAGATGGCCATTTTTGTGCCTGGCGCGGCGCCAAGTGGGAAAGGGTGGTTTTGAGGCTGAAGGCAGCAGGAAAGCCTGCAGCCCCCAGGTCTGTGGGGCTACGCAAGCGGTTCCCAAAGAGCTTTAGAACAAGGCATAGTTTTCCCTGCTGGCTCTTTGGGCGTTGGACAAGTCTCCACACATATGGAAATTTTGGATGCTGGCGAGGCACCAAGTGGGAAAGGGTGGTTTTGAGGCTGAAGGCAGCAGGAAAGCCTGCAGCCCCAAGGTGTGACGGGCCACGCAAGCAGTTCCCAAAGAGCTTTAGAACAAGGCATAGTTTTCCCTGCTGGCTCTTTGGGCGGGGGACGCATCTCCAGCCATATGGCCATTTTTGTGCCTGGCGCGGCGCCAAGTGGGAAAGGGTGGTTTTGAGGCTGAAGGCAGCAGGAAAGCCTGCAGCCCCGAGGTCTGTGGGGCTACGCAAGCGGTTCCCAAAGAGCTTTAGAACAAAGCATAGTTTTCCCTGCTGGCAATTTGGGCGTGGGACCAATCTCCAGCCATATGGACATTTTGTGCCTGATGCGGCGCCAAGTGGGAAAGGGTGGTTTTGAGGCTGAAGGCAGCAGGAAAGCCTGCAGCCCCCAGGTCTGTGGGGCTACGCAAGTGGTTCCCAAAGAGCTTTAGAACAAGGCATAGTTTTCCCTGCTGGCTCCTTGGGCGTGGGACCCATCTCCAGCCATATGGCCATTTTTGTGCCTGGCGCGGTGCCAAGTGGGAAAGGGTGGTTTTGAGGCTGAAGGCAGCAGGAAAGCCTGCAGCCCCCAGGTCTGTGGGGATACGCAAGCGGTTCCCAAAGAGCTTTAGAACAAGGCATAGTTTTCCCTGCTGGCTCCTTGGGCGTGGGACCCATCTCTAGCCATATGGCCATTTTTGTGCCTGGCGCGGTGCCAAGTGGGAAAGGGTGGTTTGGAGGCTGAAGGCAGCAGGAAAGCCTGCAGCCCCCAGGTCTGTGGGGATACGCAAGCGGTTCCCAAAGAGCTTTAGAACAAGGCATAGTTTTCCCTGCTAGCTCTTTGGGCGGGGGACCAATCTCCAGCCATACGGCCATTTCTGTGCCTGGCGCGGCTCCAATTGGGAAAGGGTGGTTTTGAAGTTGAAGGCAGCAGGAAAGCCTGCAGCCCCCAGGTCTCTGGGGCTACGCAAGCGGTTCCCAAAGAGCTTTAGAACAAGGCATAGTTTTCCCTGCTGGCTCTTTGGGCGTGGCACCAATCTCCAGAGATATATGGCCATTTTTGTGCCTGGCGCCGCGCCAAGTGGGAAAGGGTGGTTTTGAGGCTGAAGGCAGCAGGAAAGCCTGCAGCCCCCAGGTCTGTGGGGCTACACAAGCGGTTCCCAAAGAGCTTTAGAACAAGGCATAGTTTTCCCTGCTGGCTCTTTGGGCGTGGGACCCATCTCCAGCCATATGGCCATTTTTGTGACTGGCGAGGCGCCAAGTGGGAAAGGGTGGTTTTGAGGCTGAAGGCAGCAGGAAAGCCTGCAGCCCCCAGGTCTGTGGGGCTACGCAAGCGGTTCCCAAAGAGCTTTAGAACAAGGCATAGTTTTCCCTGCTGGCTCTTTGGGCGTGGGACCCATCTCCAGCCATATGGCCATTTTTGTGCCTGGCGAGGTGCCAAGTGGGAAAGGGTGGTTTGGAGGCTGAAGGCAGCAGGAAAGCCTGCAGCCCCCAGGTCTGTGGGGCTACACAAGCGGTTCCCAAAGAGCTTTATAACAAGGCATAGTTTTCCCTGCTTGCTCTTTGGGCGTGGGACCCATCTCCAGCCATATGGCCATTTTTGTGCCTGCCGCAGCGCCAAGTGGGAAAGGGTGGTTTTGAGGCTAAAGGCAGCAGGAAAGCCTGCAGCCCCAAGGTCTGTGGGGCTACGCAAGTGGTTCCCAAAGAGCTTTAGAACAAGGCATAGTTTTCCCTGCTGGCTCTTTGGGCGTTGGACAAGTCTCCACACATATGGAAATTTTGGATGCTGGCGAGGCGCCAAGTGGGAAAGGGTGGTTTTGAGGCTGAAGGCAGCAGGAAAGCCTGCAGCCCCAAGGTGTGACGGGCCACGCAAGCGGTTCCCAAAGAGCTTTAGAACAAGGCATAGTTTTCCCTGCTGGCTCTTTGGGCGTGGCACCTATCTCCAGCCATATGACCATTTTTGTGCCTAGCGCGGTGCCAAGTGGGAAAGGGTGGTTTTGAGGCTGAAGGCAGCAGGAAAGCCTGCAGCCCCCAGGTGTGTGGGGCTACGCAAGCGCTTCCCAAATAGCTTTAGAACAAAGCATAGTTTTCCCTGCTGGCGCTTTGGGCGTGGGAGCCATCTCCAGCCATATGGCCATTTTTGTAGCTGGCGCGGCACCAAGTAAGAAAGGGTGGTTTTGAGGATGAAGGCAGCAGGAAAGCCTACAGCCCCCAGGTCTGCGGGGCTACACAAAAGGTTCCCAAAGAGCTTTAGAACAAGGCATATTTTCCCTGCTGGCTCTTTGGGCGTGGGACCCATCTCCAGCCATATGGCCATTTTTGTGGCTGGCGCAGCGCCAAGTGGGAAAGGGTGGTTTTGAGGCTGAAGGCAGCAGGAAAGCCTGCAGCCCCCAGGTCTGTGGGGCTACGCAAGCGGTTCCCAAAGAGCTTTAGAACAAGGCATAGTTTTCCCTACTGGCTCTTTGGGCGTGGGACCCATCTCCACCCATATGGCCATTTTTGTGCCTGGCGCGGCGCCAAGTGGGAAAGGGTGGTTTTGAGGCTGAAGGCAGCAGGAAAGCCTGCAGCCCCCAGGTCTGTGGGGCTACGCAAGCGGTTCCCAAAGAGCTTTATAACAAGGCATAGTTTTCCCTGCTGGCTCTTTGGGCGGGGGACCCATCTCCAGCCATATGGCCATTTTTGTGCCTGGCGCGGCGCCAAGTGGGAAAGGGTGGTTTTGAGGCTGAAGGCAGCAGGAAAGCCTGCAGCCCCCAGGTCTGTGGGGCTACGCAAGCGGTTCCCAAAGAGCTTTAGAACAAGGCATAGTTTTCCCTGCTGGCTCTTTGGGCGTTGGACAAGTCTCCACACATATGGAAATTTTGGATGCTGGCGAGGCACCAAGTGGGAAAGGGTGGTTTTGAGGCTGAAGGCAGCAGGAAAGCCTGCAGCCCCAAGGTGTGACGGGCCACGCAAGCAGTTCCCAAAGAGCTTTAGAACAAGGCATAGTTTTCCCTGCTGGCTCTTTGGGCGGGGGACGCATCTCCAGCCATATGGCCATTTTTGTGCCTGCCGCAGCGCCAAGTGGGAAAGGGTGGTTTTGAGGCTGAAGGCAGCAGGAAAGCCTGCAGCCCCCAGGTCTGTGGGGCTACGCAAGCGGTTCCCAAAGAGCTTTAGAACAAGGCATAGTTTTCCCTGCTGGCTCTTTGGGCGTGGGACCCATCTCCAGCCATATGGCCATTTTTGTGCCTGGCGAGGTGCCAAGTGGGAAAGGGTGGTTTGGAGGCTGAAGGCAGCAGGAAAGCCTGCAGCCCCGAGGTCTGTGGGGCTACACAAGTGGTTCCCAAAGAGCTTTATAACAAGGCATAGTTTTCCCTGCTTGCTCTTTGGGCGTGGGACCCATCTCCAGCCATATGGCCATTTTTGTGCCTGCCGCAGCGCCAAGTGGGAAAGGGTGGTTTTGAGGCTAAAGGCAGCAGGAAAGCCTGCAGCCCCAAGGTCTGTGGGGCTACGCAAGTGGTTCCCAAAGAGCTTTAGAACAAGGCATAGTTTTCCCTGCTGGCTCTTTGGGCGTTGGACAAGTCTCCACACATATGGAAATTTTGGATGCTGGCGAGGCGCCAAGTGGGAAAGGGTGGTTTTGAGGCTGAAGGCAGCAGGAAAGCCTGCAGCCCCAAGGTGTGACGGGCCACGCAAGCGGTTCCCAAAGAGCTTTAGAACAAGGCATAGTTTTCCCTGCTGGCTCTTTGGGCGTGGCACCTATCTCCAGCCATATGACCATTTTTGTGCCTAGCGCGGTGCCAAGTGGGAAAGGGTGGTTTTGAGGCTGAAGGCAGCAGGAAAGCCTGCAGCCCCCAGGTCTGTTGGGCTACGCAAGCGGTTCCCAAAGAGCTTTAGAACAAAGCATAGTTTTCCCTGCTGGCGCTTTGGGCGTGGGAGCCATCTACAGCCATATGGCCATTTTTGTGGCTGGCGCGGCACCAAGTAAGAAAGGGTGGTTTTGAGGCTGAAGGCAGCAGGAAAGCCTACAGCCCCCAGGTCTGCGGGGCTACACAAGCGGTTCCCAAAGAGCTTTAGAACAAGGCATATTTTCCCTGCTGGCTCTTTGGGCGTGGGACCAATCTCCAGCCATATGGCCATTTTTGTGCCTGGCGCGGTGCCAAGTGGGAAAGGGTGGTTTTGAGGCTGAAGGCAGCAGGAAAGCCTGCAGCCCCCAGGTCTGTGGGGCTAAGCAAGCATTTCCCAAAGAGCTTTAGAACAAGGCATAGTTTTCCCTGCTGGCTCTTTGGGCGTGGGACCCATCTCCACCCATATGGCCATTTTTGTGCCTGGCGCGGCGCCAAGTGGGAAAGGGTGGTTTTGAGGCTGAAGGCAGCAGGAAAGCCTGCAGCCCCCAGGTCTGTGGGGCTACGCAAGCGGTTCCCAAAGAGCTTTAGAACAAGGCATAGTTTTCCCTGCTGGCTCTTTGGGCGGGGGACCCATCTCCAGCCATATGGCCATTTTAGTGCCTGGCGCGGCGCCAAGTGGGAAAGGGTGGTTTTGAGGCTGAAGGCAGCAGGAAAGCCTGCAGCCCCCAGGTCTGTGGGGCTACGCAAGCGGTTCCCAAAGAGCTTTAGAACAAGGCATAATTTTCCCTGCTGGCTCTTTGGGCGTTGGACAAGTCTCCACACATATGGAAATTTTGGATGCTGGCGAGGCACCAAGTGGGAAAGGGTGGTTTTGAGGCTGAAGGCAGCAGGAAAGCCTGCAGCCCCAAGGTGTGACGGGCCACGCAAGCAGTTCCCAAAGAGCTTTAGAACAAGGCATAGTTTTCCCTGCTGGCTCTTTGGGCGGGGGACGCATCTCCAGCCATATGGCCATTTTTGTGCCTGGCGCGGCGCCAAGTGGGAAAGGGTGGTTTTGAGGCTGAAGGCAGCAGGAAAGCCTGCAGCCCCGAGGTCTGTGGGGCTACGCAAGCGGTTCCCAAAGAGCTTTAGAACAAAGCATAGTTTTCCCTGCTGGCAATTTGGGCGTGGGACCAATCTCCAGCCATATGGACATTTTTGTGCCTGGCGCGGCCCTAAGTGGGAAAGGGTGGTTTTGAGGCTGAAGGCAGCAGGAAAGCCTGCAGCCCCCAGGTCTGTGGGGCTACGCAAGCGCTTCCCAAAGAGCTTTAGAACAAGGCATAGTTTTCCCTGCTGGCTCTTTGGGCGGGGGACGCATCTCCAGCCATATGGCCATTTTTGTGCCTGCCGCAGCGCCAAGTGGGAAAGGGTGGTTTTGAGGCTGAAGGCAGCAGGAAAGCCTGCAGCCCCCAGGTCTGTGGGGCTACGCAAGCGGTTCCCAAAGAGCTTTAGAACAAGGCATAGTTTTCCCTGCTGGCTCTTTGGGCGTGGGACCCATCTCCAGCCATATGGCCATTTTTGTGCCTGGCGAGGTGCCAAGTGGGAAAGGGTGGTTTGGAGGCTGAAGGCAGCAGGAAAGCCTGCAGCCCCAAGGTGTGTGGGGCTACACAAGTGGTTCCCAAAGAGCTTTATAACAAGGCATAGTTTTCCCTGCTTGCTCTTTGGGCGTGGGACCCATCTCCAGCCATATGGCCATTTTTGTGCCTGCCGCAGCGCCAAGTGGGAAAGGGTGGTTTTGAGGCTAAAGGCAGCAGGAAAGCCTGCAGCCCCAAGGTCTGTGGGGCTACGCAAGTGGTTCCCAAAGAGCTTTAGAACAAGGCATAGTTTTCCCTGCTGGCTCTTTGGGCGTTGGACAAGTCTCCACACATATGGAAATTTTGGATGCTGGCGAGGCGCCAAGTGGGAAAGGGTGGTTTTGAGGCTGAAGGCAGCAGGAAAGCCTGCAGCCCCAAGGTGTGACGGGCCACGCAAGCGGTTCCCAAAGAGCTTTAGAACAAGGCATAGTTTTCCCTGCTGGCTCTTTGGGCGTGGCACCTATCTCCAGCCATATGACCATTTTTGTGCCTAGCGCGGTGCCAAGTGGGAAAGGGTGGTTTTGAGGCTGAAGGCAGCAGGAAAGCCTGCAGCCCCCAGGTCTGTTGGGCTACGCAAGCGGTTCCCAAAGAGCTTTAGAACAAAGCATAGTTTTCCCTGCTGGCGCTTTGGGCGTGGGAGCCATCTACAGCCATATGGCCATTTTTGTGGCTGGCGCGGCACCAAGTAAGAAAGGGTGGTTTTGAGGCTGAAGGCAGCAGGAAAGCCTACAGCCCCCAGGTCTGCGGGGCTACACAAGCGGTTCCCAAAGAGCTTTAGAACAAGGCATATTTTCCCTGCTGGCTCTTTGGGCGTGGGACCAATCTCCAGCCATATGGCCATTTTTGTGCCTGGCGCGGTGCCAAGTGGGAAAGGGTGGTTTTGAGGCTGAAGGCAGCAGGAAAGCCTGCAGCCCCCAGGTCTGTGGGGCTAAGCAAGCAGTTCCCAAAGAGCTTTAGAACAAGGCATAGTTTTCCCTGCTGGCTCTTTGGGCGTGGGACCCATCTCCACCCA
Organism: Rissa tridactyla; assembly: GCF_028500815.1. Lineage (NCBI taxonomy): Eukaryota > Metazoa > Chordata > Aves > Charadriiformes > Laridae > Rissa > Rissa tridactyla. The sequence continues at coordinate 44,175,873 of NC_071472.1, forward strand.
TATGGCCATTTTTGTGCCTGGCGCGGCGCCAATTGGGAAAGGGTGGTTTTGAGGCTGAAGGCAGCAGGAAAGCCTGCAGCCCCCAGGTCTGTGGGGCTACGCAAGCGGTTCCCAAAGAGCTTTAGAACAAGGCATAGTTTTCCCTGCTGGCTCTTTGGGCGGGGGACCCATCTCCAGCCATATGGCCATTTTAGTGCCTGGCGCGGCGCCAAGTGGGAAAGGGTGGTTTTGAGGCTGAAGGCAGCAGGAAAGCCTGCAGCCCCCAGGTCTGTGGGGCTACGCAAGCGGTTCCCAAAGAGCTTTAGAACAAGGCATAATTTTCCCTGCTGGCTCTTTGGGCGTTGGACAAGTCTCCACACATATGGAAATTTTGGATGCTGGCGAGGCACCAAGTGGGAAAGGGTGGTTTTGAGGCTGAAGGCAGCAGGAAAGCCTGCAGCCCCAAGGTGTGACGGGCCACGCAAGCAGTTCCCAAAGAGCTTTAGAACAAGGCATAGTTTTCCCTGCTGGCTCTTTGGGCGGGGGACGCATCTCCAGCCATATGGCCATTTTTGTGCCTGGCGCGGCGCCAAGTGGGAAAGGGTGGTTTTGAGGCTGAAGGCAGCAGGAAAGCCTGCAGCCCCGAGGTCTGTGGGGCTACGCAAGCGGTTCCCAAAGAGCTTTAGAACAAAGCATAGTTTTCCCTGCTGGCAATTTGGGCGTGGGACCAATCTCCAGCCATATGGACATTTTTGTGCCTGGCGCGGCCCTAAGTGGGAAAGGGTGGTTTTGAGGCTGAAGGCAGCAGGAAAGCCTGCAGCCCCCAGGTCTGTGGGGCTACGCAAGCGCTTCCCAAAGAGCTTTAGAACAAGGCATAGTTTTCCCTGCTGGCTCTTTGGGCGTGGCACCCATCTCCAGCCATATGGCCATTTTTGTGCCTGGCGCGGCGCCAAGTGGGAAAGGGTGGTTTTGAGGCTGAAGGCAGCAGGAAAGCCTGCAGCCCCCAGGTCTGTGGGGCTACGCAAGCGGTTCCCAAAGAGCTTTAGAACAAGGCATAGTTTTCCCTGCTGGCTCTTTGGGCGTGGCACCAATCTCCAGAGATATATGGCCATTTTTGTGCCTGGCGCGGCGCCAAGTGGGAAAGGGTGGTTTGGAGGCTGAAGGCAGCAGGAAAGCCTGCAGCCCCCAGGTCTGTGGGGCTACACAAGCGGTTCCCAAAGAGCTTTAGAACAAGGCATAGTTTTCCCTGCTGGCTCTTTGGGCGTGGGACCCATCTCCAGCCATATGGCCATTTTTGTGCCTGCCGCAGCGCCAAGTGGGAAAGGGTGGTTTTGAGGCTGAAGGCAGCAGGAAAGCCTGCAGCCCCAAGGTCTGTGGGGCTACGCAAGTGGTTCCCAAAGAGCTTTAGAACAAGGCATAGTTTTCCCTGCTGGCTCTTTGGGCGTTGGACAAGTCTCCAGACATATGGAAATTTTGGATGCTGGCGAGGCGCCAAGTGGGAAAGGGTGGTTTTGAGGCTGAAGGCAGCAGGAAAGCCTGCAGCCCCAAGGTGTGACGGGCCACGCAAGCGGTTCCCAAAGAGCTTTAGAACAAGGCATAGTTTTCCCTGCTGGCTCTTTGGGCGTGGCACCTATCTCCAGCCATATGACCATTTTTGTGCCTAGCGCGGTGCCAAGTGGGAAAGGGTGGTTTTGAGGCTGAAGGCAGCAGGAAAGCCTGCAGCCCCCAGGTGTGTGGGGCTACGCAAGTGGTTCCCAAAGAGCTTTAGAACAAGGCATAGTTTTCCCTGCTGGCTCTTTGGGCGTGGGACCCATCTCCAGCCATATGGCCATTTTTGTGCCTGGCGCGGCGCCAAGTGGGAAAGGGTGGTTTTGAGGCTGAAGGCAGCAGGAAAGCCTGCAGCCCCCAGGTCTGTTGGGCTACGCAAGCGGTTCCCAAAGAGCTTTAGAACAAGGCATATTTTCCCTGCTGGCTCTTTGGGCGTGGGACCAATCTCCAGCCATATGGCCATTTTTGTGCCTGGCGCGGTGCCAAGTGGGAAAGGGTGGTTTTGAGGCTGAAGGCAGCAGGAAAGCCTGCAGCCCCCAGGTCTGTGGGGCTACGCAAGTGGTTCCCAAAGAGCTTTAGAACAAGGCATAGTTTTCCCTGCTGGCTCTTTGGGCGTGGGACCCATCTCCACCCATATGGCCATTTTTGTGCCTGGCGCGGCGCCAAGTGGGAAAGGGTGGTTTTGAGGCTGAAGGCAGCAGGAAAGCCTGCAGCCCCCAGGTCTGTGGGGCTACGCAAGCGGTTCCCAAAGAGCTTTAGAACAAGGCATAGTTTTCCCTGCTGGCTCTTTGGGCGGGGGACCCATCTCCAGCCATATGGCCATTTTTGTGCCTGGCGCGGCGCCAAGTGGGAAAGGGTGGTTTTGAGGCTGAAGGCAGCAGGAAAGCCTGCAGCCCCCAGGTCTGTGGGGCTACGCAAGCGGTTCCCAAAGAGCTTTAGAACAAGGCATAGTTTTCCCTGCTGGCTCTTTGGGCGTTGGACAAGTCTCCACACATATGGAAATTTTGGATGCTGGCGAGGCACCAAGTGGGAAAGGGTGGTTTTGAGGCTGAAGGCAGCAGGAAAGCCTGCAGCCCCAAGGTGTGACGGGCCACGCAAGCGGTTCCGAAAGAGCTTTAGAACAAGGCATAGTTTTCCCTGCTGGCTCTTTGGGCAGGGGACCCATCTCCAGCCATATGACCATTTTTTTGACTGGCGCGGTGCCAATTGGGAAAGGGTGGTTTTGAGGCTGAAGGCAGCAGGAAAGCCTGCAGCCCCCAGGTCTGTGGGGCTACGCAAGCGGTTCCCAAAGAGCTTTAGAACAAGGCATAGTTTTCCCTGCTGGCTCTTTGGGCGTGGGACCCCTCTCCAGCCATATGGCCATTTTTGTGCCTGGCGCGGCGCCGAGTGGGAAAGGGTGGTTTTGAGGCTGAAGGCAGCAGGAAAGCCTGCAGCCCCCAGGTCTGTGGGGCTACGCAAGCGGTTCCCAAAGAGCTTTAGAACAAGGCATAGTTTTCCCTGCTGGCTCTTTGGGCGGGGGACCCATCTCCAGCCATATGGCCATTTTTGTGCCTGGCGCGGCGCCAAGTGGGAAAGGGTGGTTTTTAGGCTGATGGCAGCAGGAAAGCCTGCAGCCCCCAGGTCTGTGGGGCTACGCAAGCGGTTCCCAAAGAGCTTTAGAACAAGGCATAGTTTTCCCTGCTGGCAATTTGGGCGTGGGACCAATCTCCAGCCATATGGACATTTTGTGCCTGATGCGGCGCCAAGTGGGAAAGGGTGGTTTTGAGGCTGAAGGCAGCAGGAAAGCCTGCAGCCCCCAGGTCTGTGGGGCTACGCAAGTGGTTCCCAAAGAGCTTTAGAACAAGGCATAGTTTTCCCTGCTGGCTCTTTGGGCGGGGGACCCATCTCCAGCCATATGGCCATTTTTGTGGCTGGCGCAGCGCCAAGTGGGAAAGGGTGGTTTTGAGGCTGAAGGCAGCAGGAAAGCCTGCAGCCCCCAGGTCTGTGGGGCTACGCAAGCGGTTCCCAAAGAGCTTTAGAACAAGGCATAGTTTTCCCTGCTGGCAATTTCGGCGTGGGACCAATCTCCAGCCATATGGACATTTTGTGCCTGATGCGGCGCCAAGTGGGAAAGGGTGGTTTTGAGGCTGAAGGCAGCAGGAAAGCCTGCAGCCCCCAGGTGTGTGGGGCTACGCAAGTGGTTCCCAAAGAGCTTTAGAACAAGGCATAGTTTTCCCTGCTGGCTCTTTGGGCGGGGGACCCACCTCCAGCCACATGACCATTTTGCTGCCTGATGCAACGCCAAGTGGGAAAGGGTGGTTTTGAGGCTGAAGGCAGCAGGAAAGCCTGCAGCCCCCAGGTCTGTGGGGCTACGCAAGCGGTTCCCAAAGAGCTTTAGAACAAAGCATAGTTTTCCCTGCTGGCAATTTGGGCGTGGGACCAATCTCCAGCCATATGGACATTTTTGTGCCTGGCGCGGTGCCAAGTGGGAAAGGGTGGTTTTGAGGCTGAAGGCAGCAGGAAAGCCTGCAGCCCCCAGGTCTGTGGGGCTACGCAAGTGGTTCCCAAAGAGCTTTAGAACAAGGCATAGTTTTCCCTGCTGGCTCTTTGGGTGGGGGACCCACCTCCAGTCACATGACCATTTTGGTGCCTGATGCGACGCCAAGTGGGAAAGGGTGGTTTTGAGGCTGAAGGCAGCAGGAAAGCCTGCAGCCCCCAGGTCTGTGGGGCTACGCAAGCGGTTCCCAAAGAGCTTTAGAACAAGGCATAGTTTTCCCTGCTGGCTCCTTGGGCGTGGGACCCATCTCCAGCCATATGGCCATTTTTGTGCCTGGCGCGGTGCCAAGTGGGAAAGGGTGGTTTTGAGGCTGAAGGCAGCAGGAAAGCCTGCAGCCCCCAGGTCTGTGGGGATACGCAAGCGGTTTCCAAAGAGCTTTAGAACAAGGCATAGTTTTCCCTGCTGGCTTTTTGGGCGTGGGACCAATCTCCAGCCATATGGACATTTTCGTGCCTGGCGCGGCGCCAAGTGGGAAAGGGTGGTTTTGAGGCTGAAGGCAGCAGGAAAGCCTGCAGCCCCCAGGTGTGTGGGGCTACGCAAGCGCTTCCCAAAGAGCTTTAGAACAAGGCATAGTTTTCCCTGCTGGCTCTTTGGGCGTGGGACCCATCTCCAGCCATATGGCCAGTTTTGTGCCTGGCGAGGCGCCAAGTGGGAAAGGGTGGTTTTGAGGCTGAAGGCAGCAGGAAAGCCTGCAGCCCCCAGGTCTGTGGGGCTACGCAAGCGGTTCCCAAAGATCTTTAGAACAAGGCATAGTTTTCCCTGCTGGCTCTTTGGGCGTGGGACCCATCTCCAGCCATATGGCCATTTTTGTGCCTGGCGCGTTGCCAAGTGGGAAAGGGTGGTTTTGAGGCTGAAGGCAGCAGGAAAGCCTGCAGCCCCAAGGTGTGTGGGGCTACACAAATGGTTCCCAAAGAGCTTTATAACAAGGCATAGTTTTCCCTGCTTGCTCTTTGGGCGTGGGACCCATCTCCAGCCATATGGCCATTTTTGTGCCTGCCGCAGCGCCAAGTGGGAAAGGGTGGTTTTGAGGCTGAAGGCAGCAGGAAAGCCTGCAGCCCCAAGGTCTGTGGGGCTACGCAAGCGGTTCCCAAAGAGCTTTAGAACAAGGCATAGTTTTCCCTGCTGGCTCTTTGGGCGTGGGACCCATCTCCAGCCATATGGCCATTTTTGTGCCTGGCGAGGCGCCAAGTGGGAAAGGGTGGTTTTGAGGCTGAAGGCAGCAGGAAAGCCTGCAGCCCCCAGGTCTGTGGGGCTACGCAAGCGGTTCCCAAAGAGCTTTAGAACAAGGCATAGTTTTCCCTGCTGGCTCTTTGGGCGTGGGACCCATCTCCAGCCATATGGCCATTTTTGTGCCTGGCGCGGTGCCAAGTGGGAAAGGGTGGTTTTGAGGCTGAAGGCAGCAGGAAAGCCTGCAGCCCCAAGGTGTGTGGGGCTACACAAATTGTTCCCAAAGAGCTTTAGAACAAGGCACAGTTTTCCCTGCTGGCTCTTTGGGCGTGGGACCCATCTCCAGCCATATGGCCATTTTTGTGCCTGCCGCAGCGCCAAGTGGGAAAGGGTGGTTTTGAGGCTGAAGGCAGCAGGAAAGCCTGCAGCCCCAAGGTGTGACGGGCCACGCAAGCGGTTCCGAAAGAGCTTTAGAACAAGGCATAGTTTTCCCTGGTGGCTCTTTGGGCAGGGGACCCATCTCCAGCCATATGACCATTTTTTTGCCTGGCGCGGTGCCAAGTGGGAAAGGGTGGTTTTGAGGCTGAAGGCAGCAGGAAAGCCTGCAGCCCCCAGGTCTGTGGGGCTACGCAAGCGGTTCCCAAAGAGCTTTAGAACAAGGCATAGTTTTCCCTGCTGGCTCTTTGGGCGTGGGACCCCTCTCCAGCCATATGGCCATTTTTGTGCCTGGCGCGGCGCCGAGTGGGAAAGGGTGGTTTTGAGGCTGAAGGCAGCAGGAAAGCCTGCAGCCCCCAGGTCTGTGGGGCTACGCAAGCGGTTCCCAAAGAGCTTTAGAACAAGGCATAGTTTTCCCTGCTGGCTCTTTGGGCGTGGGACCCATCTCCAGCCATATGGCCATTTTTGTGCCTGGCGCGGCGCCAAGTGGGAAAGGGTGGTTTTTAGGCTGATGGCAGCAGGAAAGCCTGCAGCCCCCAGGGCTGTGGGGCTACGCAAGCGGTTCCCAAAGAGCTTTAGAACAAGGCATAGTTTTCCCTGCTGGCAATTTGGGCGTGGGACCAATCTCCAGCCATATGGACATTTTGTGCCTGATGCGGCGCCAAGTGGGAAAGGGTGGTTTTGAGGCTGAAGGCAGCAGGAAAGCCTGCAGCCCCCAGGTCTGTGGGGCTACGCAAGTGGTTCCCAAAGAGCTTTAGAACAAGGCATAGTTTTCCCTGCTGGCTCTTTGGGCGGGGGACCCATCTCCAGCCATATGGCCATTTTTGTGGCTGGCGCAGCGCCAAGTGGGAAAGGGTGGTTTTGAGGCTGAAGGCAGCAGGAAAGCCTGCAGCCCCCAGGTCTGTGGGGCTACGCAAGCGGTTCCCAAAGAGCTTTAGAACAAGGCATAGTTTTCCCTGCTGGCTCTTTGGGCGTGGGACCCATCTCCAGCCATATGGCCATTTTTGTGCCTGGCGCGGTGCCAAGTGGGAAAGGGTGGTTTTGAGGCTGAAGGCAGCAGGAAAGCCTGCAGCCCCAAGGTGTGTGGGGCTACACAAATGGTTCCCAAAGAGCTTTAGAACAAGGCATAGTTTTCCCTGCTGGCTCTTTGGGCGTGGGACCCATCTCCAGCCATATGGCCATTTTTGTGCCTGCCGCAGCGCCAAGTGGGAAAGGGTGGTTTTGAGGCTGAAGGCAGCAGGAAAGCCTGCAGCCCCAAGGTGTGACGGGCCACGCAAGCGGTTCCGAAAGAGCTTTAGAACAAGGCATAGTTTTCCCTGCTGGCTCTTTGGGCAGGGGACCCATCTCCAGCCATATGACCATTTTTTTGCCTGGCGCGGTGCCAAGTGGGAAAGGGTGGTTTTGAGGCTGAAGGCAGCAGGAAAGCCTGCAGCCCCCAGGTCTGTGGGGCTACGCAAGCGGTTCCCAAAGAGCTTTAGAACAAGGCATAGTTTTCCCTGCTGGCTCTTTGGGCGTGGGACCCCTCTCCAGCCATATGGCCATTTTTGTGCCTGGCGCGGCGCCGAGTGGGAAAGGGTGGTTTTGAGGCTGAAGGCAGCAGGAAAGCCTGCAGCCCCCAGGTCTGTGGGGCTACGCAAGCGGTTCCCAAAGAGCTTTAGAACAAGGCATAGTTTTCCCTGCTGGCTCTTTGGGCGGGGGACCCATCTCCAGCCATATGGCCATTTTTGTGCCTGGCACGGCGCCAAGTGGGAAAGGGTGGTTTTTAGGCTGATGGCAGCAGGAAAGCCTGCAGCCCCCAGGTCTGTGGGGCTACGCAAGCGGTTCCCAAAGAGCTTTAGAACAAGGCATAGTTTTCCCTGCTGGCAATTTGGGCGTGGGACCAATCTCCAGCCATATGGACATTTTGTGCCTGATGCGGCGCCAAGTGGGAAAGGGTGGTTTTGAGGCTGAAGGCAGCAGGAAAGCCTGCAGCCCCCAGGTCTGTGGGGCTACGCAAGTGGTTCCCAAAGAGCTTTAGAACAAGGCATAGTTTTCCCTGCTGGCTCTTTGGGCGGGGGACCCATCTCCAGCCATATGGCCATTTTTGTGGCTGGCGCAGCGCCAAGTGGGAAAGGGTGGTTTTGAGGCTGAAGGCAGCAGGAAAGCCTGCAGCCCCCAGGTCTGTGGGGCTACGCAAGCGGTTCCCAAAGAGCTTTAGAACAAGGCATAGTTTTCCCTGCTGGCAATTTGGGCGTGGGACCAATCTCCAGCCATATGGACATTTTGTGCCTGATGCGGCGCCAAGTTGGAAAGGGTGGTTTTGAGGCTGAAGGCAGCAGGAAAGCCTGCAGCCCCCAGGTGTGTGGGGCTACGCAAGTGGTTCCCAAAGAGCTTTAGAACAAGGCATAGTTTTCCCTGCTGGCTCTTTGGGCGGGGGACCCACCTCCAGCCACATGACCATTTTGCTGCCTGATGCAACGCCAAGTGGGAAAGGGTGGTTTTGAGGCTGAAGGCAGCAGGAAAGCCTGCAGCCCCCAGGTCTGTGGGGCTACGCAAGCGGTTCCCAAAGAGCTTTAGAACAAAGCATAGTTTTCCCTGCTGGCAATTTGGGCGGGGGACCAATCTCCAGCCATATGGACATTTTTGGGCCTGGCACGGTGCCAAGTGGGAAAGGGTGGTTTTGAGGTTGAAGGCAGCAGGAAAGCCTGCAGCCCCCAGGTCTGTGGGGCTACGCAAGTGGTTCCCAAAGAGCTTTAGAACAAGGCATAGTTTTCCCTGCTGGCTCTTTGGGCGGGGGACCCACCTCCAGTCACATGACCATTTTGGTGCCTGATGCGACGCCAAGTGGGAAAGGGTGGTTTTGAGGCTGAAGGCAGCAGGAAAGCCTGCAGCCCCCAGGTCTGTGGGGCTACGCAAGCGGTTCCCAAAGAGCTTTAGAACAAGGCATAGTTTTCCCTGCTGGCTCTTTGGGCGTGGCACCTATCTCCAGCCATATGACCATTTTTGTGCCTGGCGCGGTGCCAAGTGGGAAAGGGTGGTTTTGAGGCTGAAGGCAGCAGGAAAGCCTGCAGCCCCCAGGTCTGTGGGGCTACGCAAGCGCTTCCCAAAGAGCTTTAGAACAAGGCATAGTTTTCCCTGCTGGCTCTTTGGGCGTGGGACCCATCTCCAGCCATATGGCCCTTTTTGTGCCAATCCAATCCAAAAACGCATCCCAAAATCCAACTCAAAAAATGAAACATCCAACCTGAAATATCCAAACCCCAAAAAATCCAAACCAAAAAAATCCAACCCAAAAAACCCAAAATCCAACACAAATCAAACTCAATAAATCCAAAATCCAACCCAACCAACCCAAAATCCCAGGGTTCAAGGGCAGGTTGGATGGGGTTGCAGGAACCTGACCTGCTTGAAGATGTCCCTTCTGATGGCAGCCCCACCACTGCGAGCAATAGATCAGCAGTTGCCATGTCACCACCCCCAGACAATCAGTGCTGGCCTTGCCACCGTGATGTCACAATGACTGCCTGAGACGCCCGTGCAAGGGTAAAACTCCAACCCCAAGAATCCAACGCCAAAAATCCAACCCCCAAAAAACCCCAAAAAATCCAACTCCAAAATCCAACCCAAAAAAATCCAACCCAAAAATTCCAACCCAAAATCCAACTCAAAAAAATGAAAAATCCAACCCCAAAAAAACCCAATCCAAAAAACCCAACCCCCCAAAAACACAAAATCCATTCCAAAAAACTCAAAATCCACCCCAAAAATCCAACCCCAAAAATCCGATCCAAAATCTAATCCAAAAATCAGAATGTATATTAATATGTAATTACATAGGACTTCAGGAAATCCTTTTGCAGATATAAAAGCAAAATGTTATATGTACCAGTGCACTGTTATCTTCTCAACACACTATCAGTACATATCAAGAAATCTTCCAGTTTGACAATCAACACAAGCAGCGATATCTTCTTCATTTTTGTAAAATTTTGAATGCCAATAGCAAAATGGTCTCAAAAGTCACTAAAGGAGAGCCTGCTAATGCATGAGGTTCTTTCCTGATCTCGCTTAAGCTGCTTTTGCTTCTGTTAGGCTACACCCTGATTCTTACCCATAAACATTCAGCCCTAGCATCACCATCACTAAGTTCTAGGCATTCGTAACACTCCCTAACATGGAGGCCCACTCCACCGCCTCTGTTTCCTGGCCTATCATAGAATTAATCATAGAATCACAGAACAGTTTGGGTTGGAAGGGACCTTAAAGCCCACCCAGTGCCACGCCCTGCCCTGGGCAGGGACACCTCCCACCAGCCCAGGTTGCTCCAAGCCCCATTCAACCTGGCCTTGAACCCCTCCAGGGATGGGGCAGCCACAGCTTCTCTGGGCAACCTGGGCCAGGGGCTCACCACCACCACAGCAAAGAATTTCTTCCTGATATCTAATCTAAATCTCCCCTCTTTCAGTTTAAAACCATTACCCCTCGTCCTATCACTACACTCCCTGATCAAGTCCCTCCCCATCTCTACTGGAGCCCCCTTAGGTACTGAAAGGCTGCTAGAAGGTCTCCCCGGAGCCCTTCTGAAGCGTTTAGAGCCATCCAACGCAGCACTCCAGTCATGCTCCACCACAGCTCTCTGATGGCAGCTCTATCAGTTATCCTTGCTGCACAATGGCTTCCAGCTCCTTCTGTTCATTGCCCACGCTGTCCGCATTGGTGTAAGTGCACGTCAGCTTTGCTATTGTACCCATCACCTTTATGGGGGGAGAACGCCTAATTCCTACCTGACCTTTCCTGGGCGCCCTTGTGATTTCTAGCCCATCACTATCCCTTGTGTCTTTGCTATCGCATCGTTCTCCATCCCCTACCTCCCCTGGGATGGCAGACCAAAGGACCTCGCCAGCACGCCGTCCTACAAACTTTCAAGCAGCACCAGAGCCAGGAGCATCTCCCAGCCCTCCCATCGCAGCCCCCCACGCCACGCCATGCCACACCACTCCATCCCACCCCAGCCCGTGCCACGGCACACTGCGATGCAGCGTGGTGCGGTGCAGCAGTCACCTACCTGGAGCCGCCGTGTCCACCGCATGGCAGAGTCCACACTGAGCCTCGTCACGAGCATCAGGAGCGGAGCCAGGTGAGCCAGGGAGGGACGCTGGAGTGCCCCATGGCACCGGCTCCAAGTTACCAACACAGGCCCGCGATGCACATCCCCAGTGAGCTCCTGCGTCCCCAGTGACGGGACCCCAACGCTGCTGGGGTGGCAGAGGCTGAGGCTGCAGTCTGCCCGGACGACGCCAGACTGCAGAGCCCAGCAGCCGCTGATGGCTCCCGTGGCACCCGTGCCCCCTTTTATAGTACAGCAGGGAGGAACACCCCCCTTTGTGACATCATGGGGCAGTCAGAGCTCCCCTTTCTGACATCACGGGGCAGGTACCAGGGGCCTCATGATGTTACCAAAGTCTGTAACAAAACTATCACTCTCCAAACTAGGTTCATAGTTTAGAAAGCCGACATTAGTGTATTTCCAGCGCTGGGCGCACAAGGGATCTCTCCTCCTGTCACACTCACCCATCGGAATGCTCCAGAAACTCTGCAGACACCCTGGTTGTCTCCTCGAAGCCATGGAGGGTGAACACCTGGGCTGCTTCTCGCAGGTCGGGGCAGTACTAATAAGAATCCATGAGTCTCCAGATGCCGACGCAATTTTCCAAGCACAGAGGGGATTTTAAGAACTCCTGCACGGTCTGATGATGCCCAGGACATTGAACTGCTCTGCCGTAATTAGTGAACTCTGCACATTGAACTGCTCTGCCGTAATTAGTGAACTCTGCACATCACCTGCCGTGCCCAGCATTGTCCAGGTGCAGGCGTACTCCATAACGAGCTGCAGCGTTTCAGGTGGAGTGTCGGAGATTTTATTTGGGTAGTGGTGCACGAGGGGGGGTCGCATGAGGGCTCACGTGAGGGTTTGCACGAGGGTTTGTGGGGTGCGGGTGGGATGGGGGGGTTGAGGAGGGATTTGGGAGGTGAGGGAGGGGGCGGGGGCAAGTGAGGCAGCTCGTATGAAGATTTGCATGAGGATTCACACGAGGTCTTGCACATGGATTTCACGGGGATGGGTGTGTGGGGGATGGACTGATGCTGGATTTGGGGGTGGGGTAGAAGGAAGAGGAGTGAATTATGGTGCACGAGGGGTTTCACACAAGAAATTGCATGAGGATTCTCACAAGGCCTTGCACCAGGATTCACACAAGGGTTTGGGGGGGGAAGAGGGATTGGAGAGGGGGGAGGGGGTTGGGTGGCAGTACATGATGGGGCTTGTACGAGGATTTGCACGAGGGTTCACACAAGGCCTTGCATGATGGTTCACATGGAGGTTTGCATGAGGGCTCACTGGGCGTGTGGGTGGTGGGGGAGGGGTCTGAGGGGAAATTTGGGGGCGGGGGGGTCATACTAGGGGGTTTTGCACCAGGGTTTACACGAGGATTTCCATGATGACTTGTTGTAGGGAGCTGGGGGGACGGGGGCAGGTGGGCATGTGGGGGGGTGGGGGAGGGGGTTGAGGGGGGATTTGGGGAGTGGGGTGGGGGGTTGTGCACAGTGAGGGGGGGGGTTGGGGAGGAGTTGGTGGAGTTCGGGGGCATGAGCTTGGAGGAGGATAAGGTGTGGTGCACTACAATTTATGCATGAGGATTTGCACAAAGATTCACACAAGGATTCGCACGAGGCCTTGCACGAGTGTTCGCAGGGGGCTGGGAGTGTAATGAGTAACTAAAGGTGATTTGCTGATCAAACAAGTTAAGAGGAACGAACCCATTGTGGCAGTCTTGAGAACTCCCTGTTTAACCAGAAGAGACATGTCCACAATGTTATCTTGCTACACCAACATGGGAACTCCTGTTTGACAAAAAGCTTAACCACAATGTTATCGGAACGTATTATTTTGAGCTGATTCTGTGACCGACATTTTGTCTAAACCACCTCAAGCAAGAAGCTACAGAGGGGCGTACTGAAGATGTCGAAACCAACCTCCGTGAAGATAAAAAGAGCTGCTTTGAGCTTGCTTGAATTTGCGAGCCTTTGGTGGAGCTGCGACTCCCCGGCCACCCAGCGCTGCTTTTGCCTTCCTACCTCAATAAATATTTATTGAATCTATTTTGGACTCGATTTATTTTAAATTCAATTATAACAAATTTGGTGCCGTGACTTGGATCCAGACTGCCGACTCGGAATTCAACTCTGGGAGGGCTCCCCATCTTCGGATGGTGCCGGAGGAGATTCCGACTTATCTCACCTGGATTTTCCGAACTGAGATAGGAAAGCAAAAAGAAAAGAGAAAGGAGATACTGTAGTTCCCCGTAATTTTTGTGCACGAAGAGCCGGATGAAGACTCGGGAGTGAGTAAGTATATTGCGGTTCCGTTCGGTCGGGGATTGGGTACTCGGGTGCGAGTGACTGAGACGTCCACTGGGCTTAGTAGCCCACCGGACGAAGTGAGTGTGGACCTCCTAATAGTGCGGTTCCCATTGTCCGCGAGGGCGTGGGCCACGAACAGAGGGAAGTGAGTGAATTTTGAGTGAAAGAAGGCACTTTCGGAAGATGGGACAGAAGAAAAGTAGGACTTCTGGTTCCATGCAGGAGATACGGGGTGGGGGTGGGCTCCCCAATATACCCCAAGATAGCCCGTTAGGCCTAATGATTTGATATTGGGATAGTTCCCCTTCTCGAAAAGGGAAGTCCAAGGAGAAATTGGTCTATTATTGTATGGAGGTATGGGGAAGAAAACAGATAAGAAAAGATTTATATTGGCCAATTCATGGATCCTTAGAGTATTGGATATGCCAACAATTAAACATATATGTTAACAACAAATGACCATTTAATAAGGAGGAGAGTGAATATGCCTTTTTATGGATCCTGGGCACGGCTCAGGCCGCTAATTTGTTTCCATTAAAAGAAAAGAAAAATGATAGAAAGAAAAGGTGGGATGTAGACAAACCTCCAGCGTCTCCCCCACCCTATGTCCCCCCTCCACAAGGTCCTGAGCAAGACCTCCCTCCAACAGCCCCCACAGAACCTGGGGAAGAGGCTCCTCCTTCTAATCGAAGAATAACTAGAAGTCAAACTAGAGAAAGGAGGGAGGAAAATTTATTGTATCCCTTAAGGGAGACTGCTATGAGGGGGGACCACAACCCGGAGTTGGATTTGTATCTGTACCCCTCAGCTCCAGGGATGTGAGGGAATTTAAGAAAGAAATGGGACACTTGTTAGAGGACCCACTAGGGGTAGCAGAACATTTTGATCAATTCCTCAGGCCTAACATTTATACTTGGGACAAGATGGAGTCTATTTTAAAGATCTTGTTCACAAACGAAGAACGAGGAATGATCAGAATGGCAGACATGAGGCATCGGGATCAGAGGCATCAGCACGGTCCCGCCGGAGATGTAAAATGGCCCTTACAGCGGCCCAATTGGGACAATCAAGACCCGGCACATAGAAATAACATGATTGATCTCCGGGATATGATAATTCAGGGGATTAGAGATTCTGTACCCAGAGGGCAAAATATTAATAAGGCCTTTAATGAACAACAAAAGAAAGATGAAACCCCCACCGAATGGCTGGAAAGATTGAGAAAAAGTTTACAGCTATATTCTGGGTTAGACCCCGATAGCCAAGTGGGTCAAGCCCTGCTGAAAACTCAATTTGTAGCTAAATCTTGGACAGATATAAGGAAAAAGTTAGAGAAAATGGAAGACTGGCAGGAAAGGGGGTTAGATGAATTATTACGAGAAGCTCAGAAGGTGTATGTGAGAAGGGAAGAAGAAAATCAGAAGAAACAAGCCAGAATCCTGATGGCAGCTGTAAGGCAAGGACAAAATCAGGGCAGGAGAGGAGAAAGTCCCCGGAAGGGCCCAGTAGAACCGAGAAGAAGAAGATTTAGTTCGCAGGACATAGATTGTTTTTATTGTCGCAAGAAGGGACATCTACAGAGAAATTATCGAAAAAGAATGCAGGATGAGGAGATTTTTAAGGAAGATTAGGGGGGTCAGGGGCTCTATTTGCTGGGGACCCCTAAGGTTACAGAGCCCTTGATAAAATTGAAATTGGGTCCTCAGCATGAAGTGTTCGAGTTCCTTGTGGACTCTGGTGCCAAAAGATCAACAGTCCAAAAGTTACCATCTGGATGTGTTGAATCAAAGGATAAACTCCAAGTAATTGGTGCAAAGGGGGAACCTTTTAAGGTGCCCCGATAAGGAATGTAACAATAGAAGCCCCAAATAAATATGGAGTGGGAACATTTTTATTGGTCCCAGAAGCTGAGTATAACCTCTTGGGACGAGACCTGATGGTGGAATTAGGAATCAATTTGGAAGTAGAGCAAGAGAAATTAAAAGTAAGATTATGCTTATTAACTGCGGAAGATGAAGCCAAGATTAATCCAGAAACTTGGTATAGCCCAGGGTCAGTGGGAAAATTAAATATCAAACCAATCACGGTCTCCATAAAAGACCCAGACCAGCCAATTAGGATAAAACAGTATCCCATCTCTAGAGAGGGGAGAGAAGGGTTGCAGCCAGTAATTGAGAGACTTTTGGCCCAAGGGCTTTTGGAACCCTGTATGTCTCCCCACAATACTCCCATATTGCCCGTAAAGAAGCTGGATGGGTCCTATCGTTTAGTACAAGATCTGAGAGCCGTAAATGAACGAACCATTACCCGGTTCCCTGTGGTGGCTAACCCGCACACTATACTTAATCAGTTAAGTCCAGATTATAAATGGTATAGTGTTACAGATTTAAAAGATGCTTTTTGGGCTTGTCCCTTAGAAGGAAAATGTAGGGACTATTTTGCTTTAGAGTGGGAGAACCCCAAGACCCATAGAAAACAACAATTACGGTGGACTGTTTTGCCCCAGGGATTTACAGAGTCTCCGAACTTGTTTGGACAAGCTCTGGAACAGTTACTGGAATCTTATGAATTAAGTCAGGGACTAATTCTAATACAATACATGGATGATTTATTGATCGCTGGAAAAACTCAAGAAGGAGTCAGAAATGAGAGCATCAAATTATTGAACTTTTTAGGCCTCAAGGGATTAAAGGTTTCTAAATCCAAATTACAGTTTACTGAAGAAGAGGTAAAATATTTGGGGCATTGGCTCATAAAGGGACACAAGAAATTAGATCCCGAAAGAGTAAAAGGAATTTTGTCTCTAACAGCGCCCACTAATAAAAGACAGATAAGACAGTTATTGGGATTATTAGGGTATTGTCAACAGTGGATAGAAAATTACAGCAGTAAAGTAAAATTCTTGTACGAAAAATTAACTAAAAACAGGTTGGTAAAATGGTCCCCTGAAGATGAGAATAGTTGGGAAAATATAAAAAGAGATCTGGTAGAAGCACCTGTCCTCAGTTTACCCCATATCCGTAAACCCTTTCAACTCTTTATCAATGTAGATAACGGGACAGCTTATGGGGTTCTGACCCAAGGATGGGCAGGGCAGAGAAAGCCTGTAGGATATTATTCTAAAATATTGGATCCTGTAAGCCGTGGGTGGCCCACCTGCTTGCAAGCAATAGTGGCCACTGCATTAGTAGTAGAAGAAGTTGGAAAAGTCACCTTAGGAGGTGAACTAAAAGTATACACCCCCCATAACATTCGAGGAGTATTGCAACAACGGGCTGATAACTGGCTTACAGATAGTCGATTGCTAAAATATGAGGGAATTTTAATTAACTCCCCTCGACTAGAAATGGAAACCACTTCTATTCAGAATCCTGCCCAATTTTTATACGGAGAACCTAAAGAAGATTTGACACATGACTGCCTCCAACTAATAAATTTGCAGACTAAAATAAGGGAGGACTTAGAAGACGATGAATTAGACGAAGGAGAAAAATTATTTGTGGACGGCTCCTCACGAGTGGTTGAAGGGCAACGGAAATCAGGATATGCTATTGTGGATGGGTATACTTTTAAGATAAAAGAATCAGAACCATTAAGTAAAGCCTGGTCCACACAAGCGTGTGAGTTATACACTATGCTAAGGGCATTAAAGCTCTTAGAAAATAAAGTTGGAACTATTTATACAGATTCAAAGTATACCTTTGGGGTGGTACATACTTTTGGAAAAATTTGGGGAGAGGCTTAATTAACACCCAGGGAAAAGGATTAGTCCATGAAAAGCTAATCTTAGAAGTTTTAAAGGCATTAAGAGGTCCACTAAAGATAGCCATAGTCCATGTAAAAGGACATCAGAAGGGACTAACCCATACTGTAAGAGGAAACAATCTAGCTGACGCGGAGGCAAAACGGGCTGCATTATTAATGGTTCAGACCTTGAGAGAGGAACCTGAAAGGCTAAAATTAGATAAAACTTTCGCTCTCCAAGATTTGGATAAGCTAAAACAAATTGGAGCAAAAAGAGATGGTGATAAATGGCTGCTACCAGACGGCAGGGAAATTCTTCCAAAAGGATTAGCTCAGGGAATACTGAATAAATTACACCATAAAACTCATTGGGGAATTCAAGCTTTAGTGGATCAGTTTGAGACAAACTATGCCTGTGTCGGAATATATGGTCTAGCTAAAAGGATTTTAGAGGGATGTTTAACCTGTCACAAAGTGAATAAACGACAACTTAGGGAAAAGGTTCAAGGAGGTCGTGAATTGGCTAAAAGACCCTTTGAGAAAATACAGGTGGATTTTACCGAATTGCCAAAGGTGGGGAGATATCAGTATTTATTGGTCTTGGTTGATCACCTTACGCACTTTGTAGAAGCCTTTCCAGTGGTAAGAGCTACTGCAAAGACAGTTATTAAGATTCTCTTGGAAGAAATTATTCCAAGATATGGGACTATTGTGGTAATTGACTCAGACCGAGGTCCACATTTCACATCCAAAGTAATTAAAGAGACAACTGAATTGTTCGGTACAAAATGGGAATACCATACTCCCTGGCACCCACAGAGTTCTGGGAAAGTAGAAAGAATGAATGGGGAGATAAAGAAACACCTAACCAAACTTATGGTGGAAACAAAAATGAATTGGGTTAAATGTTTACCATTGGCTTTGCTTTACATTAGAACTCAGCCAAGAACAGATACTGGTATATCCCCCTTTGAAATGTTGTATGGAATGTCTTATGACTTTGCGTTATTAGTGGAACACCCAAAAGTCGAGGATAAACTTTTAACAGAATATATTTTAGAACTTACAAAAAGAAGACAGGAACTAAGAAAGAAGGGCTTGGTAATACAAAGACCTCCCTTGGACATTTCCATACACCGAATCCAGGCCGGAGACCAGGTACTAATCAAAACCTGGAAAGAAACCTCCCTAACACCCCGTTGGGAAGGACCCTTTGTTGTTTTACTTACCACAGATACGGCTGTACGGACAGCAGAAAAAGGATGGACTCACGCTAGTAGAATTAAGGGACCTATTTTCCCAGAGAAGTGGACTGTGACGTCGGAACCAGGAGATCTTCGAATAAAGATAAGGAAAAGCGAGACCGGTAAATGAACCACTCCAGAAGGGAAGTAAGAGATAGTTTATATCGATGGTTCCAAATACCACCAGGAAATACTCTACGAAAGGTATATTTTGCACCTTGGAGTGAAGAAAGGATACCGGACCAAACGGGGGGGGTGGATTATACAAACTAACAGGAACTCCCCAGGTTTTTCCATTTTATTGCGAAACAGAGACGGAGATACCCAAATCACCCAGAATAGGAGATCTCTGGGGAATACCCTGCTTAAAACACCCTACTTCCGGACATTTATGTTGGGTTGTTTGCCGATGTCTAAATTGTAATAGAGATTGTCCTGTGTTTCATTTAAGAGACAACCCTACTGTATGAAATGTCGCAATGATTTGATACGTGCCAGGGGACCAGAGGATCCAGTGGAAATTCGTAAATTATTTTGTGGATGGGAACTGTCAGTACCTGAACTTTGGGAAGTATATGAAACAGACTGGCATAGAGTTTTAAGACAGTGTGCTATAAGATTCGCCTGGAAACAGGCACAACAACCACATAGGTGGAAATATATTTGAGAGATAACTAACTCTTTAGACCTTGGAAATTATTGACAGGATAACAGCAAAATTCCCCTGAAGACTATCTGCTGCTGCCGAGAAGATCTTGATATCCCGTTGCTCTCTGCAAAGGAGTAGACAAGGAAGGCAGAGAGGTACTAAATAGTGGGGAAATGAAAGCTGGTATCCTATTAATGGTATTGATTACCATGACTTTAGAAAATGAACATCAACCCTTCAATTGGACCTTAGGTCGATGGGAAGATTCAATGGAAGTTCGGTATAATGTGACAGCCGGGCCCCCAGAATTCCAAGTTAAATTGGAAGATTTAGTCTTTTATGAACTAGACCCACCTGGATGACGAGAAAGAGCAATAAAACCTTTTTATCTCTGCCCCAGTTCGAATCCAGAGAAAAGCTATTGCAATTTCCCTAATCACTATTACTGTGCATATTGTGGATGTGAAACCATAGCTTCAAACTGGGATGTAGCCATTAAAGACAGATTTTTAACTATAACATGGGGACCCAGAGGATGCAACCCGCCAGCTCCTAGCTGGGGTGGACACATAGAGAGCCCCCACCTTGGCAACTGTAAGCATGTTATACTAGAAGTCCTGCAGCCTAATGACCATGGATGGTTATTTGGACGAACCTGGGGAATGCGATATTGGGAATCTGGAACTGATAGAGGAGGACTAATATTCATTCAAAAACAGGAAGTTAAAATGCCACAAGCAGTAGGGCCCAATCGAGTCATCACAAAGCAAAAAGGGAAAAAGAAGAAGCCAAAGCTAGGAAACTCCACAGCCTCAGTCACCCCAGGGACATACCTAACCTCTACAAATAAAGTGGAGAAAATACCCAAAGACAATGAACCCTTATGGGCTGTAATGCAGGCAGCCTATCAAGCTTTAAATACAACAAATCCAAATTTTACCATTTCCTGTTGGTTATGTTATGACATAAAGCCCCCTTTTTATGAGGGGATAGCTGTGTCATCTCCTTTTAACACCTCTACCGAGGACAATTCCTCCAGATGTAATTGGAAGGAACGGAAGGCAGGGATTACTCTCCAACAGGTCAGAGAGAGCGGTTGGTGTATAGGAAAGGTAACGAACGAGAGAAGAACTCTATGTACCAACCAGACTCAAAACTTTACATCTAATACTAAATGGGTTCTGCCTAGTCCTGGGGCATGGTGGGTCTGCTCCATAACCGGATTAACACAGTGTTTGTCCACTGCTGTTCTCAAGAAAAATATGTCAGAATTTTGTGTACAGGTTACTGTGGTACCTAGAATCCTCTTACATGGGGAAGAAACTATGTATTTACATTGGAGCAATTTATGACATAAAATCAACAAAAGAGAGCCAATATCTACAATTACTATAGCTACTCTACTTGGTTTAGGGGTCGCTGGGACTGCCACTGGCATAACCTCCTTGGTGCAACAACAGCAGAGTCTAACATCTCTAAGAGCTGCAGTAGATGAAGATTTGGCCTGAATAGAAAAATCTATTTCCTATTTAGAGAAATCATTGACCTCATTGTCAAAAGTAGTTTTACAGAATCGAAGAGGATTGGACCTTTTGTTCTTGCAAAACGGAGGATTATGTGCTGCCCTAGGTGAAGAATGTTGCTTTTATGCTGACCATACAGGGGTAGTAAGAGATTCGTTAGCTAAACTGAGAGAGGGATTAGAGAAAAGAAAACGAGAGCGAGAGGCTCAGTCCTCCTGGTATGAATCTTGGTTTAATCAGTCACCATGGCTGACTACCTTAATTTCTGCTTTGGCGGGACCCCTCATGATGTTGCTATTGGCTCTGACTTTTGGACCCTGTGTCATTAATAAATTTGTAACCTTTGTTGAAAGCAGGTTAGAAAAAGTGCAGCTAATGGTGATGAAGCAATCAGAACTGGAAATAAAAATTATACCGAACAAAAATCCTGAATTAGATGCAGCTTGTGAGGTATTTTCTAGGTTTGATCAGCAAATCACTTATAAATAAATGAAGGGGGGGATTGTAATGAGTAACTAAAGGTGATTTGCTGATCAAACAAGTTAAGAGGAATGAACCCATTGTGGCAGTCTTTAGAACTCCCTGTTTAACCAGAAGAGACATTTCCACAATGTTATCTTGCTACACCAACATGGGAACTCCTGTTTGACAAAAAGCTTAACCACAATGTTATCGGAACGTATTATTTTGAGCTGATTCTGTGACCGACATTTTATCTAAACTACCTCAAGCAAGAAGCTACAGAGGGGCATACCGAAGATGTCGAAACCAACCTCCGTGAAGATAAAAAGAGCTGCTCAGCTTGCTTGAATTTGCGAGCCTTTGGTGGAGCTGCGACTCCCCGGCCACCCAGCGCTGCTTTTGCCTTCCTACCTCAATAAATATTTATTGAATCTATTTTGGACTCGATTTATTTTAAATTCAATTATAACAGGGGTGTGGGGTAGGGGTTTGAGGGTGATTTGGAGGGTGGGGGGAAGGGGGAGGGCTGTGGATGGTGGTGTGCGGGGGTTCGCACAAGGCCTTGCACGATGCCTGCCATGAGGAAAAAGAAGTTTAGTTACTTTACAAGCTGTATTTACTGGTTCCTTTCTCCCATTTCCATTAAATATATGACTTAAAACTAAGACCAGCATTCATTCACTGGATGTAAAGCTTTTCAATGCTCTCAACTTTTAACAGTTCCACCAGCAGCACGAAGGTTGATGGGGGCTGGGCGAGGGGCTGTGGGGGGGAGGGGGCAGGGAGGCTGGTGGGGGTGGGGGCTGGGATGGGGGTTTGCAGGAGGGTTCATGGGGAGGTGAAGGGGGGGGAGGGGCTGGCAGGGATTTGAGGGTTGGGGAGGGGGTGAATGATGGTACCTGAGGGTTTGCACGAGGGTTCACACAAGGCTTCACAGAGGTGGTTGAAGGGGTGGGGGAGGCGTTTCATGGGGGATTTGGGGGTGGGGACGGGGAGAGGTCAGGTGTTGGCACATGAGGGGGCTCGCACAAGGATTTGCACGAGGGTTCACGGAAGGGTCTGTAGAGGGTTGGGGGGGTTGGAGGCAGGGGAGAGGCCTGAGGGAGGGATCTGAGGGGAATTTGGGGGTTGCGGGATGGGGGAGGGTATGGATGATGGTACGTGTTTGCACAAGGATTCATAGGGGGGACAGGGGTGGCAGGTTTGATAGGAACAGGATTTGGCACGAGGATTTGCACAAGACCTTACACGAGAGTTTGTGCGAGGGCTCTTCAGGGGCTGGGGGGAAATGGCGGGAGGTGAAGGGGGATCGGGGGTACAGGGTGGGGTGGGTGTTGGTGCACAGTGGGTACTTGCACAAAGGTTTGCACGAGGGTGCGTTGGGGGCTGAGGGGGCGTTTGATGGGGTGGGGGAAGGGTTTGGGGGGTTGGGAGGGGGTGGGGAGTGGGGGTGAGTGGGGGGGGAAGTGCATGAGGGGGGCTCGCACAAGGATTCACACAAGCCCTTGCAGGATTCACACAAGTGTTTGTAGAGGGTGGGGGAGAGGGTTGAGGGGGGACGTGGGGGAGGGGGGTGGTGGGTTCACATGAGGGTTCAGGCAGGTTGAGAGGCTGGGGGAGCATTCCCAGGAGCGTTTGCACAAGGGTTTGCATGAGGGTTTGCACAAGTGTTCATGGGGGAGTGGGGGAGAGATTGAGGGGGGGATTTGGGGAGGGTGGCACAGGAGGGCTTGCACAAGGGTTCGCAGGAGGGTTTGCACGAGGTTTTGTGGGGGGCTGGAAGATTGGGGGGTAGGGGAGGGGTCTCACATGAGTGTTTGCACAAGAGTTCATAGGGGGCTGGGGGGGTTGAGGGGGTGAGGGAGGGATTTTGGGGGGGTGGGGGGAGGGGGTGGATGATGGTACGTGAGCGTTCCCACAAGTTTGCACAAGGGTTTGCAGGAGGGTTCACAAAAGGGTTCATAAGGGAGTGGGGAGGGGTGGGGGTGGGGGAGGGGAGAGAGATTTGGGAGGTGGGAGAGGGGGCAGTGGCGCATGAAGGGGCTTGCATAAGTATTTGCGCGAGGCTTGCACAAGGCATCGCACGAGGGCTCGCACGAGGAAGCCTGCAGGGCTGGGGGGTTAGAGGTGTTGGGAAAGGGGTTGAAGAGGTATTTGGGGGGGTGGTAGAGGAGGGGGCTTGCATGAGGATTCGCATGAGGCCTTGCAAAAGGATTCACACAAGGGTTTGCACGAGGATTCGTGGGGGGATTGGGGGGTGGGGGATGGGTTTGAGGGGGTATTTGGGGGCGGGGAAGGGAATGGATGTCTTGCAAGGTGTTTTTGCACGAGGCATTCAACAAGGATTTCCACGAGGGCTTGTTGTAGGGGGCTGGGGGCTGGGGGGGAGCAGTGATTTGGGGGATGAAGGAGGGGGTTGAGGGGGGATTTGGAGGGAGGGGGAGTGCAGGGAGGGTGCGTGCGGGGGGGTCCTGAATGAGGATTCACACGAGGGTTTCCACAAGGATTCACACAAGGGTTTCTGGGGGGTGGTTGGGGTTTTGGGGAGGGGTCAAGGTTTGGGCTCGGGGGTGGGGGAGTGCAGAGGGGACGGTTGGTAGTGCACGAGGGTGTTTGCACAAGGGCTCACACAGAGATTCACATGAAGATTCATGTGGGGCCTTACACGAGAGTTTGTGGGGGGCTGGAAGTTTGGGGGGGGTGGGGGCAGAGGTGGGGTATACAGCGCAGGGATGGGTGGGGGATGGTGTGCGAGGGGCCACAATCCAACTCACTGATCTCCTTGGTCCTCCCAAACCTCCTGGGTTCCCCCTGAACTCCTCGGTCCCCCCAGACACCCCCATGGGTCCCCCCAAAGCCCAACTCCCCAAACACCTGTGTCCCCCCCAAACCCCCAGGTCCACCCAACTCCCAGTCCCCCCCAGACTACCATCTTCTGCCTGTCCCCAAAGTCCTGGGTCCCCCCAAACTCTTGAGTTCCCCTACAGTCACGCATCTCGCTCCCACCTCCCCAGTCTCCTGGGTCACTCCGAGCCCCTTGGCTTCCCCCACAGACACTCACTTCCAACCTCCTGGGTCTCCCTAACCCCAAAATCCCACCTTCTCCGTCTCCTGAGATCCCCCCGAGATGTCCTCACCCTCTTGGCTGACTGGGTGGTGAAGAAGATGGGGCTGAAGGCCAACCAGACAATGCAGGTGGTGTACATGGCGAAGCCGATGGGTTTGGCCTCATTGAAGGCCTCGGAGACCCCCCAGGCTTTGGCGGCATGGTGCAGGTCAACATGAGGAGAAGTCCAAGCACTCCAAGGTGCCACCTTTGGCTATGTCACACCTGGGGACACCTTGGGCATCTTCAGGATTGGGGGTTCAACCCATCTTCTAGTCGATGAGGGAGTGAGGAGAGCAAAGGAGGACCCAAATGGAGGCAGCCACCAGTTAGAGGCTCCTCAAGGTGAAGGTGATGACAAGTTGGGAGATGGGGCTGATGAAATGGGGAGGGGTCACCGACCATTTGCCAGGGGCGGGGCAAGGACAATCAGGAGAGGAATATGGGGTGCCCAGATGCCTGGGCTCCTTTTCGGACACATGGGTCCACGCCCAGACATTGAGATTCCTCCCTAGAGGAGGAGGAACCAGCCCATATGCCTCCATCCCTTTGGTTTGCCTGAGCCTCGCATGCTTGGGTCCCCTTCCCAGACACCTGGGTCCTCCAGAACTCCATCCTACATCCCTCCTGACCCGCAACCCAAACTCTTGACCCACAACCCAAAATCCTCACCCACAGTCTGGACTCCTGGGTCCTTCTTGATCTCCCGTGTCCTCCAGAACTCTTGGTTTCCCCCATAACTCACCTTCCTTGAAGACAGATTAGATGTGGTTGGTCTTGGTAAGGAGCATGGGGTAGGTGGAACCCCATCCTACATCCCTCAACCTCAACTCATGGGTTCCTCCCTGAACTCCTGTCCCCCTCCTGGTCTCCTGGGTCCTCCAGAACCTCTGTGTCCCTCCACGACTCACTGTGCTTGAAGATCCTGTAGATCATGTTGGTCTTGGTGAGGAGTGTGGTGTAGGTAAGGCTCAACCCCAAGCCCAAGAAGAGTTTTGGTAGGGCGCAGATGCCCACCCTGGGCATCCAGGAGGAGAACACTCCCTCTGGACATCTCACCCTATGTGGACATCCCACCCCACTCATCAAGAGGACCCAGAGGGAGAACCTCCCCCAAGGAATCCAGATGACCATGGGAATCCACCAGGACACCATGGAGTCCCACCAGGAGATCCAGGGGAAGCACCTATGGGGTCACAGGCATCCAGGAGAGAACTCCCTCCTGGACATCCCAACCCACCCACAGAGGACCCACGTGTCCAGGAAGAGCACCCAGCTGACCATGGGGGGGACCCACCAGGAGAACATGAAAGGGCACTCATGAGGACCCAGATGACCATGGGTGGACCCACCAGGACATCGTGGTTGGGAGGGACACCCATGGGAACCCAAATGACCGTGGGGACACCCATAAGATCATGTGGGGGCACCCATGGGACCCAGTTGACTATAGAGGGGTCCCAGAAGACCATAGCAGGGGGCATCCGTGGGGACCGAGGCGTCCGGGGGGAGCTCACCCGCAGGCTCAGCCCCTGCACCCACTGTCCCACCACCCAGTAGGTGCCGCTGCCATTGCCACCCCAGAACTATAAGATGTCATAGCGCCCCGGGGCGTCCCCATTCTCATTGAAGGTCACCAACTCCCCCACTGTGCCTGCACACAGGGCCAGCATGGGGCTGGCTGGGTGAAGGGGGGCTGACACCCGTGGCCACAGGGGGCTGAAGGTGCTGAGGGACAGCAGGAGCAGGATGGCAGGGCTGGGAGGGGGAGAGAGGAGGCTTATGAGGGCACCTTGGGAGGGATCCCATGATAGGGAGGAGGCACACCGCACACACAATGGGGGGCACCTATTGGGGTGGGGGTGGCACCCTGCAGTGGGGGGAAGGGGGGGCTGGCACCCATGGCAGGGGGCCACCCTATGGGCATGTGGGGAGAAGGGTGGCGGCACTCTATGGGATGAATGTGGCACTCTATAGACATGGGATGGCTGACCTGACACCTGTGAGAGTGTGGGGCTGGCACCCTACAGGGCAGCAGTGGCACTCTAGGGGGTATGGGGGCATCCTATGGGGTAAGGGGAGGGGGGGTTGCACCCATAGGGGTTTGAGGGGATATGTCGCATTAAAAGGACTGTAGTTTCGATATTTGTCTGTCACAGTCCCAGGACTTTCACTGATATACTATTAGAGTCCCACCAAAGGACTTTCACTGAATCAGATTTGCAAATAATCGAAATTAGTTATTTTATTGAGAGCGACAGTCGCAGATTCGAGATTGCCGTTGATAAATTCACTAACTACAATAGCGCTAATTACTTAAGGTTAATATTACCAGCAAAAATAATGATAGTACAACAAGCCGGGGTAACATTCCCCAGAGGGTGAAAGGCGCAGCGCTTACCCAGAAAGGCATCCCTGCCTGGGGCAGAGGAAGTCGACTGGTCTGTCAGGTATCAAGTTTCTTCTCTCCCAATTTAACAGTCCTTTTCTCCATCCTTTTATCCCCATAATTACGAGGTTTCCTTCCCCTAGGTGACGTGTAGTATGATTTGGGTGGAGAGACGAGTGCTATAGTCATATATGTTTAGCATGATCTCTAAAATCTTCATTAGCATATACAGGGGTGTCAACTTTAATATGCGTTTCACAGGTAATGAGGCAAAGGTCCATCACCGGGCATGGCAGCCTCTCAAGTAAACAAAGAGCTACACGAAGTCTCTGTTATCTTGATTTTACTGTCTCTGCTGATGAAAAGCAGGGCTGTCCTGGCTCCCCAAGACTCCCCCGTTATTTATGTACCCTGTGATAGCCAGACAAGCCTTCACTCCCCTGGGTTGCACAAGTGATAGCAAAGCCAGTCTTAATTGCTCTTTGAGCATGGAGACTTCACCTCATGATCCAAATTCCACAGGGTACCCTAAGGGGTGGGGAGGGGGGCACTGGCACCCTATGGGGGAAGGGGCATCTAAGGGGTGGGGAGCGGGGACACCCCATAGGGACTTGGGGGTCCTGGACGCCTGGGTCCTCCCCCATCCTTCTCCCCTGGGTCACTGCTCCCGGATGCCTGGGTCCCCTGAGAGCTGTCACCAAAGGCAGGGCAGGGGTAACCCCCCCCAGATCCCTGGGTCCCCTCCGCCAAGCTTGACCAAACTCCAGTGATCCTCTAACACCCCCCCCCAATTAAAAGCAGCTGTTAATTACTTGGGGGGGGTGTCATTACGGGTGCCCCCTAACACCTCCTTGGGGTGCATGGCGGGGGGCTAATCCCTGCCGTGGGGCTGAGGGGATATTGGGAGGGCTATGGGGACATTGAGGGGGCTGAGGGGACCCAGAGGGGGTCTAAGGGGACATGGAGGGATTGAGGGGACATTGGGGGTGGCTGAGGGGGCACTGGTGGGGTCTAAGGGGACATATGGGGTTCAGAGGATACTTGGGGGATTATGGGAGGGCTGAGGGGACATTGGGGGGGTCTAAGGGGACCCAGCGGGGACTGATGTGACATTTGCAGGGCTGAAGGGGCATGGGGGAGCTGAGGCGACATTGTGGGGCCTTGGGGGGATGAGGGGCCCCAGAGTGAGTTAAAAAGGACAAGGGGGGGCCTAAGGGGACATTGGTGAGGGGCTATGGGGGGGCTGAGGGGACATTGGGGGGTGTCTAAGGGAATATTTTGGGTGGCTGAGGTGACATTGGCGGGGGCAAGGGGGCCTGAGGGCACCCAGAGAGTGTTTAAGGGGACATGGGGGTGTTGAGGGGACACTGGAGAGGCTGAGGAGACGCTGGGGGAGACGACTGAGGGGACACTGGGGCGCTGAGGGGGACCCGGGGGACGTGAGGGGGACCTTAGGGGGGCCCATTGGGGACGAGGGGACGCTGGGGGACCCGTGGACGGACCAGACGCGGAGCCGCCGCCGCCCTCCGCTCCCACCCAAACGCCGCCGCCCGCTCCCCGCTGTGGCCACGCCCCCAGCGGTTAACCGCGGCCTGAGCCACACCCCCACCCCGCGGCCCCACCACCGCTTTGCGCTTTCCGGCCGCTTTCCGCCAGCGCTTTCTGGCCCTGTCGCGACACCGCCCGCCGGGCCAGGGGGGACCTGGGTGTCCGGGGAGTGACTCCCCGGCATGCACTCAGGGGAAACTGAGGCACACACAAGCCTTGAGGGTGGTGCTGGGGGGTGTCCGGGAGGGCCCCAGGCATCCGGGCGACCCCCATCCCCCCTCAGTCAAGGCGGTGTTAGCGCATGAGCGGCTGTTAGGAATGTTGCAGTTGCTGGAGACGGTATTAGGAGCATTACGGGAGCCGGGCACCAGCAGAGGGTTAGGCAGAAGCCTGATATTAAAGCTATTAGCAGCTATTGTAAGCAGCTATTACGGGTGTTACGGTAAGCGGATCCTAATATTCGGGACATTACGGGAGCTAGACCCCACTATGACGGTAGTTTGGAGCCTGGTATTAAGTCTGGAGCAGCTATAAGGGGCCTTATGGTACCTGGACCCCGATATTAGGGGTGTTGAGGTACCTAAAGCCGGCTGTTATGATCGTCTGGATGCCTGAAGCAGCTATTAGGGGCATTATGGTATGAGGCATCCAGTATTAGGAGCATTATGGTAGCTTTCACCATAATAACAATGCTATAAATATTTGACTTATAAGGATAACTAACCTTTAGTAATTAGGAAACATGAGAAACCTCAAAGATAACAACTAACAGCAGCTACGAAGAAAAACATCCGAGAGAACCAAAAGAGAACTTCTCCAAAATACCCCACAAATGATTAACAGAAGGAAACAGATGCATAGGAGAAGGGAGTTGATGATAATCGATCCTACCAGAAGAAACAAATGCATGGGAAAAGGGAGCTGATCCTACCAGAAGGAAACAGATGCATGGGAAAAGGGAGCTGAAGATCATCGATCCACAGAAACAATTGTCAGAAGGAAATGCAGAAATAGAAGAGAAAAGGGACTAATGATAATCAATCATCATAAACAATTACTCTGCCTAAAATAGTGTATAAGTATGCAATATTGAATGTATGTAAGACGTGGGTGAAGTATTAGCTGGTGTGCCTCTGACTTGAGTCATGCACCCAGCACTGTGCTTTTGCTTTATTGACTTTGTCCCTATAATAAAATAAGTGCCATTTCTGTTTAAGGGATCTGGCTGTTTATTACAAGAGGCAAAACGGTTTTGGCAGAAAATAAACCACCTTGCGTTTTAACGCTCCTCACCGAGGTGGGAGGCTACATGCAGCTGTGTTTAAATTCTGGGTGATGCCCAATTCACCACTATCAGTGCAGTCACGTTTAATGTATTAAACTGTTACGATTTGGATACACTAATAGTGGACTGTGCCTTCAGTCTAGTCGTGCTTATGAACTAGCACGGCCACTCTCAAGTCTTTGGTTGCGTTCAATGAGAAACTAAACAGTGGGGTTTATTTAAGCAACAGATAGATAGGTTCATCCCGTCGACTGGTCCCGGAAGTGAAAGGCAGTCTGTGATGGGAGTCCTCCTTGACTTGTTCACGGTGGTGTCTTCCCTGACATCCCCTCTTTCTTGAGCTATTTTTATACTATTTTTTACCTTCAAGGTGGAGTTTGAGTGACTTTAGTCATAAATACCTTCAGGCGGGTAGCCTTTGGGATGGAGGTGTGTTTTGGTATTATAATGACATTATAATGAGCAAAGTTCACACAAAGGACAGCATACCTTTCCTTAATGTGTGAACAATGCTGTATTTTTGATCATTTTAGTAATTATTCCACATATTCTACCCTGTGACTATAGTTATTCAAGCTCCACAATACTCAAAACTGATTGGGAATATCACATGTGCTCTTGTGGTGAGGGTTATCAAGTACAAATACATCTTGTGGAGCTGTCAAGCGCATTCAGCTTTTCATTGTGATCCAAAGTTTAACATACAAAACAATTGTTAAAGCAAAGCACAATGCAGTGAGTACTACCACAGGATGGAGCATCTTGTTAAAGATTCCTGTAGCTGTTGGTGACCATCCAAAAATGTCATCCGTCTTGCTTGACTCTTTCCAACACTTGGTGTATCTCTTCGACATCATGATGGACAATAATCAGAGTTCTTTGTCCGTTTTCTTGGGCTTCTTTCAACAGTCGCTTCACGTCAGTATGTTGTAGCAGCTTCTTCACCAATGTAATGTTCATCCCAGTGGGGGCAAGTAATAAGTCACGAATCAGCATGTAGTTAGACTGTAGCAATTGATAAGACATAACAGGAGCTGAATAATTGAAGTCACATCCAATAATGCTAGTAAAGTTACAAACACAAAAATTCAAGTGATTATTTATATCTACTGCTATGTCATCTATGAATACAAGACTACAGGGAGACCTCATGCAAATGCACCCTTTCCCAATATATACAAGCACAGTTTCTGGGGTTTCATCAGGATGTATCTCAAAATGACAAACATTTTTGTCGGTGTCAAGACAAATGTCTTGTGCTTTGAGGGTCTTACTCTCACAAATGAATCCTTGTTGGTCTCGTGAAATGCATGTGTCAATATCAACAGTTTGCCATTTATTCTCGTTTTGTTGTGCCCACACTCTGTGCTCTATTGGATAGAGTATGGCTCCATGGTGACTCAACCCCAGCGCGATGATTGGGTATATGGTGTATACTGAAGCATTGCGTATTGTTAGGACAAAAGCTGTGGCTTTGCTCTCAATGGGATTGTAGGTGAAATTAACAAAATACCACCAGGATTGAATTTTTTTCTCAAATTCAATTGCATTATCCCATATTACTTTTCAAATTTCAGTGGGCAAGGTGCCTTCTACACCTTCCCTTATAATTGCAGCTGTCATTGATTTCATCCACAATTGGGCTTGGATACAACTAAGAGCCGAAGAAACATTGTTTTGGGCTATAGCAAGTGCATTTGTGATCAGCTGATGGTCTTTTTCACCCGTTTCTTCCCCCTGAGGTAATATATTTGATAAAAGCCATTGGTGGTTTCCCAGTGCTAATAGAGAGGACTGTAGAGGACGTTTCAATTTGTTTAGATCACTAGTGGTGGTGACTAGTTTGTTGGGAAGTACCAGTACCTCAGCATCTATACTATTTAAGACTCCCAGTCCTGTTCCTAAGATACCAGTCACATCTCTCTTCAATTGTTGTGAGGAGGTAAGGGTTTGCCCATGTAACCATGCTGATCATCCTGCATAAGATGTACCCAGGAATGGTGAGCAGGTGGGTTTGATCGCAGAGCTGTTAATCCGCATTGATAATTCCACTTGTTTGAGGGAATATGTTGGGTTAAACAGTATTTGTTGTTGACCTCTATGTTTAATAACATAAGGGCCAAAGTTGAAAGTGTAAGGAGTTAGACTAATGGGTGGCTGAGTAGGTACACCTTTGAAAGTTTGTTGGGGTACAGGTTCTGGGTTCTTTCCAGCAGGTTCAGATGTAGTTGTGTCAATCATAAATTCAAATGATAATTCTGTGCCTTTATAGCCCCAAAGAAAATACACTACTGTAGGTTTGGTAAAAGTAAAATTGTGACACCAATCTGAATTTGGCTCCATAATTCTGTAACATTCAGTATTATATTTTTCTGGTTTGGTAGAGTACACATAGATTGTTTTAATTTCAGTTAGTCTGTAGTGAGTAGACCCATTGATCACTCGGCAACCAGTTTGTATTTCCTTTCCTGGGATGGCTTCAAGTTTAGTCATTTGAAGTGAGTCTTTCCAACTACATTTATCTCTGGAATATACTTCACTTCCTTGGATAACCAGCGTAGAGAGATTTAAATCCTTTTTGTTTTGTGGTGTTCCAGTGGTTGCAGTGTACCTTGACAATGCATTATCCCAAAGGTCATCATCCACTTAATAAGGTTTCAGTGTGGTTACTGTCAAGGGTTTCAAATAGCGAGAGCGGAACCAGACTAGGCTGTGTGGCTGGGTCAGGTTCAACTATATCTATTTTGAATTCAGATAACAGCGTTATTTCATGCTGTTGCCAACAACAAGTTACAAAAGTGGGTTCCACAAGAGTGAAATTATACCAGCAATCCCACTTATCAGTGATACAGTGCTTTGTTGTCACTGAGCGTGGATTCTTAGGGCGAAATATTTCTATTCTTGTGGCCTTCTCATGGTTTGAACCGTTGATCATTCTACATCCTACCTGGATTTCCTCTCCTGCCGTACCTTTCAGGGTTGGATACCAACTATTCCAGGTCCACTCATGTTTTGAAAACGCCTCGTTTTTATGTATAACTACAGTAGCCATTTCTTGTTCCTGCCATCACATTGTGTTTAGTAAAATCTTGACACCATGGCCACACTGCATCTCTGTGACTACAAATAACAGGGAATAAAAAGGTAAAACTGCATAGCATCAATTCCATCTGCCAGTTCATCATTTTAGAACTTGGGTCTCCAAATAGCCATACACAATAAAAATAATATTACTACCAGGATCGATGTCAAGACTCCTTGGAGGCACTCAGGGTTAGCATAGGCTGATCCATCTGTCCACGTACAGTTCATTGTGTAAGACACAAAAGAAAAGAAAATCTGCTCGGTCTTATTTGACCAACGGGGTTAGAAAGAGGGCAAGATCCACCAGGTACTAATCCGGTGTATCTTTCCTGAACCATCTCTGTCTTCCCATGCATGTAGATTTTTGGGAGGAACTAGTACCATTGGTACTGTTCCAATCTGAGGCATTTCACCAGCACAGGTTGTCCAGGGTGAAATCTTCCTAGGCATTTTCCTGGTTCTTTGGAAACTTTTTGAGAGATGATATTAGCAGATACACAGAAAGCTTTCATTTTAGGACAGCCATCTCCACTCCATCTGTTATTTAGTTGATAGATGGCATCATCCAATTGCAAATGCCAACCAGGTTCATGAGTTTTTGCAAAACACTTAACCAATCCATTGGTGCGTTCAACAATGCCATTAGCCTGAGGATAGTAGAGAGTGTGAAATACCCACCAAATCCCTTCTTCCTTGGCCCAATCTTGTACCACCGTAGCAATAAAGCATGAACTGTTATCACTTTGGATTTCTTCGGGAAGGGGAAGTGTGCTGAACCATCCCTTTAGGCCTTTTACTGTGTTGTCCCCTGTAGCTGATTTGGAACTAGTGGCCATAGTGAGGCCGGAGATAATCTCCACTCCTACCAGGACATATCTTCTTTCACCTGATGGTTTCAAGGGCCCAATATAATCAATTTGTCAGGAATGCCACAATGCTTTCTTGTCCCGAATGTGTAAGGGAGGCACCTTACTTGGATGATCTTTACTGAGTCATAGGCGACAGTGTGAACAGGCAGTTACTACTTGTTCGCACAGCTTAACTGATACAGGCCATCCTTGGGCTAGACCTTCCTGGTATAGGTCAGCAGGGCCAGTGTGGCCATGCTTAACATGTAACCATTCGAGTAAGCATTCCCATTCCTGACCATCATCTACAATATCAATTTGCTGCAGCTGCATGAGGCTATCTACCTGTTGGTTGAACTGAGCAGTGATTGAGTTGAAACGATCATGGCCTTCTACCCAACCAATGCACAACGCTCTGTCCTCTTATTTCCAACAGTTGCTTCCAACTATCTGTTTCCCAAACTGGGACCCTGTTCACCTGCCAATCATTGGCTGCCCAGTGACCATCCATTCAGTTCTCCTCTCCTGGTTGGCTCCTGCACCACCTGTGTCAAAAGGGATTTGTGCATGGGAGGGAGTCGAGTCCCTTTCAGTCCCAAGAACTGAAAACACAGGAGGAGGTGACTCAGTTGACTCAGCTGCATCCCTTCCCTCCGCAGGGCTAATGGAGATCCCTCCCGGGCACTGTCTGGGTGCCCTGCCTAATGATGGCACAAGGAAGGGCTATTCTCATGCCCAGTTGTTTTCCCAGTATGAGAAAGGACACTGCTGGAACGAAGCCTCTGTCCCTGGCTGAGGAAGGGAACATCAGCCATTCCTTCAGCCTGTTTCCCAGCAGCTTCCCCTGGAGCCCCAGGGACACCTGGAGGGAGCCCAGTGGGGGCAGAGAAAGTGTTGCCTTGGGCTGGTCCTCTGCTGCTGAGCTGGGACGGGCTCCTGGGATGGAAGGAGCTCATGGCAAGTGGGCAGCGCTGCAGGGAGACAGCTGTGCTCAGGAGCAGCTCCTCTGTGATGTGCAGCAGGGCCGAGGGCACTGCCTGCAGGCACCGCGCGAAGAGTAGTGAGGCACAGAGAGGGTAAAGGCAGTCTGGGGAGGGAGGGTGGTGAGAGCTGACTGGGGGACAAACTGCAGAACTAGCTGAAACTGGCAGATGCAAGCAGAATGAAGACGAAAAGGACCAAGGAAACAACTCCAAGAGAATGAGGTAACTTCAGAAAAAAAGGCCAGCCCGGTGACCAAGAAAACCGGTAAAAAAGCAAGCGACCACCGACAAGGATTAAGTGGTTGGACTTGGGGATCATGTGATGTGTGGTACGTCCCGAGAAACCTGACTGTAAGGGTACAGTTAGGGGGTGAGATCTCCAGTAGGGATCCCTCCTTGGAGGCACCCAGCTTGAGCTGTTCTGCACGTTGGATAAATAAACCACCGATTTACTCAGTGGATTGGTGACTTGTCTTCTACGAGCAGGAACCTGAGGCCGAGCCCTGTTGAGGTGAGACCTGCAAAATTCCTACCATGATCTAGGTGGCAGCTGTGTACACTCCTGAAACAACAAGCCAGGGGCCTGCTTCCACCCTATCACCTACTCATCCACTGAGGCCATCATGAGCAGCTGGAGAAGCAGCTGCATGCTCCTGCCCTTGTAGCTGCAGGGCCACCACTGACATCACAAGCATCTGCAAAAGCCAGGCGTTCATTCATACCCAAACAGCTACTTAGCCACCAGGGACATCAGGAGCAGCTGTACAAGCCAGGTCCTGCTCCTGCCCCGACACCTTCTCATCCACCAATGGCATCACAGGCACCTGCACAGGCCAGGAGTTTGCACACGCAGTGTCAACTACTCAGGCGCTTGCAACACCGTAAGCAGCTGCACATGGAGCGTTCCTGCTCCAGCTTTGTCACCTACTCAGGCACATAAACAAGCCAAGTGCCTCCTTCTCCCCCATCACCTGCTCATCCACCTATCATACTGCAAACAGCTGCACAAGCCAGGAGCCTGCTCCTGCCCTAATGCCTACTCACCCACCCATGGCATCACAGGCACCTGCACAGCAGGAGCGTCCTCACTGCCAACACCCCGGCTTTTCTGCATCCATCTCTGTCTCCCATTCCCATCTCCACGTGCTCTTCTCGCTCCCAGATACCTTTCTCACCCACTCCACAACCTCCCAGTGCCTCTGTCTGTCTTTGTCTTTCTGAGGCAGATGCTACCTTGGAAGCATTGTCCCAGCGAGGTCACCTGATTCTCCTTCTCCCTCAGCTGTCGTTGTGACTGTCCCAGCAGTTCCGGTGCTTTTTGACCTCATGGGCCCTCTCATCCCGCCTCCCTTCTGCAGTTAAACCCTGTTCCTGTGACAACAAGTCAGTGCCCGCTCTGTGGCATCTTACCTGCATCTTCCTGACCAGGACAGCTGGTGGGAACTGTGGCCATCAGCCCCAGCTGTGCCTGACGTCTTCTTCTGGCAAAGGCAAAGCTCTGGGTGTTCTTGGTGCGTACCATGCTTCCTGAAGGAGACCAGCACCAACCAAAGTAACTCCTGGGCAATGTCCTGCTGGGAAGAGCTGATTGCAAGGTAGGATTGACGCAGGTCCCGAGACTGGTCCAGGGGTGTTCCCTGTTCCCCAGCGCAGCCACAGGTCCCACATCTGGCTCCTTCCTGCAGGATTTTGTAAAGCCCATTCCAGCTGTGAGCGCCAGGCCGAGGGGATGGGGCAGAAACAGCTCCCACCCCCAAGGGCCCCATCTCCCCATGGGCCTCTGTCCCCAAACTACTAAAACTTCCAAACAGGCCCTCCCTCTAATGGAATTATCTGCTGTTTCAAGAAAAGAAACCCTATGCTTCCAGATTAAGTTGTCTACAGCTGTTAGAAGGCCATTTGGGCTTCAATTCCAGAACAAAACAGTTTCCATTACACAATCTCAGCCACCATCTCCAAGATGGTCTTGTCATTTACCCACAAAAGCCCGGTTATAAAACATGGCTACTGAAACGTATCCTCTCCTCCCCAGACCTTTGTTTCCCTCATTCCCTCAGACTAGGCAGTAATAATTGTATGATTATTATTCTGTAATTACCATCGATCTGAAACCCCTCCAAAGCATCATTCACTGACGTGACCGACAGCACTGTGGATAAGGGAGATCCATCGCTAACCACACACCCACCTGTTAGTCCTTTTGCGGCAAGGCCTCTGTGGCCAAGCACGCCTCACGTGGACATCTCTGCCTGACAGTAGATGACCGGCCCCAAAACAGTACCTCAGGGTGTCTTGGCTCTAGTGAAGGCAAGGAATTTGGCATAATGACCCAAGCAAGTGTAAGAGAAAGCAGGATAGCAGAAGGGGCAGAAAAGGGGATGTCTCTCCCCTACTTCAAATTTCAGAGGAAAGTTCAAGGGTTTTTTTTAATCACTGCCCAGCCCAAGGGAAAAAACACAGACCTGCTGTTTAAGAACTGAAAACTACAAGAGGAAGATGATCGGGCTTGTGTAGTTACTCTTCTTTCCAGGACACATTGGTTGGTTGTTTTTGTTTTAAATCTCAGTGGAGAGCTTCAACTTAAAATCACTGAGTTCTCATACAGGAATAGCAAAATGTCCTCTGTAAATCTTTGAAAAGAACAGTACATTGAAGGGAAACTCTTCATATAAACTGTAAATGACACATTTCCGCTGTCAAGGTTTATAACACTTTTGAGTATCTTCACCACCCTCATCTTCTTTCCCTTCACTTTCTTATGGTGACAATATCGCTACCATACCTCAGCTGTTCAAGTTCTCTTGCAAATCAAGTAACATCCAAAATGCCCCTCACAGGTGCCTGTAGGTTTTGTGTTATCATCACGTTAATGACACAGCAGGTCCTGCCAAACCTACAACCTGCAAAACCTGAAGATAATCAAGAGATTACATAACTACATGACTCTGCCGTTCCTTTCCACCCCCCAGGGTCCCATGGCATGAGGGCAGGGGCAGGAAGGGCAGTCATGCGCTCAGGTCGCACCAGGGAGGAGAGAGCAGGAACCTTACGCTTGTCCTATCGCCCGTCACTTGGGAGAAGAGACCAACAGCCCCCCGGCTACACCCTCCTTTCAGGGAGCTGTAGAGAGTGAGAAGGTCTCCCCTCAGCCTCCTTTTCTCCAGGCTGAACAACCCCAGCTCCCTCAGCCGCTCCTCACAAGACTTGTGCTCCAGACCCCTCACCAGCTCCATTGCTCCACCACGCAGGTGGTCCGTGAATGTCAAGTAGCTCTCCAGGATCCCTCTTCTCTCCAAGGCCGCATCCCGCAGGATTCTTCCAAACAAATCTCTGAAAAGCTGCAGTCTGCTGTCCTGAAAGCGAGGGCTGTGGTCCTGCTCTTTGCCCTTCTCCCTCCCTTCCACATCCTCAACTCCACCGTCTCAGGGTCACTGACTTTCAAATCCTCACCCAGTTCTTCCTCCTTCACCAGTACAAGGTCTCCAGCAGAGCACCTCTCCTTCTTGATTCCTCCATCACCTGTGCCAGGAAATGCACTGTAGAAATCTCCTCGATTGCTTGAGCCCTGCTGGATTGTCCTTCCAGCAGGTACCTGGGTGGTTCAGTTCTGCAGTGAGGACCAGGGCCTGTGAACATGAGGCTTCCTTCACTTGTCTGAAGAAGGCCTCCTCTCCATCTCCCTCCTGAACAGGAGCTCTCTAGCAGATACCTGCTAACACAGCACCCACCGTGGTCTGCCTGCTGACTCTGAACCATAAACTGTCTCCTGTCCCACCCTGAGCAGAAGGCAAGTCCACCACCTCACCTTCCCAGACAGCGCTTCCCGAGGAGCCCACGTCCCTGCACCTCAGCCCTCCCGCCGTGCCATCTACCCACCACACCTCCGTGCTCCCCCCGTGGTCCCAGCCTGCTAATCACGCACAGACTTCTTGCCCTGCAGGTGGTTCTCCACGCTGCGTGCAGGAGCGTGCAGGCGCTTCAAGGAAGCACCAGCTCTGCTGGTTTCCCAGGGAG
This sequence comes from Rissa tridactyla, assembly GCF_028500815.1. Lineage (NCBI taxonomy): Eukaryota > Metazoa > Chordata > Aves > Charadriiformes > Laridae > Rissa > Rissa tridactyla. The sequence goes on from NC_071472.1 coordinate 44,213,815, forward strand.
AGCATGAGAGGCTCCTGGGTCGTGCTGCCTGTGTGTTGGCACGTGCAGGAGTGGGGCTGCACATGTTCCTGCTGTGGTGCATGTGTGGACTTGATTCCCTCCTGCTCCAAGGAGCAGTTCTGGGATCACACCTGGGGTGTGTATAAACCCTTTAGACTGATCCATCGCCAGACACAGGCCAGTCAGTCCAGCTGGGAACAGCCCCAGAGCTCTTTATTTTGTATTTGTAGGTGTACCTCAGCAGCTGAGAAGCCTCCCAGCCCCTTGGCTAACAGCCACTGCTATAGCCACCACTCCCGGCACCTTCCCCTCTGCTGCGATACCAGCATCTAGTGCTAGGGAGGAAGAAAGAAAAGCGTGTGATCATATGCACAGGGAGAAGGGAGAGAAGTCCTGCAGGCATAGCTCAGGCCACCTGTGTTGTGATCTGATTGCCATGAAGCCTCAACGTGTCTGTGAAGCGGGAGAGGCCCCTGATGCCCAAGCCCATGACAAGGTCCCAGGTGCAGCTAGTCAGCCTGGGGCTGAGTCTGGTGGGGCTGAGACCTTGGGTGTCCCATACAGGTGTCCCCCCTGGGGGCAAGGTGTCTTGGGGCAGGACTCTGCAAGGGAAGGACATGCGCTCTGGTTTGGAAAGGAGAGAGCCAGCCATCAGAGGGATCCCTCTGCTTTCAGCCAGTACTTTTACATCCCCCATGGAAAGCCACTTGTGGGTGCCCAGGCAGTCCCCTTGGGTGTCAGGGAGGTCCAGCCCAAAGCCAGCCTCCAAAATCTGCTTCTGTCTCACAAGGGCTGCCAGAAAAATCCCTTCTTTCCCCCAGGGCTGCCCTCAGTGGAGGCAAGGGCCCTGCAGCCGTGGAAAGCACCATCCCTTTTTGGAGACAGTTACCAGGGAAGCTGCCTCTGCTGCTGTTGACGCCACCTCTTGTTCTCAGTGACGTGCTTGTATATGGTCCTCTGTGCTTGCTGTGGCTCCAGCCTTCTGAGGACCTGGGCGGCTCATGGGGAAAGGGGGCTGCAACAACAGGGAAACGTCATCCCTCAACCTCTGCCGGAGACCCTTCTGCCTCTCCCCGCCTCCAGCCCCTGCGCCCACCCTGTCCCCTGTGTGCCCAACCCTTTCACCCTGCAGGTGAGTTTGGGGCCTTGGCTGTCAGGGTAGCCCGGCTCATGCCCGGGTTAGGGGACATCAGAGGGTGTCCTGTGCAACCCCAGGAAGCAGGGACAGGGAACATGGACATCTCGGCATAGTCATGGCTGCTCCACTGCCCCAGGCTGTGGCAGAGCAGGCATACACTTACTCAGGCTGGAGTCTGTCCATCTGGGCTGCTGCTGCCGTCTCCTCTGCTGGGAGAGGGTTTCCAGCCTTCCTCCACCCCTGCCTGGCCTCCTTTCTCCTGGGCTGGGCTGGAGGGTGGGGAATCGAAGTGCCTCCAGTGCCGAGGGCCTGCCAAGGAGGAGACCCTCTCAGAAAACCAGAGGGCAAACAGAGGTGCCATTTCCCAGAGGACCTCTTGAAAGGAGCCTGCAGCAGGACCTGGGCGCCAGGAGACTCTGTACCATGTGCCCATCATCACGGGTCGACAGCTGCTTCTGCCCCTCACATCCTGCTGCTGATCTCTCCCGCACGGGGACGAGCAGGCAGAGCCCTGCCCTGCAGCTGGGTGTCAGTCCTGCTCCCACCCCGTGAGACCTGCCACCCCGGGTGCCCTGACAGAGAGGGTCGCTGCTGCTCTCAGCGGTGTCAATCGCTGCCCATACCTGGAGTGGCTTTTGGTCCTCCCCTGCAGACCAGGCTTCCCACACTGCCAATTCCGCCTTCGCTTGCTGCAGCTACTCTTCCCACTGGATCTTTGATTTCTCCTACTCTGCAGAGAGCTGCCAGATCTCCTGGAGAGGATGGAAACACAGCAGCAGGCAGGATTAGTCTCCACTCCTGGAGGGGCTTCCTCTGGCTCTGAGCCACGTTGGTGTCCCTCAGCTGCCCAGTCACCAGCACTTTGCCCCTGCCCAGATCAGAGTCCTGCCAGGCTCCTCAGCTCATGGCAGACACAGATGAGTGACCAAAGACCTCCACTGTCAACGACCTTGAAAGGACTAGCACATTTTCCGTAGCCCCTGGCCAGAATCAAGTGTTTCATGATGACCCAGGGGGCAATAACAGGTGGGAAGGGTGTGCAGCACCTTCCTTTTCGTCAAGAAGATCTGAAGGAGGTGACAGACAGGTGACAATGAAAAGAAGCCAAGGGACTCTTTCAGGATGGCTCTCTGCACACAGAGGCATTTGCGAAGTCTCAAGCAGCGTGGTAGTTGGAGCAAGGCAGAGCATGCACCTGCAGCATTCTCCCGAAGCCTTCAGAGGACAGGATGGCAGCGGTGGGCCTGGCTGCAGGTACAGGCTCCTGCCTGACGGCCTCCATCATCCTGGGGGAGCTGCCTAGACACAGGGGGAGCACACTGCAGAGAGACACCAGGAGGAGTCGGCATGAGCATGGGGCAGGTTGATCTCCCATTTTCATGTGGGATCCAAGCTCCCCAGGCTGGAAGAAGAGGCGCGGGATGTGGGGCCATTTCCTGTGGGATGGGGGAGCCTTTCCTGAGCCACATCAGATGGATGGGGTGGAGAGGCAGTGGAGAGGACTGCACCTCAGGTCTGCTGGAAGGGCAAGCAAAGTGATGTGGGGCATACTCAACATCTGCCATCTTCCCCACCAAGGGGCCTGTGATGAGGCAAACGAGCTCATGAAAACTGTGGGGCATGTGTCAGGGACCTTCCTGAGTCCCTCCAGCTGGAGTGTCCAAAGGGGATGTCTCTCCTACATGGGCTCAAGGATCCCTTTCATCCCATCCCACAAGGTCTCACCTGGCAGAAGTCTTCTCCCCCAGGTCTTGCTGCCTTCTGCCTGGACTCTGGCTTGGCAGCACAGGGAGGGAAAACTTTGCCCGCCACTGCAGCAGCTTCTCAGGATGCCCCGCTGTACCTGGGAAAGGAGGAAGCTCTTTAGAGCAGCCCCATGGCGAGTGCGTTTGAACCAGGCTGTGGTCACCCAGCGTGGGGAAGGGATGGAGAGCTGGGACCCATTCCCATACCTTTTCTGATGCTCTGCTGTTCTGCAGCCTTCTTGTGACAGTTGGCGGGAGCCTCGACCACCGCGGCACTGACCACAATGAACTGAAAACTGGAAAGCAAGTGATGACACAGGTTTGAAGAAGGGTGACCCCTACCCTCTGCAGCTGCCCAGCACCAATCCTCCTGGCTGTCATGCGAGGCATGGCACCCCTACCCTTTGTGGCCATGCAGAGGTTTTATTTGCAGTCTCCCCCCAACACCAGAAGATGTAGCTTAAAGTCCTTTCCGTGTACAGCTGCTTCTCTCTGATGGGAATGACGGCAGGTTGGGCGTGAGAAACACGATCACAATGCCCGGCCACTCCAAGAGAATACAAGCATAGCCCAAACTCATCATTAGTTCACCAGAAACTAGTCACTTCAGGACTGATCCCTGACTCAATGCTGAGTGCCGAGCCCCAACAACACACGCTCCTGAGCAGGAGCTGAGAAGCCAGAGGCTCAGTCGGTGGAGGGCTGCAGATGCCGCACTCACCTCGGGAACGCATGGTCAGGAGCAGCCTGCATCCCCCGAGCGGTGGTCGCTCCACTGGAGACCACTGCACATGGCACCCACAGCCTCCGCAAAGTGGCACAGAGCTGTAAGAAGCTTCCCAAGGCAGTTTTCTCTTGGATCCCAAAGGAAGTGGGCACTGTGTCCTGCTCCAAAAGAAAGCCACTTCTCAACAGCCCTCTCCCAAACTCTCCTCCGTGAACATTAGCCCTTGCTCTGCTCTGGAGAAGCTGCAGAGCAAACCCCGAGACTGCGCAATATAACACTGCCAGGCTTTTCGTAGGGCAAGGACCCAGAACCTCAGAAGAAACTTTCTTTCCCGAGGCAGAAGTCAGTGGGGGTGAGCATGGGGAAAGGCGTGTCACTGCCCTGCCACATCCAGGCTGGCCAACGGCGATCAGGTTACTCACCCTTCCATAGGCTTCCCAAAGACACTTAAGCATCCTCAAAACCGGAGCAACTTACAGTGTGAAGCAGTGCCATGTGGCTGGCCTTGCTCTCCAGTCCTGTGACGCAGTCAAAATAAAACCGCATGCATAGCATACCATCTTGGCAGGACAGAACGCCAATGTCCTTGAAGGCGAAGGAAAGGTGCTGCCCGTTCCTCAGTTGGAAAGAGTACAGGAGTATGGTGTCTCGCACGCAGTCCTCCACCATGTGCCGCAGGAAGGAGGTGGCTCATGATAGCCACCTGTAGTTCAGCGGCTTGATCTCGACATCCTCTGCAAGGAGGAGGAACATCATCACTGCCACAGCAAGCTAAATTTCCATGTAAGATTCGTAACAAAATGCCACAGAAAAGGTCATTTATAAACACAGCTCTTGGGGAGTGGTTTGTTTTGGGGGCGCTCAAGCCATCCCCCGACCTTTGGAGGCAACTCTCTCCTTCTCCCAGCCCTTTCCAAAGAGCAGAGAGCACACAGCTGCCCCTAGACGCAGAGCGGGGAAGTGGCGGGTGGCCGCTGCCTTCTCAGCAGGGATAACCACTGTGGGGAACGTGAGCTCCTGCAGACATGCCACGTCAATGTTCAGCTGGAATACTGGTCTTTGAGCTGTAAACATCTCTTCTTCACCCTGGAATTGCTCTCGGATCATAGCGAAGGTCCCGAGTCCTGGCAGCAGGAAGCACTGCCTGGGAAAAAGACCAAAGGCTGATGAGTGAGGACTTCAGAGACGGGCAAAGTGAAAGCTTTGGAAAAGGCCCCCCATGTTCTCCATTTGTTTTCTTCCCCTCCTCAAAATATTTGACAACATCCCTTGGCTAGAGAAGATCCCAGGCACTTCCAGCACAGGGAATACCCCTGGGACTGATTCCTATGGATTATCCTTGGCATTGGACCCGCATAATCCCCTGTGTCTCTGCCTGGTCTCTTCACTCTGACCACAGCAAAGGGCAAAACCCTATCGTCCGACAAATGCTTTCTCAGGCTAGAAATGGACTTGGTTTCTCCCCTGGTTGACCAAGTAGCAGCTCTCGGCAGATGGAGTCTTCTCGGTGTGCTGCCACAATGCTCAGGGAGGGATTGCTCCCTGGAGCCCAGGCTCTCCAGGGCAAAGGGCGACACTTCACTGTCTCCTAACCAGGAGGGCTTTCCCCAGGCTGAGGCTCACCCCTGCCGTATCCCCACATGGGGACACCAGGATGGAAGTGCTTATGGGCTCCCTTTTAACCTTCCCTGCTTCTTCCTGCCTCTCTTACCCAACCTTGTCTGCAGTGAGGAGCGGCGGGTTCCCCTGCTTGGCCGAGCTTTGGCCGGTGATGGCTGCTCACACCTGTTTTGGAGCTGGCTGCAACCGTCTCCCACTGGCCCTGGCAGCCCCTCACCCGCTCCCGACCAGGTCCCACTGCAGCTCCCACTGCTCACCCCTTGCCATCCACACCCAGCACAGAGCACCCTTGCCCCCGCCAAACACGTGCTTAAGGACCCTTGGGACATGCATCCATTATAAACTCTGCCTTTAGCATCCTCTCAGTGGAAATGAACTGCCCCATTTTCAGCAAAGGTCCAACCTGACACTCAGTTGACTGGGTAACTGATTTCCTTTTCTATTGGGCTTCACCAGAACTTGGGATCCAGACTCTGGACAACCAGGACTCCAGCAGTTTGTCGCTTGGATCTACAACTTAGATATGTTTTTTGGGGGTTGTGCCTGTGCATAAGCAAGGTGCTACATTCAGGTTGCAAACAAACCAGCACAGCAGATGCCCACCATCAATGAGCGCACATTTCCATGCTATTATGAAACACTGCTGGTCCTGGAAGATGTGTTTTGTTTTCCTAATCAGAAGCCCTTGTCCCATACATACATTGTAGAAACACGCACAACTCTACAAAACCAAATCAATGGTTTGTACAGAAGCTGCAGAGCTAAGGTGCAGTCCATTTTTTTGTTTAATTTAGGTCCCTTAACAAGTGCTTATTATCGATACCTTGATCTACCATGCCCGTTGCCCACAAGAATAGCAACGTCAAAGTGAATGTGACTAGAAAGGCATTTTTAATAAAAGGAGAAAGGAAGCCAAGAAAGCCAAAGACCAAAAAGAACAAAAATGCTTGAGAATTTTGACAGCTTGGGATTACCAGTATTTTACAAACTCTTAAAAAGCATTTGAGAAAGTCATATCTTCATCATAGACAAGATAAGAGAAAGGCAAAGCTGATCTGTTAGCATGTATTATTTCCCTTTGTTGCAATATTTATTGGCTTAAATAGTGAGACATACAAGAATAAGACAGAATGTAGAGAAATACAATAATAAGACAGATAGTTCTGTCAGTCTTTGCATTTTTCAATCCAACAGAAACTTAGGAAAAGCAATACACAAAATAAAAACATTGAATAACCTTCATATAAGTTAGGTAGTGTGATGGTTTGACCTTGGCTGGCTGCCAGGTGCCCATCCAGCCACTCTATCACTCAGCAGGACGGGGGGGAAGAAAATAAGATGAAAAAGATCTCATGAGATAAGATAAAGACAGCTTTATAAAGAAAAAGCACATGCTGCACACAGAAGCAAAGGAAAACAAAAAGGTTTTTTCTCTACTCCCCATCAGCAAGTGATGGCCACCTACTGCCTGGGACGTAAGGCCTCAGCACGCGTATCGCATCTACAGAACACAAACGCCCTAATGATGAATGCCCTCTCCTTTCCTTCTTTCTCGTAGCTCTTATTGCTGAGCAGAAGCCATGTGGTGTGGAATGTCCCTTAGGTCAGTTTGGAACAGCTGTCCTGGCTATGTCCCCTCCCAAGCTTCTGCCCACCCCCAACCTACTGGCCTGTTTGGGTGGGGTCAGGGGCAGTTTGGAGAGACAGCCTTGATGCTCAGCAGTAGCCAGAACACTGGCATGTTATCAACAGCTTCCAAGCTACAAATACAAAGCCCAGCACTCTGCGTGCTGCTGTGGGGAAAGTGAACTCCATCCCAGACAGACCCAGGACATCCTTACATGGTCTGTCCTGGCACCCCTGCACACAAAGAAGAGGTGCAGCGTATTACAGAAGAAAAAGCTGCAATGCAAAGATGTCTTACAAGACATGAACAACAGGACTTGACCAATAGTGGGCTTACCTGTACAAGTGGGTTTGCTGCTAGTGAAAAACAGACCAAACCATCTGAAAGTGTCAAAGTTGCAAGAAAATTGTGCAAACTCAGCTAATAAATATGCATTAAGGGCACTCGCACAGAGGCTTTGCATGTCCAAATGCTCAAAAGTGAATGGTAACAGACGATACCATGGCCAAAGTCAATAGGTTATGTAAATTGTAAAAATCAATGCGCGAATAGGGTTCAGATTGCCTACAAGGAATTAAGAGTTTTAACACAGGGTGAGTTTAACTCATGCTCCCAGCTGAGAGACGTGTTTATTGCTGGCAATAACAAAGGGGAGTTAGCTAGTGTGTATCTAGAATCACAGAATACCTTGTGTTGGAAGGGACCTTTAAAGGTCATCTAGTCCAGCCCCCTGTCCTGGTTTGTGGTAAAACAGAATCTCTGGAGGAAGAATCCCATTCTTCCCCTGAATGGACCCACGTCGCAGCCATTAGTAGAAGATGCCTTCCTACGAGACTGACACAAGAGAAATTGAACTCACTCCAAGATATCCTGTGGTTAGTCGCCCCTGCGACTGTGGAGAGGACATGAGTAAGTGGGATAGAAAACCTACCTCACCCCTACAGGCATGAGTAAGTGAGTTGCGAGATAAAACAGACAGAAGAAAGAATTTTTCCAGGAGGATGGTTGCTCCGACCTATGGTGAGCGATCCTCCAGTCCAGGTAGGAACTCATCTGCTACTGGTAGGTACTATGCTCAATATTAGAAGGGCCCTGCCTCCAGCCAGGAGGAGGAGAGGGACAGCTGAGTTTATTGGACTGAGTGGATTTGATGGCCTGGCACATTAGAGCCACAGAATTATATAGCCCTGGTAGACACTGGTGCACAGTGTACCCTTATTGCCATCGGGTCATAAAGGGGCAGAATCCATCGCTATTTCTGGAGAGACAGACAGATCTCAAAAACTGACTGTACTGGAGGACGAAGTGAGCCTAACTGGGAATAAATGGGAGCAGCACCCCATTGTGATTGGCCCAGATGCTCCGTGCATCCTTGGCATAGACTACCTCAAGAGAAGGTATTTCAAAGACCCAAAAGGGTATTGGTGGGCTTTTGGTATAGCAGATGAAGAGGCTGAGGACATTACACAGCTGACTACCTTACCTAGTATTTCTTTCAGCTGACCCTTCTGTTGTGGAACTTATGAGGGTTAAAGAACAGCAGGTACCAACTGCTACCACCATGGTGCATTGATGACAATATCGCACATACCGAGACACTCTGATTCCCATCTAGAACCTGATTCGTCGGCTGGAGACCCAAGCAGTGATCAGCAAGACATGCTTGCCCTTTGACAGCCCTATATGGCCAGTGCGAACGTCTGACAGAGACTGGAGAATTAACAGTAGACAATTGTGGCCTGAATGAAGTCACACCACCACTAAGTGCTGCTGTACCAAACATGCTATAACTTCAGTATGAACTGGAGTCAAAGGCAGCCAAGTGGTATGCTACAACTGACATTGCTAATGCAGTTTTCTTAATCCCTTTGGCAGCAGAGTGCAGGCCACAGTTTGCTTTCCCTTGGAGGGGTGTCCAGTACACCCGGAATCGAGTACCCCAGGAGTGAAAACACAGCCCTGCTATTTGCCATGGGCCGATTCAGACTGCACTGGAGAAAGGTGGAGCTCCAGAATGCCTGCAATACATTGATGGCATCATTGTGTGAGGTAATACAGCAGAAAAAGTTTTCAAGAAGTGTAAGAAAATAATGAAGATTCTTTTGAAAGCAGGTTTTGCTGTAAAAAGAGGTAAGGTCAAGGGACTGCACGGGAGATCCAGTTTTTGGGAATTAAGTGGCAAGATGGGCAACACCAGATCCCAATGGATGTGATTAACAAAATAACATCTATGCCCCCCCCTACTAAAAGAAAGGAAACACAACCCGTTTTAGTTGTTGTGGGTTTCTGGAGAATGCATATTCCAGGTTATAGTCAGATTGTGAAAACTCTCTATGAAGTCACTCAAGAGAAAAATTATTTTACATGGGGCCCTGAGCAATGACAAGCCTTTGAGCAAATTATACAAGAGATTGTGCATGCAGTAGCCCTTGGACCAGTCCAAACAGGACAGGGCATTAAAAATGTGGTCTACACTGCAGCCAGGGACAATGGGCCTACCTGTAACCTATGGCAGAAAGCACCAGGGGAGACTTCGGTCAACCCCTAGGATTCTGGAGTCGAGGATACAAAGGCTCCAAGGCCAATTATACCCCAACTGAGAAAGAGATATTGGCAGCATGTGAAGGAGTTAAGCTGCTTCAGAAGTAATCAGTACCCGAGCACAGCTCCTCCTGGCCACCCCGATTACCAGTACTGGTCTGGATGTTCAAGGGTAAAGTTCCTTCTACTCATCACACCACAGATGCTACCTGGAGTAAGTGGGCTGCCTTAATCACTCAGTGAGCTCGAATAGGAAACCCAAATCATCCAGGAATCATAGAATTGATCACAAACTGTCCCAAAGGCAAAGGCTTTGGAATGCACCAGAGGAGGTGGTGACATGTGCTGAGGAAGGCCCACCTCATAATGAACTCTCAGATAATGAGAAACGGTATGCCTTGTTCACTGATGGGTCTTGTCATTTTGTAGGAAGGCATCAAAAGTGGAAAGCGGCTGGGTGGAGACCTACACAATGAGTCACAGAAGCGGCTGAAGGGCAAGGTGAATCAAATCAATTTGCAGAGGTAAAAGCCAACAGCTGGTCCTAGACATTGCTGAATGAGAAAAGTGGCCAATATTCTATCTCTATCCTGACTCATGGATGGTGACAGATGCTCTGTGGGGGTGTTTAAAGCAGTGGAAGCAGAGCAACTGGCAGCGCAGAGGTAAACCTATCTGGGCTGATGAATTGTAGATATTGCTGATTGTCTAGGAAAACCAGTTGTAAGGATACAACATGTAGATGCCCAGGTACCCATGAGTCGGGCCACTGAGGAACATCAAAACAATCAACAAGTGCATCAAGATGCTAAAATTATCCAGACAGACTTGGACTGGGAACATAAAGGTGAACTATTTTTAGCTCAGTGGGCCCATGACACTTCAGGTCATCAAGGAAGGGATGCCACATATAAATGGGCTCGTGACCGAGGGGTGGATTTAACCATGGACGCTATTGCGCAGGTTATCCACGACTGTGAAACGTGCATCGAAATCAAGCAAGATAAATGGTTAAAACCTTTTGTGGTATGGGGGACGATGGTTAAAATATGGGTATGAGGAGGCCTGGCAAATTAACTATATCACACTCCCCCAAACCTGCCAGGGTAAGCGCTGTGTGCTTACAGTGGTGGAAGCAAGCACCAGATGGTTGGAAACCTATGCCATGCCCCATGCCACTGCCTGGAATACCATCCTGGGCCTCAAAAAGCAAGTCTTATGGTGACATGGCACTTCAGAAAGAATTGAGTCGGACAATGGGACTCATTTTAAAAGCAATCTTGTAAGTAATTGGGCAAAATAACATGGCATTGAGTGGGTATCCCCTGTCATGCCCCATCATCTGGGAAAACTGAGCAATACAACGCACTGTTAAAAACTACGCTGAGAGCAATGGGAGGCAGAACTTCTAAAAATTGGGACAAGCATTTAGCGCAAGCTACTTGGTTAGTTAACACCAGGGCACCCATCAATCGAGCTTGTCCTGCTCAGTCAGACCTTTTACATACTGTAGAAGGGGATAGAGTCCCTATGGTGCATGAAAAGAATATGCTAGGGAAAACTGGGGTTTTCCTGTGTCAGGCAAAGGCAAACCCATTTGTGGGACAGTTTTTGCTCAAGGACCTGGAGGTACTTGGTGGGTGATGCTGAAAAATGGAGAAGTTCAGTGTGTACCTCAAGGATATTTAACTCTCGGTGAGAATACTCAGTTCTGAGTGACAGATGTTAGCTGTTATATAATACAAAGAGTGTTCAATAAGTGTTTTTCAGGATGACATAACAGTGATGAAACTTGAGCTGGCTTCATCAAGTGGTGTCCAGGAAAGTCTTTGAGGTGGTGGACATGCTATCTGTGGGCATGAACCACGATGAATTTCATACCATTTTTTCCTGCCCTAAGAGTCTACTAGGATAGATGAAATCCTGCAATTATGAACTAAATTAACTTAGCAAACTTTTGTGTATAAAGATAACTTATAAATGAGTGACCTGTGCATATATATATATCTAGATAAGAGAGTGTGTGTGTATAGATTTGATAGATAAAAAAGTAATAATGATCTCAGCATCACGCAAGTGGCATGGACTAAGAGGTGGAATGTCCTTGTTTGAGGTAAAACAGAACCAATTTTCTGTTTTTACTTTTTAGCTAAGCCTCTTCTAACTAACTGAACTCGCTGAAATTAACAGCATAATGTGGAGACACATTCAGGTGATAAGACCTGATTATTTGTAATTTATGACAAGGAATAGTAGGCAGAGAAGCTCTTGCTTATACTTACTGCTACAAAAACCAAGGCCAGATAACTTTGTTATTTGCCCCATTGGAGGGTCAGAAGCAGAGAACTGCAGAGGGGTTGCACCTCTGGGAGGAGCGGACAGGAGAGGTGACCCAAAACTGACCAACAGGGTATTCCACCCCATCTGCATCATGCTCAGTATAAAAGCTGAGGGGTCAAAGGGTCAGCCTCTTTCTTCAATGACCAGCATCCGAGGAGGACTATGTTCATCTGCCTTTGATCCCGTTCTGTGCATTTTTGAATCCAGATCCAGAATCCAGTTCCTCTCTGTCACTGAGTCCAGTCTGGGACTTCCCCAGTGCCTGCTGGTGACGTGATCGCCGTTCTGAGAGCTTGATACGGTTTCGTATATATTGTATATATTTCATGATTTCCTTTTTATTATTTTATTATTAATATTTCATTAAAGTAGTTTAGTTCCTTCTGAACTCCTAAGTCTCTTGGACAGAGAGGTGTGGGAGAGCATCTGTCATTCGTCTCAGTGGCCAATCCAGCCCAAACCACAACACACCCCCTGCAATAAGCAGGGACATCTTCAACTGGATCAGGTTGCTCAGAGCCCCATCTAACCTGACCTTGAATGTTTCCAGGGGTGGGGCATTGACAACGTCTCTGGACAACTTGGGCCAGTGTTTCACCAACCACATTGTAAAAAATTTCTTCCTTGTATCTAGTCTAAATGTTCTCTCGTTTAGTTTAAAACCATTACCCCTTGTACTGTCATTACAAGCCCTACAAAAAAGTCTGTCCCCATCTTTCCTGTAGGCCCCCTATAAGTACTGGAAGGCTGGAATAAGGTATCCCCAGAGCCTTCTCTTCTTCAGGCTGAACAACCCCAACTCTCTGAGCCTGTTGTCATAGCAGAGGTGCTCTGGCCCTCTGGTCATCTTCGTGGCCTCCTCTGGACCCGTTCCAACAGGTCTATGTCTTTCTTGTGCTGAGGCCCCAGAGATGGAGGCAGCACTGCTGGTGGGGTCTCACCAGAGTGGAGCAAAGGGGCAGAATCCCCTCACTCACCCTGCTGGCCACACTGCTTTTGATGAAGCCTAAGATATGGTCAGCTTTGTTGGCTGTGGGCACGCGTTGCCAGCTCGTGTCCAACTTTTCATCCACCAGTACCCCCAAGCCTTTCTCAGCAGGGCTGCTCTCCATCCCTTCATCCCCCAACCTGTATTGATGCTGGGGGTTGCCCTGACCCAAGTGCAGAACCCTTCACTTGGCCTTGTTGAACCTCATGAGGTTCACATGGGCCCACTTCTCAAGTCTGTCCAGGTCCCTTTGGATGGCATACCGTCCTTCAAGCATGTCAACCACACCACTCAGCTTGGTGTCATCTGCAAACTTGCTGATAGTGCGCTCCATCCCACTGTCCCTGTCATTGATGAGGATATTGAACAGTAATGGTCCCAATACAGACCCCTGAGGGACAGCACTTGTCACCGATATCCATCTGAACATTGAGCCATTGACTACTACCCTCTGGATATGACCATCCAACCAGTTCCTCATCCACTGAACAGTCCATCCATCAAATCCATATCTGTCCAATTTACAGAGAAGTTGTAGGGGACCGTGTCAAAGGCCTTACAGGAGTCTAGATAGATGACATCTGTAGCTCTTCCCTTGTCCACCGATGTAGTTACTCCATTGTAGAAGGCCACTAGGCTGTCCAGGCAGGACTCGCCCTTGGTGTAGCCATGCTGGCTGTCTCAAATCACCTCCCTGCCTTCCATGTGCCTTACCATAGCTTCTAGGAGGATCTGTTCCATGATCTTCCCAGGCACAGAGGTGAGGCTGACAGGGCGGCAGTTCCCAGGGTCCTCCTTTCTACCCTTTTTAAAAATGGGTGTGATGTGTCCCTTTTTCCAGTCACCGGGGACTTCACCTGACTGCCATGACTTTTCAGATGTCAGGGAATGTGGCTGGGCAACTACATCAGCCAATTTCCGCAGGACTCTGGGACATCAGGACTTATGTATGTTCAGGTTCCTCAGGTGGTCACGAACCTGATCTTCTCTCACAGTGGGAAGGTCTTTGCTCCTCCAGTCCTTGTCTTGCAGTCCATCCCTGCAAGGCAGAGGTTGCCAGTCCAAGGCAAAAAAATTGTTGACTACCTCAGCCTCCTCCTCATCCATTGTTACAAGTTTGCCAGTCTTGTTCATCAGTGGGGTATGCTTTCTTTGACCTTCCTTTTCCGGCTGACATACCTGTAGAAGCCCTTCTTATTATTCTTTGCATCTCTTGCTAAATTCAGCTCCAGCTGTGCCTTGGCATTTGTGACCCCATCTCTACACAACCAGGCAGCGTCCCCATACTCTTCCCAGGATAACTGTCCCTGCTTCCACTGCCTGTGCATTTTCTTCTTGACATTTAGTTTGACCACGGGGTCTCGAGAGCAGAGTAGAGGGGGAGAATCACCTCTCTGGATCTGCTGGCCACGCTTCTTTTGATGCAGCCCAGGATGCGATTGGCCTTCTGGGCTGCAAGCACGCATTGTTGACTCATGTCCAGCTTTTCATCCACCAGCGCCCCCAAGTCCTTTTCCGCAGGGCTGCTCTCTATCACCTCATCCCCCAGCCTGGATTGATAACGAGGGTTGTCTCCACCCAAGTGTAGGACCTTGCACTTGGCCTTGTTGAACTGCATGAGGTTTGCTTGGGCCTACCTCTCTAGCTCGTCCAAGTCCCTCTGGATGACGTCCTGTCCCTCTGGCACATGGACCACACCACTCAGCTTGGTGTCATCAGCAAACTTGCTGAGGGTGCACTTGATCCCACTGTCTATGTCATCGATGAAGATATTGAACAGTCCCAGTATGGATCCCTGAGGGACACCTCTTGTCACCCCTCTCCACCTGGACATTGAGCCATTGACCACTACTCTCTCAATGCAATCATTCAGCCAGTTCCTTATCCACCGAACAGTCCCCCCACCAAATCTCTATCTCTCCAGCTTAGAGAGAAGGATGTTGTGGGGCTCCGTGTCAAAGGCCTTGCAGAAGTCCAGACAGATGATATCCGTTGCTCTTCCGTTGTCCACTGATGCAGTCACTCCATTGTAGAAAGCCACCAGGTTGGTCAGGCAGGACTTGCCCCTGGTGAAGCCATGCTGGCTGTCTCAAATCACCCTATTCTTTAGGGACATTTCTTCACACTCTAGCCGTTCCTTAACATAGAGGGCAACACCTCCGCCCCTCCTTCCTCACCTGTCCCTTCTGAACAGCCTGTATCCATCAGTAGCCACATTCTAGTCATAGTATTCATCCCATCAGGTTTCAGTAGTGGCCATTATGTTGTAGCTTGCCAGCAGCATGGTAGCTTCCAACTCCTCCTGTTTGTAGCCCATGCTGCGTGCATTCGTGTAGAGGCACTTCAGCCGGGCTGTTGGCTGTGACGCCTTCTTAGAGAAGCAACCCTTGGTGTGTTTCACGGGTGTTTCCCTGCTGACTCAGACTACCTCAGGAGCCGCTGGCTCATGTCCATTAGACTTTGACTGTGATGTAGTATCTCCAGCATGCCTTGGGGCAACAGGTCAAAGGCCCTTACTAGCGCCCCGTCCCTCTGACCCTGATGTGTTATCCCACAGCTTGTCATAGACAAGCCTAATATTATTATCCCCCTCCCCCTTCACATCTAGTTTAAAGCCCTGTCGATCAGCCCCACAATCTCTTGGGCAAAGACCCTCTTCCCCCTTTGAGAAAGGTGTTTCCCATTTGATGCCAATAAGCCCAGTGCTGTGTAGGCCATCCCGTTGTCAAAAAAAACACAAAATGGTGGTGGTGACACCAGCTGCGGAGCCATGTATTAATGGACTGGATTCATCTGTTCCTTCCAATGTCACTGCCTGCAACTGGAAGGAGTGAGGAGAAAATAGCTTGTGCCCCAGATTCCCTTACCAACATTCCCAAGGCCCTGACGTCCCCTTTGATTGCTCTTGGTCTACGAGTCGCAGCTTCGTCTCCACCTACATGGAAAATCAGTAATGGGTAATAGTCTGAGGACTGTATCAAACTAGGGAGTTTCCTGGTGATGTCCTTAACCCAGGCTCCAGGAAGACAGCAGACTTCCCTGTGAGGAGAGTCTGCAACCGGCATATTGGACCCTCCGTTCCCCTCAGGATGGAGTCACCAATGGCTATAATACTTCTTTTCTTCCTTGTGGATGTGATGATATGGGCGGTACGCCTTTCTGACTGTCGAGATACCTCTGGTGTAGATTGCCCATCATCCACATCCTCATTTGACTGGCCTTCCTCATCCAGTACCTCATATTTGTTGTTCAGAGGTACCAGGGGGGTGGGGTGGTCAAGGAGAGAGTTCACCTGCTGCCCCGACTGTGAACTTGCCTCCATTCACTCCCTTCATTTAGGCTTCTGCCTTCTGCCTGACAGGAGCAGGGTACAGGGGCCCCTTGATCCTGGTTACTTCCTGACAGGTGCTTCTGTTTCTGTATCAAGGAGGGCAGAGCCTGGCTCCACCAGTCTATTTCTTCTTCAGCCTCCCTAACCTTCCCTGACCTTTCAACTTCCTCTCTCAGCTCTGCCACCAGGCTGAGCAAATCGTTTACCTGTTCACAACGCACACAGCAGTTCTCATAGCTGCCTCCCGATGCCAGTGAAAGGCTCTGACACTCCCTGCAGCCCATGACCTGGACGGCTGTATGTTTCTGTGGGAGCTCCATCTGGCTTCCCACATCCATTCTGGCTGAGGTTGAGCGTGCAACCTTCTTCTGGGTGGAAGCCATAGCTGAGCTCCTTAGCTCCTTAGGGAGTGGGATGACTGCTCCTGTTGTGGTGCTCTCAGGTGACGCCCTGGGCAATGTGCACTTGCTGCTTGCTCACTCAGTGTCCAGAGATATGGCCGCTGCACCAGGGGTGCTGCGTCTGCCCGTGTCTCCTTAGCTGTCACTGCCCCCCGGAGCTGCCGCGTATAGGCCTGTTGTGTTAAAGGACTGTAGTTTCGATATTTGTCTGTCAGTCCCAGGACTTTCACTGCTTTACTATCAGAGTCAAACCAAAGGACTTTCACTGAATCAGATTCACAAATAATCGAAATTTATTATTTTATTGAGAGTGACAGTCGCAGCTTCAAGATTGCTGTTGATAAATTCACTAACTACAATAGCGCTACTTAATTAAAGTTAATATTGCCAGCAAAAATAATGATAGTACAACAACCTGGGGTAACATTCCCCAGAGGGTGAAAGGCGCAGTGCTTACCCAGAAAGGCGTCCCTACCTGGGGCGGAGGAAGAGAACACAGCCCGTCGACTGGTCCGTCGAGTATCAGGTTTCTTCTCTCCCAATTTAACAGTCGTTTTCTCCATTCTTTTATCCCCATAATTACGAGGTTTCCTTCCCCTGGGTGACGTGTAGTATGATTTGGGTGGAGAGACGAGTGCTATAGTCATATATGTTTAGCATGATCTCTAAAATCTTCATTAGCATATACAGGGGTGTCAACTTTAATATGCGTTTCACAGGTAATGAGGCAAAGGTCCATCACCGGGCATGGCAGCCTCTCAAGTAAGCAAAGAGCTACACGAAGTCTCTGTTATATTGATTTACTGTCTCTGCTGATGAAAAGCAGGGCTGTCCTGGCTCCCCAAGACTCCCCCATTATTTATGTACCCTGTGATAGCCAGACAAACCTTCACTCCCCTGGGTTGCACAAGAGATAGCAAAGCCAGTCTTAATTGCTCTTTGAGCACAGACACTTCACCTCATGATCCAAATTCCACAAGGCCCGGGCTGGCTGCTTTTCCTGGCTTTGAGAAGCCCCAAAACTGAGCCCCTTGCCCGTCCTTTTTGACGAGATTCCCTTCCCCAGTGCAGATTTATCTGCACTGGAGACGTTGGGGTGGTTGAAGTCCCCCAGAAGGATAAGGGCCTGCGAGTGTGATGACTCCCGTAGCTGGAGTAAGAAGGCTTCATCAGTAAACTCCCTTTGTTGGGGTGGCCTGTAGTAGACACCAGTAGACACAAACCACAAGGTTCTCTTTGTTGCCTCTGTCTCTAATTCTTATCCATAAGCTTTCAACCTGCTCATAGCTATTCTTTAGAGAGAGGTCTTCACAGCCTATCCATTTTGTGACATAGAGGGCAACCCTCTACCCCTCCTTGTTTGCCTGTCCCTTCTGAACAGCCTGTAGCCATCAATAGCTGCACTCCAATCATGGGATTTGTCCCACCAAGTTTCAGTAATGGCAACTAGGTTGTAGCTTTCTAGTAGCACGGCAGCTTCCAGCTCCTCCTGTTTGTGCCCATGCTGTGTGCATTGGTGTAGAGGCACTTCAGCTGGGGTGTCAGCCATGTCACCTTCTTAGGTGACATGGCCCAGCAGAAAAGGACCTGGGGGTGCTGGTGGACGGCCAGCTTAATGTGAGCCAGCAGTGTGCCCAGGTGGCCAAGAAGGCCAACAGCATTCTGGCTTGTATCAGGAATAACGTGGCCAGCAGGAGTAGGGAAGGGATCGTGCCTCTGTACTCGGCACTGGTGAGGCCTCACCTCGAGTACTGTGTTCAGTTCTGGGCCCCTCTGTACAAGAGGGACATTGAAGTGCTGGAGCATGTCCAGAGGAGAGCTACCGGGCTGGTGAGGGGTCTGGAGACCAGGTCATATGAGGAGAGGCTGAGGGAGCTGGGCCTGTTTAGCTTGGGGAAGAGGAGGCTGAGGGGAGACCTCATTGCCCTCTACAACTACCTGAAAGGAGGTTGGAGAGAGGTGGGTGTTGGCCTCTTCTCCCAGGTGAATAATGACAGGACCAGAGGAAATGGTCTGAAGTTGCGGCAGGGGAGGTTTAGATTAGATATTAGGAAGAATGACTTTACTGAAAGAGTGGTCAGGCACTGGAACAGCCTGCCCAGGGAGTCGGTTGAGTCACCATCCCTAGAGGGATTCAAGAAACATCTAGATTTGGCACTTCAGGGCACGCTCTAGTGGCAGAGATTGTAGGGGTTTGGTTGGTTTTTTGTGTGTGTGTATGGTTGGACTCGATGATCTCAAAGGTCCTTTCCAACCATGAAGATTCTATGATTCTATGATTCTATGAATGATGTTTCCCTGTTGGCTCCTATTACCTCAGGAGCCCCTCGCTCATCTCCGTAGGACCTCAAGTGTGCTGCAGTATACCCAGCATGTCTCAGAGCAACAAGCTGAGTGCCCTCACTTGCACCCCATCCCTCTAACCTTGGCATGACATCCCGCAAGGGAAGCCTGATATCATCCCCCTCCCCCTTCAAGCCTAGTCTAAAGCTCTGTCAATGAGTCCCACTAGCTTCTGAGCAAAGACCCTCTTCCGCTTTGAGAAAGGTGAATCCCATCTGGCACCAGCAGGCCTGGTGCCATGCAGGCCATCCTATTATCGAAAAACCCAAAATTATGGCAGTGACACCAGCCACAGAGCTATGTATTAATAGACTGGGTCTGTCTGTTTCTTCCAGTGTTGCTGCTCACAACTGGAAGGAGAGAGGAAAAAAAAAAACTGTGCTCCAGATTCCCTTACCATCCCAAGGCCCTGAAGCCTCTTTTGGTTGTCCTGGGACTACGCATTGCAGCTTCATTACTACCCACATGGAAGAGCAGTAATGCGTGATAGTCCGAGGGCTGTACCAGGCTAGAAAGTTTCCTAGTGATGTCCTTAACCCAGGCCCCAGGGAGGCGGCAGACTTCCCTAAGAGAAGGGTCTGTCCAACATATTGGACCCTCTGTTCCCCTCAGAGGGGAATCACCTACAACTGAAACCTGTCTTTTCTTCCTCATGGTGGTGGTCCTGATACAGGAGTGGGCCTTTCTGACCTTGCAACATCTCTGGTGTAGATGGACCATCATCCACATCATCCATTGACTGGCCTTCCACATCCAAAGCCTTGTACCTGTTGTACAGAGGCACCTGGGAGAGCAGGGTGGGCAAGGAGGGGGTTCATCTGCCACCCCAAGTGTGGACTTGCCTCCATTCATTCCTTTCCTTTAAGCTACTGCCTTCAGCCTGGCAGGGAGAGGATAGAGGATCCCCTTGATCTTGGTTTTATTTTGGTGTCTGTTCCTGTTTCTGTCTCAGGGAGTGCAGAGAACAGTTCCACCAGTCTCTCTCTCACGATGCTCCTTCACCTTTCTACTTCCTCCCATAGCTCTGCCACCAGGCTGAGCAGATCATCCCCCTGGTCACACCTCATACCACTGTTCTCACGGCTGCCAGCTGTCATCAGCAAAAGGCTCTGGCACTCCCTGCGGCCCAAGACCTGGATGGCTGCACATTTTTGTGGGAATTCTGTCTGGGTTGCCACTTCCATTCTGGCGAGTACAGAGGACCTGGCATTCCGTCGGGTGGAGACCACAGCTGAGCTCCTTCTGAGAGGGTGACAACCACTGGCTGACCTCACCTCTCGAACTGGCAGAGTGATCACGCCCTAATGCCCCACATTTGCCTGCTCTTTTGCCACGCTCCTGGTCACTTGTGCTCCCCAGGCTCTTTTTCATAGGTGTGGGGGTGGCTGTGGTTGCTCTGCTGCCCTGGCATTTCCCTGCCTCAGGAAACACCTCTGTGCACCAAAACCTGACACTCTGCTGCGGGCTGGGCCATCCCAGAGCAGCTCCCCTTGGCGGGCGAGTATGGAGGTGTTCGTGGAATGAAAAGGAGAAGCCTTGCATAGGTTTCAAAGAAGGGGATTTGGGAACTACAAGGTACTGGGGATGCTGACAAGACAGGATTATAAGGGGTGAAGGTGAGGAATTAGACATCTAAATATAGGGGATTTGGGGACACTAAATAATGTGACTGGCAAGGACTGAAGGTAGAGGATTTGGGGAGACCAAAATGAGGTACTGGGAGCCCCTTCTCCAGCCCACGCACCTGAGGGGACCCATGTGTCTGGGTATCGCCACTCCTCTCAAGAGGGGACCCAGGCACCTGGGACCTGCCTAGGAACCCCACTGTCCCCTGGGGATTCAGGCACCCGGGCTCCGCCTCGGAACCCTGCTGTTACCTGGAGACCTAGGGACCGGGGCTCCGCCTAGGAACCCTGCTGTTCCCTGGGGACCCAGGCATCTGGGTGCTATGCTTTGGGGCCAGGGGGTGGCGGTGGATTCCTCTGAAGCTGGTGCTGGCCCCCTGGCTCCCTGGAAACCAAAGCATCCAGGCAGGGGGACCTGGCGTGTGGCAGTGGTGGCCCTGGTGTCATGGCTCCCTGGAAACCAAAGCATCCAGGCAGGGGGACCTGGCTTGTGGCAGTGGTGGCCCTGGTGTCATGGCTCCCTGGGGCGCACCCCTGCCTGCTCTGCTTTGGACCCCCCATTCAGTGGGCATGGCTCTGCCATGACATTACTGGGTCCCCTGCCAAGGACCCCCGACATCAACACTGCCTTGAGGCCCTCGTCCAGGCTGCTGTGCCACTCACCTCTGTCGTTGTGGGTGCGTCATGGGACCGCAGGGACACCCAACCCAACAGGAACCCTGCCCAAGGTGTAGGGTCCTAACTGGCACCTCCATCCCACCAGGGACCTTCATCCCAACGGGGACCCCTGGCCTGAACAGGACCCTCTGGGGTTCCCCACTTCAACCAAGGCCCTCACACTGACACTGGCCAGGATCCTGAGCAGTTAGGGACCCCTTTCCTAAATGAGGACCCCAGGAACCACCCCAGACAGGCACCCTAAGGATACCGAACCATGCCAAGTTCTTCCCAGTCCTGACCTGGACCCCAGGGGCCTCTAGGAACCCCAACCTTGGCTCGGACCCTGATAATCACCTGACCCTAACCAGGGACACACTGTGGACTCCCGGGGACTCTCTATCCCCAGGGATACCTAACCTTTCTCAGTATCCCTAAACCCTGATCAGGACTCCAGGAACCCTCAGAAACCCCCAGCCTGTACCGGACCCTCCTGTCCTGAACCTCCAACCTCAACCCCGTACTGGTTCTAGGTTCAGAGCAGCACGAGGCACTTCGGGAAATCATCATGGATGCCCTGCATTTTCTGGAGAAGCAGAGGGACATGAGTGAGCAGAGGATGTGGGACATGTGAGGGGGGCCAGGACATGGGTCCTGGGGGATGGGCGTGGAGGCCTTGAATAGGAGGTGTAGTGAGGTATAGAATATATGGATGTCTGTAAGGGGATATTTCAAGAATCCTGGGGGTACATGGCCTTCAAGGTATACAGCTTCTGGGAGTTTTTGAAGGCGTATTTGGGTATATATGGGACTCCACGATGGATATATGGGGTCGAAGTGAGTTGTACAGGGGATCTGTAGGGCCTGGGGAGCTCTCGTGGGGATTGAGGGGAGAGCACATTGTCTCACCTGGACATCTGGGACACCCCAGAGTCCTTTGAAGTGTCTCTGCAGGAAGCCGTGAACATAATCTGGGTGAAGCTGAGCCAGCTGGAGGAAGGTATGGGGCCAGTAGGGACACCCACCCAGGACTCCTGGGGTACCCCTGGGACCCCCACTCAAGGGACTGTTACAGGGACCCCAACCCTGGACGTCTACACCCCAGGAACCCCCACCCTGGACACCCCCATCCTGGAGACACCCTCAGGGACCCCCTCTGGGCTGGACAAGGGCTGAGCCCTGACAGCTCATCACAGGCATGTGGATCCCCAATGATCCCCAGTCTAATGCTGCTTCCTCCCTACCAGCTCCAGCCTGTGTCCCGCCCTGTGGTGAGTGCCCATCACTCTGTCTTGCCACCCCCCTGTCCCCTAGTACATCTCCCATCCCCCTGGGACCACCAAGTCTCTTCCTCCCAGGGTACCAGCCAGCTGCCCGTGTCTTCCAGTGTGCTACCTGCCGCCTCGTGGACTGCCAGTTTCCCCTGGACTGCCCAGGTATGGGGCCATGGTAGACCCAGGCATCCAAGCTGGGCTAAGCGCCACCCCGGAGCTGGGTGTCTCCAGGGCTCTGGAGGCAACCCTCGTTTCTCACATATGGGCACGCCTGCTGGGCCCACCATTAGCGCACAAGCGTGTGCCAAGGTACATGCTTACCCATCCCCACTGCGAGCACATGAACACATGCAGCCGCACAGGAGCACAATCATTTCTGTAAGTGCATGAGCAGATGTGAACCGATGTGCCTGTCAATGCTCCCAGTGCAGGATACGTGGGCCCACGCGGAGGAAGCCATCACGCTGCACTGCGATGTGCCCTTTGCCACCCCCCCGAACCTGCCCATTACCTGGATGTTTGCCAAGGATGTGAGTTGCACATGCCTGTGTAAGGGTGTACGTAGACATTCATGAGAGGGCTGGGCATGGGTAGCAAGGCCTGCATGAATATAGTTGTGCACTTGGGGCGAGGACTGTCAATAGATACAGGTATTGCTTATACAGCAGGTATGTGTGCTATGAGTACTGTGTGTGTAAGCATGCACAGGATGCAAGCACGTGTTCAGCTACATGAAGGGTGCACACGAGCAGGAGGCAGGTCACTCGTGTTTGCAGATTATGTGCACTTGTGTGCACACGTGTGCGAAGGGAGTGACTTTTGCATATGCTCTGCTTGTGCGTCCCTGTGTGCGCACACACAGAGGGCATAAGTAGCACCTCTGGGACATCAGGTGCATGCACACGCATGAGCCAAGGGTACAAGAAGCATAAAGGGGACATGACAAGCATGTGCAGGACATGGGTGTCTTTGCACGACATGTGTGTTGTTTCGTGTACCTGGTGGACCATGCTGCGCTGATGTGTTCCCCCATGCCCCAGCTGCGCACACAGGATCTGGCGCTGTTTGAGGAGCTGCAGGGGAGTGCAGAGGGACCTCTCAGTCTGACCCTCCAGCAGCCCACTCCAGGAACCATCGCCTGTCACCTGGGGGTCCTTTCTGAGCCCTTGGTCCGCAAGTACTTCTACCTCAATGGTGCGCCGAGACACCTGAGCACCCTGGGGGCAGCGGGCAATGTGGGGTGGAGGAGGACCTCAGACCCCTGGGTCCATGGGAGGGGGGTGCATGACGGTGTGAAGAGGGTCCATCATGGACAGGTGGATTGGAGCAGGTCCTGATGCCTGGCTCCTCTGAGGGCAGTGGGGCATCTGGGATGGTGCAGGGACCCCGAGACACCTGGATCCCTGGGGGGTGGTGAGGTCTGTGGCTGGAGCAGGTGCTGTAGGGGCACCTGGTCCCTGGTGGGGGCAATGCCCCATGACCTGAGGTGCCTATGTCTCCACAGTATCAGAGGGAAACGTGAAAGCAGATCAGGGACTCCAGGCTCAGTTCAAAGCTGTGCTGCTCTGGCCCCACGGCATGACCCCCCTGCACCACATGGTGTCGCTGGGGCTGGGGCTGGCACTTGGCTCGATGGCGCTCGTGCTGCTGCTGATGTGAGTCCTCCTGACATGGTAAACCTTACCCTCAAAATCCCCATGCATCTCGGGCTCCCCGCAGACCAGCATGGGACTCACAACACACCCCCACCCCCGGACCTTGAGTCCCTTGGGATTTCATTGGGCCATAGACTGCTAGGACTCCTAAACTCACAGGGCCTCCTATTTCCCCCTGGCCCATTGTCCTCTGGCCCGTTCCGGGACCCCTCCCTTGCACCTAGGACCACTCCAGGCTACCTTGCTTCCTCCAGATTCCCTAATTGCCCCTGGGATCCTGTCACTTTCCCCCATTTTCCCCAGAACCCCTAGTGTCCGTCTGAGGGCCCCAGTTACAGTCAGTTGCTCCCAGTTGCCCCCATGGTCCCATACTTTCACCCTTAGACCCATCAGTTGCTCACAGGACCCCTCAGATGCCCCATGATCCCCCCTCCCCTTTCCCCCCCACTCCCTCCCCAGGCGGGGATATAGGGTCCCCTCCCCCCTCCTCCTCTTTCCCCATTCCTCCTTCTGCCTCCCAGGGCCATCTGGCAATGCCGAAGGCTCCTAGACCTCAATGACCCCTGGACATCCCACAGACCTGGACAACAGGGTTCCCCAGGGGATTCCAGATGCCTGGATTCACCTTAGGAGAGCTTGACACGTGGATCCATCGCCGAAGACCAAAATTTCTCCAATTGCTTTTCTTGCATTAGGGGTGGCATGTGCAGATGAGAGCAATCTGAAAAGAGAACCATAGAGTTCAAAAAGTCTGGATTATGCTGGAGATAGAGATATGGGGGTCTTGGG
Source organism: Rissa tridactyla (assembly GCF_028500815.1). Lineage (NCBI taxonomy): Eukaryota > Metazoa > Chordata > Aves > Charadriiformes > Laridae > Rissa > Rissa tridactyla. The sequence goes on from NC_071472.1 coordinate 44,238,616, forward strand.
CTTCATACAGAAAAACTGGGTACTGGGCAGTGTGTAGGAAGTCCAAAATATAGTTCTGACCCTCCTGACCCTTCATTTCAACAGCTAGCACTGAGGGAAGTTCAGACTGCTACCTGTAGGAAAGCTTTCTCTGGATACCTATGTATCAAAGATACATACCTTTGTATGTCATGGCCGCTATGGATGCCAAGTTATTCTCCTCTGTTTCCCTAAAAGCTGTCAGTGCTGGTTATGATTGAGGAGCCTGAGCTGCAATCTCTGGGCTGAAGCCCAAGCCTGTGCTCTTCCATCACACAGAGGCCAATCCTGACCCCAGCAAGGACCTCCTCTTGCAGTCATCTGGTAACACAACAGAGCCACCGTGTGCTCATCCTGGAGGCTGCAGCTCACATGTCGCATCAGAGGAATCCATTAGGAACACACTGTGGTTTTGTGGTCCCTGCCTATTCCTGTGGTTGGACTCGATGATCTCAAAGGTCCTTTCCAACCATGAAGATTCTATGATTCTATGATTCTTCTGCTGCTAACAAGTGGGCTGGGTAAGGCGGTGGGGGTGGTGGAAACCACACTACTTTCGGTCACAGGTTGTCCTCAGGTGTACAGCTGTGTGAAGCAAAGGGAAGGGGACGAAGCTCTTCCCACCCTGAATGCTGATGACAGGAGCATACACAACTGGCAAAGGAGAGTGGCAAAAAGATGCTGCCACCAGGCGTGAGCTCTCCCGTTCTCTCAGACCTCTAGGGCTTTTTTCTTGTCTCGGCCACAGGCCACGACAAGGGCTGGAGGGGCTCAGCGCAACATAGAGCCGGTGAGGGCAGAAAGGGAGCTGGTTTGCTGCAGTCCCACAGTGGAGGGCTTGCTACATGGTCATCTGCTACATGGAGTTCAGTGACCCTGACCTCCAGGACCTTGACTCCTTATTGCATGCTCTGGAACCATTTTGGGGGGGCTTAGCTGTACAGCAGCAGTCCAGACAGCCTTGACGGAGCTCTATCATGGAAGCCATCAGCGGCCAAGCACAAAATCCAGTTCCTGAGACTGTCCAAAGGGACTGACTCGGGGGAATGAGCCCTTATGGCCCACTGCGGGTTGGGGCTGACTGAGGGTCTCAGTGATGAGACAGCCACACTGGACCCTCCCCAGAGACAGAGGCAGTTGTCGGGCCTGGCTATCATTTTTTGAGAGAAGGCTGGCAGTGCATCAGAGAACGTACAAGACTCCTCAGAGGTGGTGTTCCATGGCTCTGCACCACCTACCTTGCAACCCAAGCAGAGGAACCCATGGAAGTGGGGGCCACCAGCCCACACTGATCACCCCAAAAGCAAAAAAGTAGATGGAGACAGGGGACATGGTTTTATTATATATGTTTACATCAGGTTTTTTTCTAATATATTTCCTGCAAACAAGCAAGAAATCAAGCAGAAGTAGCAGGCTTGTGTGGATAAGCAAGGAGTTCCTGAGTAAACTCAGACTTACAAAGGAAGTGTTCAAGAGAGGGAAGTGGAGTATGATGGCTGATGGAATAAAGAGATACTGTCCAATCATTCAGGGATGGGGCTGGGAAAGCCAAGGCTGGCCTGGAGTTAGATCTGGCAAGAGGTGTGAAGGGCAGCAAGAAAGATTTCTACAACTACATAAACAAAAGGTATACTAGGGAAAACGTGGGTCTGCTGCTGAATCCCTGTTCAGAGGCTCTGGTGACACAGGACATGGAAAAGGCCAAGGTACTCAATGACTTCTTCACTGGTATATTTACTGGGAAGACCATCCTTTGGGAATCCCAGGCACAAGAGATCAGCGGAAAGTCTGAAGCAAGTAAGACGTACTCTTGGTGAAAGAGGATCAGATTAGGGGATCAGGGAAAGAGGATCCAGTTTGCTTAAGCAAACTGGACATACAGAACTCCATGGGCCCTGATGGAATGCACCCGCAAGTGCTGAGGAAGCTGGCAAATGTCATTGCAAGGCCACTCTCAGTATTCTTTGATTGATCCCGGCAACTGGGAGAAGTACCTGAAGACTGGAGGAAAGTAAATGTCACTCCTATCTTCAGCAGCAAGAAGAAAGACCCAGGGAACCACAGGCTGTTTAGTGTCACCTTGATCCCTGGGAAGATGACGAAACAGCTAGTCCTGGAAACCATTCCCAGGCACATGAAAGACAAGAAAGTGATCTGAAGTAGTCAGCATGGATTTACAAAGGGGAAATCATATTTAAGTAACCCGGTAGCCTTCTACAATGAGGGACTAGCATGATGGAGGAGGGAAGAGCAGTGGATATTGTTTACTTCAATTTTAGTAAGCTTTTGACACTGTCTCCCAAAACAGCCTAACAGACCAACTGGGAAAATATGGGTTAGATAAGTGAACAGGGAGGTGTACTGAAAACTAGCCAAATGGACAGGCCCAGAGAATGCTGATCAGTGGCACAAAGTCCAGTTGGACATCAGTGACCAGTGGTGTTCTCCAGGAGTCAATCCTGGGGTCACCCATCTGCAAGGTAGGTCTGCAAAAAAGGACATGGAGATCCTGGCGGGCAAGAAATTGAGCATCAACCAGCAATGTACAGTCGTGATAAAGAATGCCAACAGCATCCTGGGCTGCATTAGGAGCAGTGTTGCCAGCAGGTCAAGGGAGGTGATCCTTTCCCTTTATTCAGCACTGGTGAGGCCATACCTGAACTCCAGTTCTGGGCTCGCCAATGCAAAAGATACATGGACATGCTAGACGAAGTCCATCAAAGGGCCTCAAAGATGATTAAGGGACTAGAGCATCTCTCCTTTGAGGAAAGGCTCAGAGAGCTGTGACTGTTCAGCCTGGAGAAGAGAATGCTCAGAGAGGGATCTTATCAATGTATATAAATACCTGAAGGGACAGAATGAAGAAGTAGGAGACAGACTCTTTCCAGTGGTGCCCAGTGCCAAGACAAGAGCCAGTGAGCACAAACTGACATACAGGCAGTTCCATCTGAACACAAGAAAACACTTTTTCACTGTGGGAGTGTTCAAACACTGGCACAGGTTGGCCAGGGAGGGAGCCTCCATCCCTGGGGATATTCAAAACCCAACCGGACACTCTCCTGGGTGGACTGCTGTACCTGACCTTTCTTGAGGAGGTGGTTGGACCAGGTGACCAAGAGGTCCTTTCTCATCTTGCCATCTCATCCCAATGAGACGGCAAGAGAGGCTGTCACATTGCTACCTGCCTCAGCAAACCCCTTGTTTCCCCAGTGCCAGAAAACATCCTACTTCAATGGCAGCAAAGAGGACCCAGTCAGGCCATGCTTCTTAAGGTGCCACTTCACACTACCCCCTGTGCTCACCCTCCTGGATGGGAACACCCTCCAAAATAATCCACTGGTTGAATCAAGGGCCTCCCATAGGTTTGTGGCCTCTGAATTTGCCCAAAGCACCCAGACCCTTACCTAACTCACCCCAAACACTGTCACTGTTACAGATGGGAGAACGCATGCTGGGGCCATAAGTCCAGAGACCTTGGAATAACTGTGGCACTTGAGCACTCAGAGACTCTATCCTTTGGCCCTAGTTATCAAAGTACAAACCTGTCTTTAACTGGCACTTGGGATCCCTGTGCTTCCCTGTGGGAAGAGAAGACCCAGATCGCAAAGCAGGAGCTGGCCTGAGGAGTCATCAGGTGTTGCTTCCCCATCACAGGGCTCTGCATGGGTGGTTCCAGAGATTCCCTGATTGTGAGGGCTGGCCGATGCCAGCACGCTTGAGTCCCTTCCCCCTTCTCAGAGCACAGTTCACTGAGTTAAGGAGTTTAGCTAGCCATCTCCAAAGTCAACTACTTCACTGAAAAGGGCTGTTGTGAAAAAAGCTAGAAGTAAGGACCTGCTCCTCCTTCCCCTGGAAAGCTGCTTTTAAGCTGCGCCTTTACCACTGGCTACCTGGCAGCTGTGCAGCAGCTACATCTGCGCCCAGTCTTATTCCTTCAGTTCTGCCCCTGATGGGACCCACTGACCCGACCTCCAGGCTTGACTTCAGACTTCCCTGTCTCTGCAGACATGCTGGGTCTGTGGACTCAGCAAGCAATGGACTGTCACTATCTCCAGACCGGAGTCTTATCCTGACTTTCTACTGAGCATCCTGCACAAAGAGGTGCCTGCTGCCCAGGACCCTGCAATGGTCTCTGGGGTGACAGGATTTGCAAAGGGAAACAGGGTGCATGAGAAGGCAGTGGAGGGCTTGAGGAGCACCTGAGGGCATAGGGAGGGCTCTGGCATGAAAGGGGAAGCAGATGTAGGACACTGGGATGCACCGCAAAGAAAATGGGGGGGCTCTAGGCAGCACCAGCAGGAAAATGGAGCAGTCTGAGGTGTACAGGAGGGAAATTGGAGGCATCCGAAGGTGCACCTTCTTTTGGGTGCACCAAAAGTTAAATGAAGTGATTCTTAGGGCATGAGAGGACCAAATGTAAGCCTCTGGGTTGCACCAGAGAGCAAAGAAAAGACCTTGGTGAGCATTAGAAGGCACATCAAAAACATTTATTCGATTCTGTGTGCATGCAGATCCCCTCCACACAGTCTTTATTCCCCGACATGCCACTCTGGTCCCTTCCATTCTTCTGTATGCATGCTCAGGCTCCCTCTGTTCCCCCCTGTGGACCCTCAGTTACCCCCCATACCCTTTTGAGTGCTTGTACATCCTCTCTTCTCCCCTACCTGTGCCTTGGAACCCTGCAGTTCCCATCCATGCATGCTCAGATCTCCTCCACTCCCCTTTGGGCACCCCCCAGTCCCTGCTATCCTTTCTGAGTGCCTTACATCCAAACCTTGCCCCGTCTACGTGTTTTCAAATTCCCCCTGTTCCCTTCTGGGTGCTTCTGGGTCTCCTCAGACTCATTCTGTTCACTTCCAAGCGCTCTCAGATGCTCTCCATTCCTATCAAGCTGCTTTCATACCCTCTCTGTTCCCCTCATTGTGCTCTCTTGGAACCCCTCCGCTGTCCTCCTTGCACAAACCGATGCCCTCCAGTCCCCAGCTTGTATGCTCCGGGGTCCCCCATTTCCCTCTGTATGCAAACAGATCTCTTCTGTTCCCCTCCTTGAATATGCAGATCTCCTCTGTTCCTCTCAGTGTCTGCTTTAGTGCTGACTTCTCCCCTTTGTGCACACTCACATCCCTCTTTTCCATGACAAGTGCCCTCAGATTCCGACTGTTACCCTCCATGAACACTCAGATCCCACCCGTCCCTTCTCTGGGTGGTCAGTTCCTATGGCTTCCACCATCAGATCCTTTCCAGTCCCTTTGCGCACTTTCAGTTCCCCTCCATTTTCCCTCCACGCACACTCAGATCCCCACCATTCCCTCTCCATGCACACAGGGTCAAGCTTTCTCCTTTCCCCTCTGTGCACGTTCAGACCTTGCCATTCCCCCTCTGTACATGCTCAGATCCCCGTTGCTGCCCTCCATCTGCCCAGTTTCGCTTCATTCCTGGGCAGACACTTGCTTTCCTCTGTAGCCATCCTGCATGACCAGTCTCCCAAACTACAGAAACCTTTTAGGCAGTGTCTTTCAGCAGGCCCATTCAGCTGCCTCCTTGCAGATCAGGACTGTGGCCCACTGGGGAATAGAGACCTCTCCCGCTTCCCCCAGACAGAGATCACCTCTGCCACAACCCTCTGCCTGCTGTCATGCAGTCTGGAAAACACCAACCGCTCCAAATACTGTCCCTCAACAGTCAGTCTCTCTGGGAGTCTCGGGGCTGCTCTGACTTCCCCACCGAGAGCTAGGCTGGGCTTATCAAAAGCACATTAAACAAGAACCAATTGACCTGGCAGCACCCTGCTGAAATGGTGGGAGGTGGGGACGTCCCCAGCGTTTGCTCACCATAGTGGTTGGTGACTGGCATTCAAGTGTTTATCTACTGAGCTGCACTCTCCAAAGCTCCCAAATATGCTGTTCCCAGGGGAAATTCCATCCAAAGAGCTAAGCACTCGCAGAAGAGACCATTCCAAGGACTCTTGCTGGCACGGGCGTTATTTTCTTTGCTGCTTGGGAAGCTACGCACCTAGAACCACAGGCACCTTCATCTCAGCTTGTGTTTTCTAAGGGCACAAAGGAAACCCAGCCTGATTCCCTCCTCCAGGAGAAAGGAAGTCGGGAGTGGGGCAGGACCCACTCACCCCACCCACTGCAGAGGGCACTACAAATGCCTCTGTGAGACCCGTCTCTCCACAGCTTTGCACTCCAGAGGGCATTCCCGCCTGGACGCCATGGGTGAGTACTGGGCTGGGAAGTGGGGTGCTCCTCGATCATGGTGGGACGAGCACAGGTAGGGCAGCCCAGCAACAGGAAGAGGCTCCGTGCACTGGTCCTTGCATGCCGATGGGGAGCAGTGGCACCCGTACCCTCTGAGGGCAGGCTCACCGGCCACCCCTTTGAACACCGGCAGTTTGTGCCCTGCTTTCTGGCTCACCCCAGCCAGTCCCCTGCTTCAGGGGCCAGGAATGAAACTTGGCTCAGTTATTTGTTGGGTGCTTTGTTCCACCCAAAACTCTCTCATGCATGACTTTTCAGGAGATAGTCAAGGGGAAAAGGAAAGGTTGTCTACACCTTGGGCAAAAGAGTTGGCAAGCTTTCCAGCTTGCACAGACCAGTCTGATGGTGCCCAGCATGCATCTCACATGGTCGTGTTACACTGTGCAGTGCTGGAGCCATCGTATTTCCCGCCTCTCTGGATGGAGGGTCACATCTCATCTTTTCTCCATCTTTTCCCTTTCTAGCAGCCCAGTGCCTTCTACTCCTTGCTTGCGTGCTGGTCTTGGCTGCCCCAGGCCACTCCAGGCATATACAAACCCTAAATATCTTCAAGAAATCTCCCTCCAACACTTCGGCGAGTGCTCTGAAGAAAACCAGTATGTAGCATCCAGTGGGCATTGCTCTCACCAGCCCCTTTCAGTTCCTTGGTCTGGGTCAGTCCTGGCTGGTGAACAGCCTCAGCCCATGCTCTGGGCCAGTGGAGGCTTTGTAAAATGATGCTTGGGAGAGGGTGTGTTATGATGTCTCAGATCCGAATCACTCCTCCATAGTGTATACAGGCAGGTGGGCTGGGGAGAGGTGGCATCAACGCCAGGCTTTGTCCAGCTAGGGAGAGGAGCTCTGCCCATCTGATAGGATGACCTTAACTGCAGTGGGAGGTCCTGCAGCAAGCGAGCATGGGGACACCACACCCGTCAGCTCAGGGGGCATCCAGTGTTTTGTGCTCATGTGCAGCCAGCTCCGGGTGGGGTAGGGCCCTATGCCGTCCCTAGCCCTGGCCCTGCTCCAGGATGGAGGATGGTGGATGTGAGGCTGTGTACTCAGTGCAGGCTGCAGTGCTCTGTGTGTGTGTGTCTGTGTCTGTGTGTGCACTGTCCAGACTGGTAAGGGTGTCTGTGTGCTTGAAGGTGTCATTTTATTCCTGTTCCCTCAGTCATAGGCAGAGGCAAGGTCCTCTTCACCTTCCTCCCCAACATGACCCTGTTTTAGTGACACAACCCCTTTTTCAGGAGATCCAAAGGAGCCCACTAGTGTCCATATCAATCTCCTAGCCTGATACCAGTATAGCCCAGTGGGTCTGGGGCCTTTCACTGGGGCTGCCTCCTGTTAGGTGTCCCATGTGGAAGAGGAACAGAGGGCTGAGGCCAGCTCACTCTCGCCTCCAGCCAAGCACATTGACCTCTCTGGGCTGGGACAGCTGATTATCCCCCAGGTACTCTGGCCAGATGTCCCTCTATCCTGCCACAGGGTGAAACATGGTCTTGTCCTGTTGCACAAGCTTTTTTTAAATCACCCTCTCTCCTGCCCCAGGTTGGCCCAGGGACTGCAGCGAGATTCCCACTGGCAGCCCCAGTGACGTCTACGTCATCCAGCCCACCGGACTGCACCCCATCGTGGTGTACTGCGAAATGAATGTGGCGGGCGGGGGCTGGACGGTCATCCAGAGGAACCGTCAGGGCACAGAGATCACCTGGGCTGAGTCCTGGAACACCTACAAGTACGGCTTTGGGAACGTGCGCACCGAGTATTGGCTAGGCACTGAGTACATCCATCAGATCTCCAGGCAGAAGGTCTACCAGGTCAGGTTTGTCATCTGGGATGCCTCAAACACCATGACGTTTGCAGACTACAGCCTCTTCAGCCTGGAAGATGAGTCCCACGGCTACCGGCTGACACTGGGAACGTACTCTGGGACAGCAGAGGATGCCATGGACTCAGACAATCCCAGGAATGTGCACAACAGCATGAAGTTCTCCACAAAAGATCGGGATCAGGACACTTACAGAGAGAACTGTGCCTCCCGGTCTGGGGGCGGGTGGTGGTACTCAGCATGTTATTCTGTACAGCTGAACGTGAAGGGGGGCATAACGTGGGGCAGCCTGTGCAACGGGAACTGCAAAGCTTCTGCCATCCTCATCAAACCAGCTCCGTACCACTAGTACTCTTTCCAGCTCCTGTCTGAACTGGGCACATGGTCAGACCAGTGCCCTGCAGGGACCCGTTTTGCTGGCTAGGGGTGAATAGGGTTGTTCCTGTACATCAAGAGCTGTTTTCTTCTCCTCTTCTCTTGAAAATTAGCAAAGCTTCCTGCTTTGTCTCTGGCCTTTAACTTGTGGTGGGGTTTTAGGGCTTATTATTCAAACAAGTCTTTATAAACTGTGGTTTCCAAGCATGTTCCTTCTGGGGAGAAAATTATGCTCAGAAACCTAAAAACCTCCTGATCCAACAAAGTCTTATTCTCTTTAAGCTTTGTGGGATAGATTACTTCAGCAGAAAAAGATCAGTCATCACTAGATAACCTGATCTAAGCTGCTCTGGGCCCAGGCAGGCCATGTATGCACCATATTCCTGCTGTAATCTGTGTTCACCCTGCAGAATAAAATTGCTTTCAGAATCTGCACAAACATTTGCAAATGTCCTTCTTTTCTTTGGGAGCTTCTCATAACTGCTGATAGCTTCTTGCCAGGAGTAAACCTGAGGCTCCTGGTGCAGTGAGAAAAGGCTTTCAAAGGGAAAATTTATCGTAAGACTCAAATGAGGAATTAAAGACAAAGCTTTCACTTAAAGAAGAAACTTGGGTTTCAAGGTGGGTATCTTTCAAAAAGGGAATGCAGTACCACATGGCCAAGAGCAAGCATTGAGGGCAGAAGGGAAGAGCTCGGTTCAGCCCTACCAGCCATGACCTGGAGCTAACCAGAGACAGCTGGCCAGGCCAGCGTCGTCCTGCCTTGTGAACCTTGTGAATGGTGGCCCAGGCCTTGGGAGGTGACTGGAAGAACGGACAGGGAAGAAAGGGCAACAGCACTACAAGGCCACGCAGCATTGCATGGTTGGGATATCTGGGGCAGGTTTAAGAGCTGAGGCAGCCTGGATTAGCTTGGGTCCATATCGGCTTGCTCCAGTATGGTGATCTCTGTGCACTGGATAGCTCAACAGTGGACATGGTACCCGTGATGTGGTCTCCCAGTGCTGAGCAGAAGAGAGTGATGTCCTGCTGGCTGTACTCTTGCTAATACAGCCCAGGATGCAGGTCACCTTCAACACTGCATTGCTGACTCCTGAGCAAATTGCTGTTTACCAGGAACCTGCAGCCCTTTTATGTCAAGCGTCTCCCCTCCATTTGCATCCATGCTGGAGTGCAAATGATTTTTTAAAGCAGCAGACATATCTCTCAGTCCAGAAATACTACTCTCAAGTCAGCGTAAACTGGGAAGCCTTTCTCAACTAGCAGCACCCTCCTACATTCATCTCACCATGCATCAGGACTGCAGGCCCACCAATGGCTCCAGGGCAGCGAAGGCTGGCTGTGCAGCCTCTTCAGGAACACGGAATCACGGAATCACGGAATCTTCAGAGTTGGAAGGGACCTCTAGAGATCATCTAGTCCAACTCCCCTGCTAGAGCAGGGTTGCCTAAAGCACATCCCTCAGGGCTGCATCCAGGCGGGTCTTGAAAATCTCCAGAGAAGGGGACTCCACAACCTCCCTGGGCAGCCTGTTCCAGTGCTCTGTCACCCTCACCGTAAAGAAGTTTTTCCGTGTATTTGAACGGAACTTCCTATGTTCTAGCTTGTGCCCATTGCCCCTTGTCCTGTCGCTGGGAACCATTGAAAAGAGCCTGGCTCCGTCCTCCTTAAACCCACCCTTTAGGTACTTGTAAACATTAATCAGGTCCCCCCTCAACCTTCTCCTCTCCAGGCTAAAGAGTCCCAGCTCTTTCAGCCTTTCCTCGTAAGGGAGGTGCTCCAGTCCCACAATCATCTTGGTTGCCCTTCGCTGGACTCGCTCCAGTAGTTCCCTGTCCCTCTTGAACTGGGGAGCCCAGAACTGGACACAGTACTCCAGTTGTGGCCTCACCAGTGCAGAGTAGAGGGGGAGAATGACCTCCCTCCACCTACTGGCCACAGTCTTCCCTATGCAGCCCAGGATGCCATTGGCCTTCTTGGCGACAAGGGCACACTGCTGGCTCATGGATAATTTGCTGTCTACCAGGACCCCCAGGTCCTTCTCCTCAGAGCTGCTTCCCAGCATGTCCGCCCCTAACCTATACTGGTGTTTGGCATTCTTCCTTCCCAGGTGCAGGACCCTACACTTGCTTTTGTTGAACCTCATTAGGTTCTTCTCTGCCCAGCTCTCCAGCCTGTCCAGGTCACGCTGGATGGCAGCACGGCCCTCCGGAGTGTCGGCCACCCCTCCCAGCTTGGTATCATCAGCAAACTTGCTGAGGATACACTCTGTCCCCTCATCTAGGTCATTAATGAATATATTGAACAAAATTGGTCCAAGTATTGACCCCTGAGGGACACCACTCGTTACAGGCCTCCAACTGGACTCTGTGCCGCTGATCACAACCCTCTGGGTTCTGTCACTCAGCCAGCTCTCGATCCACCTCACTGTCACCTCGTCTAGCCCATACTTCCTCAGCTTCCTAATGAGGATGTTATGGGAGACAGTGTCAAAAGCCTTGCTAAGGTCAAGGTAGATGACATCTACGGCTCTCCCCTCATCCAGCCAACCCGTTATAACATCATAGAAAGCTATCAGATTGGTCAGGCATGATTTGCCCTTGGTAAATCCATGCTGACCACTTCCAATAACTTCCTGTTCCTCTATGTGTTTGGAGACGACATCCAGAATGAGTCGCTCCATTACCTTCCCAGGGACAGAGGTAAGACTAACCGGCCTGTAGTTCCCTGGGTCCTCCTTCTTGCCTTTTTTGAAGATTGGAGTGACGTTAGCCTTCCTCCAGTCCTCAGGCACCTCTCCTGTTCCCCATGACTTTTCAAAGATGATGGAGAGTGGTCTAGCGATAACATCTGCCAGCTCTCTCAGCACTCGCGGGTGCATCCCGTCAGGGCCCATGGATTTATGAATGTCCAGCTTGGCCAAGTGGTCTCTGACCCGGTCCTCCTCAACTAAGGGAAAATCTTCCTACGGCCTTCCTTCTACGGCCCTGCCATAGCTCCCAGGGTGCCCTGGGACCTCAGTTACATATCTTGACCTGAGAGTGCCAAGTTGTTCAGGATTCACAGCCATAAGCCTTCCTTGGGCTCAGCTTTTCTTCCAAAGACAGAGGAGAGGAACCATGACTTCTTTCAAGCCCTAAGTTCAAACTTCTCTCCACCACAAAGGAGATCCATAGCCACATTCCCTCTCTGTGTCAGAGTACGATCGGACTGACTTACCCGCATCTCTCATGCCCTCAGGGAGCCCACCACCCTCTCCACATGCCAATCCATGGTGGTTTCTTCCCTTTCCCAGTGTAGAGCAACCACACAGCCATGGACAGGGGCAAACTATGGGCAAAGGTTTTGCAAAATACTGGGCTTTGCTGACTCTGTTAGTTAATCATAGCCTTACAGCCACGGTTCAGTGCGCAGCGGCTGGAACAAGTGATCGGAAGCACCATTGTGTCCAGAGGCCTGAGGACCAAACCACAGACAGAATTAGGTACAACAGCTGTGTTCAGCTATGTACAGCAACCATACCAAAGGGAGAAAAGCTTGTGCTACATGCTGATGCTGGGGTCGTCAGCAGCAGGGAGAATGCATGTCAGGCCTTTCACTGTGGAACATTGAAATATTTCAGGAGAAAAAAAAAAGCTAAATCGGCACAAACGCCCTGCATGCCGCAGCAGCTCTGCACCAGCTCAGCCTGGGAGCAGAACCAGCTCCACAGTTGACCTGGCCCAGCACTGCCTGAGCAAATCATCTTCAAAGTAGCAGCCACCACACCAGCCCTGGGAGAGGTGAGCTCTGCATGTCCCAGGGATATCTGACATCCCTTGGGCAGCTGTGTCTCCTTGCCCAGGAGAGGACCTGCATAATACACCTTCTTTCCCCCAGGTCCACCACTCTGAGGTCTGGACAGAGTGATCCCCCCACGCTTCCGTGCAGTGTCACAGCAGCAGGTAGACACAAGGCAGCAAAGTCTGGCTCCAGGGTTTATTGCAGCTGATTTCTCCCACCATGGGTAGCAGAGCTGTGGGGCATGTGGGGCCCGGGGAGGGAGCAGGGCCTGAGCAAAGCAGGAATAGACGGATTGCACAGGGAAGGGAACTTGCACCGTTTCCCCCTCCCCAGGACAGGATGGGCGCACCCACCCCAAACCAGTGCCTGCGTCCCAGTGCTGGCCAGCACCGTGGCACTGGGCGAAGCTGCCCGCATGCCCAGGGCTCCGGGCGATTGCTCCTGAGCCCCGGAGCCGCTGTCTTTCAGCTGGTGGTGGTGCAGGAGCTGCAGGCAGCGCAGGACGTGCACTGGGGCTGGCGCAGGGCTGTTGGCAGGCATGGGAAGGGGGCACTGAGCTGGGGATGGGGCACTCCCGCAGGCTCCCGGGGGGCTGGGCACTGCAGCATGGTCAGCACACATCTGTGGGTTTGACCAGGATGAGGGAGGATGCACAGTCGCCATTATCGCAGAATCCTGGCCAAAGGATTTTTTTTTTGGCATTGAGCAGGACGTTCTGGCACTTGTCGTACCACCAGCCCCCGTAGCTGTTGGCGCAGTTCCCGCTGTATTGGTCCTGGTCCCTGTCGGTTGTGCTGAACTTCATGTTGTCGTGTATGCCCCCCTTCTTAGGGTAATAGCTGGTCAGGTAGTCATCCCCATCACCAGAAAACCGGCCCAGCCTCAGTGGGTACCCACTAGCCTCACTCTCCACCCTGAAGATGTCGTACTCGGCGTAATGGGTGATGTTTGCTTTATTCCGCACGATGAAGCGGACCTTGTAGGTGCCCTGCTGCGTCAGCAGGTGCAGGTACTCGGTGCCCAGCCAGTGATCACCCCGCACGTTCCCAAAGCCATACTTGTAGGTGGTCCAGGATTGCTTCCATGTGATCTCAGTGTCATGAGAGTTTCTCTGGACAACAGTCCAGCCCTTGCCTTCGGTGTCCATGTCACACCACACCACCCGTGGGGGTGACCCTGCTGGCTGGATGACGTACACCCCGCTGGGGCTGTTCTTGCGAAGATGGCTGCAGTCTGCGGGGAATCCTGTGACAGCAGCAGTGGCAAACAGATGGTGGGGTGGGAGAGAGAAGGGTCATATGAGTCTGTCAGGACAACAAGGAGCTCCTTGTCCTGGGAGTGAGGACTCAGGACAAAAAGGGCTGGTTTTATCTGTGGTCTACTCCACAGTGTAGAGTAGCTTTTCCGCAGCGCAACCAAAGGTCTCTAAGTCAGTGGCCCTGGTAAGAGCCCTAGAATCTATTTCTCATGACTTCCTATTTCATTTGGAGCCTTCTAATGCATCTGGCTGAGAGAAGAGGGAAAAAAATCTTCCAGGTGCCAGTGATGTCCTCCAAGTATGTCTGGCCCTCACACAAGGCCCTTGATACATTAAGCTGAGCTCTTGCAAGGATCAGAACTGTCCAAAATGCTGCACTGACTGAGGATGTGTAATGAAAATTTATGTTTTCCCTGGGGGTCATGGTATTGCAAAAGAATCATAGAATGGTTTGTGTTGGAAGGGACCTTAAAGATCATCTTGTTCCAAGCCCCCTGCCCTGGGCAGGGACACCTCCCACCAGCCCAGGTTGCTCCAAGCCCCGTCCAACCTGGCCTTGAACCCCTCCAGGGATGGGGCAGCCACAGCTTCTCTGGGCAACCTGGGCCAGGGGCTCATCACCCTCACAGCAAAGAATTTCTTCCTAAAGTTCTACCTTGATTTCATAGGCATTTCTTCCTCCAGCTTATTGCAGTTTATCTCTTAGCAGGACTGATCTGTCATGACTTACTTGCTAAACTCATTTGCTGTCTAATTTTTTTTCTTGTTTTTTGTCTGATGAGGGACAATTTGCTGTGGGTAATTCCAATTCAGCCCATGAAATTTTGCTTTTGTCAGGCACACGGGCCTTGCAGGGAGTGTCAACTTCCCTTGCAGGGAGGAAGGGAATACTCCTAATCCAACAACAGCTGAAAAAAACCCAAAATGGTGGGAGGATCTCTCCTAGAACTGAAGTGTAAAAAGACATAAGCACCAGAGAGCAATCCCAGCATGGTGCCACCAAGGGGATGAGGATGGCTTGACAGGTGGCAGGCTGCTTACCTTACAAGCCACAGCCCAGGGGTTTTTGTGAGAGTCCTTATGTTGCGCATCAGCCCAGGTGCATGCTGGCTTTCCTAGCACTTAGCAGACCTGACTGTCAGTGCTGAGCTAGGGAGACACTATCCTGCTGTGCCCCTCAGTGCCCAGTCCGTTCCCCCACCCACTCCATACTCACCGCTCCGGGAGCCGGCAGTGGGTGCTGCTGGGCCAGCACTTGCGCAAAGGAGAAGCATCGCCACCACTGTGGGTAGGAGGACAAGGTCCCCACGGAGCCAACTTGTCCCAGCCTGGAACCCTGAGGAGGAAAGGGCCCACCATTAGGATCCCTGGGCAGCCCCCTCTGCCCTTTCTGTTGGCCCCCGGGGAGCTTGGACCAGCGGAGGCAGAGCCACAGGGCACAAGCAGGACCAGGGGGCTCCTGGGGTGGTGGGAACTGCAGCTTCGGTGCACGCTCTGCCCCTGCAGGGGTGAAGCAAGGTGAGAAATGGCCTTGTCACCCTCCTGATCAGCCCCTTCCCGGCACCAGACAGAAACCTGCAGACCTGTTCTCGGAACCTGCAGCCCAAGGGTAGCTAAGAGAGGACAAAGACACAGCTAGATCTGGGGAGAGCAGTCTGCCAGGAGGGAGGTATCCAAGAAACAGTTCTTTTTGGAGTGATCATGCTTAAGCCTTTTATATAAGCCACTCCAGCCAGATGACAGCTAGTGGGAAACCAGATACAAAGGATGTATTGGACAGATATCGTCTCCCAAGCAGACAGCAGGAAGTCTCCTGGGCCCACATAGTGACACAAGCCCAAACCCTCTGTGCTGGCCACCAGCACACTCTGCACCCTGCACAACTCAATTACTGGGGAGATGCCATCATGCCTGGGGAAGGACTCCTATGCAACCACATGCCACACGCATTGGTCAGTAAGGGAAAGGACCAAGTTTAAATCTAGGTCTCCACATTAGCCTCTCTTCATAGGACATGGGAATACAGGGCAGAGGTAGCCTGGGGAAAGCACAAGCTGGCACCAAGCATGTGTGTAGTTTGGTTCTTTGGTCTTGCAGCCCTTCTGCTACCAGGGAGCCTGGAAGCATGCCTCACCCAGGCAAGGTCGTGGCTGCTGCCCTGCTAACTATCTTGGGCCTTTGTATACTCACCCTGGTCAGATCTTGTTTGAGCCCAGCACCACACATGAATGCAGTGTGCCACTGGGAAGATAACTCACCCATCACAACAGCACAGCTGAGCAGAGAGCAGGAGTCCAGTAGTGTACCCTCCCATGCCAAACTTTCCACGGTGACTTTATAGGCACTGCACACACCCACTTGTGTTCGCACTTGTTGTTTGTAGAGGCACAAGGAGGCACTTGCAGACTGTGACTCGAGCAGTTTTCAGATCCCATGACAGCACAACTAAAGCCCCTGAGGGGAGGGAGGCATGCCTCTCCAGCCAGAGAAGTATAAAATAATCGGCTCCATGATGAGGGATTTCAATTATTGACTCTCCCAGCTACAAACACTACATATGAATTGCTCACTTGGAGCAAATTCTGGAGAGCCATGATCAAACTGAAGTGGAGAGACCTAGCTTTTTAAGGACATACACCCTGAAACTGGCAAAGGAAGAGAGATTAGGTCTCCTATTTTGCCCAGTCCCAAGGTGACCTTGGGAAGATGAGGACAAGTCCTCAAGAGACATTCCTGCTTGCTAACTCTCTGCTGGAAGGTTTCAGGATCAGTCATTGGGCTGGAACCAGTGTCTAGCAGCCAGAAGTCACTGTATATATAGTGTCCCCCAGCACCCCAATCTGCATGCTTGGGCTTCAGGTAACAAATCTGGGCAAGGGCTCCAGGTAACAACCATGGCCCTGTGGGTCTCTTTGCTACTCTCCTTCCCAATCCTTGTCTTTGGCCTGGTGACACCCTGCAGATCCACCCCCAACTCCCAGCCCCAGCAATGTTGACTAGGGGTTGTTTCCTCTACAGGAGCAAAATGCTCACAGGACAGACTGTTTGGGAGGGCTGTTCTTCATGACAGAAGGTGCAGACAGCTCCATCGCCTTGGCCAGCCAATTTTAAGAGGATAAAGATGTGGCCCTTCTACTTCTCCTTTGTTTTTTGAGACTCACCAGATGTCTTCTGCATGGCACAGCTTTAAACCTGGTGTTCACAACAAGCCAGTGTCAAGCTGAGGCTCCCACCAAACTTTTCATACTGCAGGAGCCCACATCAAGCAGTGCAACTTGCAGGTCTGGATGGACAGCAGCATCCAGAACTCTCCAAGGTAAGGGATCCCTGGATCAACTTCCATCTGAACCCTTAGATCTCACTTGTGCTTGATTGGTTTGAGGTTGGGAGCCCTTGTCCGCAGCCTCTACAATTTGGAAGAACGATACAAGCTGCACTCACAAGTCCATGGAGGAAGGGCCCACGCTGCCCTGGGAAGAAGGACCCCAGGCAGAGAGGCCATGTACACTTTCTGTGGGGGCAGGGGAAGTGGGTGACTTAGGGACTTCCATGAACTGTCTCCAGAGCTAATGCCAGCACTGAGCAATGCAACCCCTTGGGGTGTGCTGGGGTGCCTGTTCTGGGGCTGCAGGCAGGCTGCTGCTGTTGCTGAGCCACCACTGGGATCACTGCTGGCAACAGGGCTGACAGATACAGCAGGCACATGGGCCCCACAGGTCATGCAGAGGAAGTCCTCCCCTGCCCCTGTGTACAGCAGGCTCCACTGGGCTGCTCCAAATAGATGTAAATGGTATTTCCTTCAAAGAAACGGTGTGTCAACAGGAGAGCTTATCTACACTCCAGCAGAGACCCTGGGTTTGACTTTAGCTCAAATGCTCCAGGGGACGGTGTCTTCAAAGCTGTCAAAAAAAGGTTTTCTAGATCATGCTGACATAAGACCTCGTTCTAAGAAAACAGGTCCTAGAGGACCTCTGAACAGATACAGGTTGAAGGCAGAGCTGAGGACAAAAACCAGAGGTTGCACTCCAGAGAGGGAGAGCAGGGGCCACCATCCAGGGCTCAAGAGGGAACAAAGGCATGAGCCAGCTCTCTGGGAGCGGCAAAGGTGGGCTGCTCCCCATGGGCAGGCAAACCACAAGCCAAGGGTGAAGCCTGAGGAGGCAATGCCCTTGCTGGCGGGGCTCCGTCCCGCCAGGTCTGAGTGTTGGCAACAGCTCCAGGCAAGGCGAGCAGTCAATTGCATCCGAGATCCTGGACAAAAGGACACAGTGCAAAAGGCAGGGCTGGAGATAAGCTACAACATGGATTTGAGCGGTCCATCCAGGAAATAAGCTATCTATCTACAGTGTAGGTCCAAGATCCATCCAGAAAACAAGGACAGAGCGGGGACTGGAGACCAGTACTCACACAGAGTGGTAAGGTTAGGACTGAAGGCCCAGGGCCCACCTGAAACAGGCCTCATGGGCCCAGGTGAAGGTCTCAGGTAGGACTGGTCACCAGCCATTAAGGCCTACTGGGGCACTCAGAGCCATGATAGTAGCAGTTGATGCTGAAAGAGCAAATCACCCTGGCGTGGCGGGGCTGCACAGGTCTCTCATGCTCCATAGGTCCTCAGGCGTTTGCTGTAGCTCTTTGGGCTCACAGAATGGCTTCTTAAGGCATGTTCTGCTGCAGCCACCTCTGCATCTTGCAGAAGGCCTGGTGCCATGACTGTGTTCCTGCAGAAATACAGAGGCGTAAGGGCTGGAGTGGGGGGGGTCTTCAGATAACCGGGGAAACACAGGGTAACTGAGACCAAGAAGACTTCCAAATGTCTGATCTTGAGGCCAAAGCAGGGACAACTTAGAATGGGTTGCTTAGGGTCATGTCTGGGTCAGTTGTAAATATGTCAAGGAATGGAGGTCTCACAACTTCTCTTTTTTTTTTTTTTTTCAGTTTGGAACACTTTCAGGCTGAATTTTTTTATCTAATTCTAATTGCCCTCCTTTCCTTTATGTCCACTGCCTCTCATCCTATCCCTGTGTGCCTCCAAGGACATTCATAGAATCACAGGGTGATAGAATAATTTAGGTTGGGAGGGACCTCTGGAGGCCATCTAGTCCAACCCTGCTCAAAGCAGACCTAAAAAATCGGTCCTTATGCAGTCAAGTCTTGAACACCTCTAAGGACAGAAATTCCGCAGCCTCCCTCTGGGCACCTGTTTCAGTGTTTGACCAACCTCATCTAAAAAAAAGTCCCTATTTCTAACTGGAATTTCCACGTTCCAACTTAGATCCATTGCTTCTTATCCCACCACCATGACCCTCCTTGAACAGTCTGGCTCCATGTTCTCTGTATCCTCTCATGAGGTAGTTGTAGTCAGCAATAAGACCTCCCCGTTGCCCGCTCTTTTCCAGGAGGAGCAACACAGTTCTCTCAGATTCTCCCAACGTATCCTGAGGTCCAGGCCCCTGACCAGTCTGGTGGCCTTCGCTGGACTGGCTCCAGTCTGTCAATATGTTTCTTGTAATGAGGGGTCCAAAATGAGACACAGTGCTCTGAGGAGCCTGACTCTATCTGCTCTCCACCCTCCCACCAGTTAGCTGCAGGCAGCAGCAACAAGATCCCACCTCAGCCTTCCCTTCTCCGGGCTGAACAAGCCTATCTTTCTTAGCTTGTCCACATATATCATGTGCTCCTGCCTCGACTGTCTTGGTGATCTTTGCTGGACAACTCCTGGAGTTTTAGTCACTGTTGTGAACAGGGGAGCCCCACAGAGGACACAGCACTCCAGCTGTCATCTCACACGTGGAAGTGAATAATCCCTTCCCTCATCCTCCTGACAGCATTTTTCCAGGTGCAGCCCAGGATGCAGCAATAAACAGATCTGTGCCACAGCTGTGGCTCTTTCAGTGTCAAACATATACTGAGCAGAAGCTGGGCCCCGGGACAGAGGGGATTTCTCTGAAACCCCTCTATGGCCTTTCCCCTGCCTGCTTTGCACATCCTAACCCAAACACTGGCCACAGCTTCCTGGAAAAGCCACCTGGGGACTGGAAGCTGTTGGTGAGGCTCTGCTGAGGGTTGCTGCCTGCCTTTGCTTGCGCTTACTGTTGAGCAGATGCAGCAGTGCAGCAGGGCATGCAGAGCAGCCCCCACAACCCTTCCCCTGCAACGCTGCAAGCGAACAGCTTGTGACAAAAGCACTCCCTGCTCCTCCGCAGGCTCTGGGCATCTTATGCTATCCAGCACAAGGTGGATCCTGGCATAAAGGATTCCTCATAACTCAGATTACAGAGGGTATCGATCCCTAGGAAAAGGATGGTCTAGCATTTTCTGTAAGAAAGCCATGGCGTAAGTGCTCCTGGTAGCAGAGGAGGGCTTGAAGTGAGACCATTTTACATCAGTGTCACATCACAATTCCCAAAACTCCCTTGTGACTGCTGCAAGGGCCGCAGAGCCAGGGGAGACCACAGTGTTTATTGCTCAAGAGGCAACGTGGTAGTGGCAGGCCAGGCATGTCAGGAGGCACCTGGAGTGGCACTTTCTGAAGTTCAGTGCACAATTTGACAGGAACACTAGAGTACCTCTTCCCTAAGGGTCTAATGGGGTCCCCATTGGCTGTTGGATCCAATGCCTGCTCTGGAGAGAGCCATTTACGCATGATGTTTGATTTCCATCTGGGAGAAGGAATGTCATCTGGGTATTTACTTTTGAGTTGAAATGTGCAGAGGTGCCCAGAGGATGCCGTTCCCCGGGAAAACCCTGCCAGGGCAGGGGGGCAGCCAGGCACTGTAAATCACGGTTGTTTTAAGGCATTCACTTGTTGGCACTAAATTATTTGCTTTGCCTCTCAAAAAAGCCCTTCACCTTTGTGAGACACAGCCTTCATTGTCTGAGGACATATCACTTAATGATGAAGAGCAAATAAGCCATAAACCACTAGCCTGTTGCCAACCAGAGGACAAGTGCTGTGGTGTGGGTCTCGTGCCTCCACCCCCCCTTGCCTGCTGAGCCCTATAACTGTCAGGGTGACCCCTCCAGCTAGGCCAAACCCGCTCGGCTTCCCACTCCGCGGGGTCCCTGCAGAGACGGCATGGGTGAGTGTGGGATGGGATGGGAGGGCACGGCACTGCTGTGCGTGGCTGCAAGTCGCAGGGCATCCTGGCCCTTAGTCTTCTGCAGGGCTCCCTTCTCCCCACACCCTTGCCATCCCAGCGCTAAGTCCATTATATTTTCTGGACTCACTGTGCCCTGGGCTGGGAACTAGAACAGGATTCTGCATGTTCTGCTATTTTCAAGCTGTGTCAGTATAGCCCTGGAGCATCAGATCACCCATTTTACAGGCCTCATATTTACCAAACATTCTTTGTAATTTTCAGTTCTCCAAGGAAAGTATTAAATGCTCTAGAATAGAAAGTGGATTTTTTAGATATTCTTGCTTAAGCAGCAATATTGAACAGGTATAAAGATCTGGAGGTTAGATGCTCAAAAGCACACTGCTGCCCCCAGGAGAATGCCCAGGAGAGGCTGATCTCCTCCTCTGCATTTCCTTCCTACCCAGACCTTTCATGACTGTTCATGGGGAAACAGGTCAGCAGCGGATAGAGCATTGCTTCTCTGGTGGCCTAAAGAAGAGATGTCTTTAAACATGCCTCTAAACACCAGTGTATCAAGACACTAAATGTTAGGTAGGAATTGAGAAGCACATCAGCTGTACTGAAATGTGTTTAAAAGACCTTTGGTGTAAAACTGTAACCAGCGCAAATGATTGTTTGGCTCTGAGCATTCCCAGAAAGGTGTGCTTGTCTCTAGGGTGGCTGCAATCGCACACAGCGATTCCGGGTCGGCATCATGGATTGTTTTCCTTCTCAGCCATCTCAGGGGATGGTGCCAAACCCAAGTATCCTGCAGCAGTACAATACGTTTGGCTCTGCTCCTTTTCAAACTTTGTGGAGGGATCACATTGGTAATCATGAGCTTCGCATTGGTAATCATGAGCTATGTGTCTCATATCAGGAACAGATTTCCCCGTGGGCAGGTGTCCCCACAATGCCCCACTGTCTAGGAATCATGATAAACTTTCTGTTATTTTATTTAGATTTAACATTGCAAAAAGTGTGGTGGTTTCTCTAGCTGATCTGAATGAGAACAAACCTGAGCAGCTGACTACATATGGAAATTTTGAAGTAGCCATATAACAATATAAAGGACATAATTTGCACCAGCCAGACAGTAATTCCTGAAAGTTTGTGCTGCCCCTCTCAGTCCCACTGCTTTCATGCAGAGCAGAGAGATACACACAGCCCTGCTTGGGGCTTGTTCCCAACCCAGACATCAGGGCTCTCCCCACAAACCTGGACTGGAGGCAGGCGTAGTCCCAGCTTACCCCACGTGAGTGTGTCACAGGAGCACGATGGCAGCTGGGAGGAAAGGAGATTCCTCCCTCCATGCTCACTCTGTTATCTCCAGCTTGTTGTCTCCAGCCCCAAGACCTCATTTTTCCTAGGATTTCTGATAACAGTCACTTTGGGTTTCGACCAGGTTTTCACATTTCTTCTGTCTCAGAAACCACCAACAGTAGGTGCCACTGCTAATATCTCCTGCCAATGAGTATATGACAGCTCATCTACGTGAGTGAATTGGGGCTTATGGCTCCAAGAGGGAGCTCCACACCTAAAGAATTTTGTTTTCCTATTTTACTCTGCAAGTAAAGGAGTCAAATGGGAGTGATGGCTCTCTAATGGAAGAGTTATGATCTCTTTCTTCTTTTTCCAATCTCTTCCCATTTCAGCTACCCAGCGCCTTTGTCTCCTGCTTTTCACCTGCCTGCTGGCCCTGGCAGCATCTCTTCCTGCCTTTGACATAAAAAACTTGCATCTCCTCAATGGCACACTGGATGAAATTCTGAATGTTCCCCCAGAGTCCTCTCAGCTCGGTAAGTATACCACCACAGTAGGGAGTGGCAAACAAGGTCATGTTCAATCAGATCCCACACAGACCTCCGCACTTACCCAAACACACCCCTGGAATGTGGAGGAAGGACTAAATACTGCTCTATGTGTGGGGAAATGACAATGCAATGTAGGCTGTCTACTGGAACAAGAATCCTCTCAGAGTCATCCTCTGCGTACTATCTGTCTCTTCTCCTCTCTAGCATGAAGTTCTTCTGCCCATAAGTGAGTCCAATAGTCCAAAGCCCAGGGGAAGGGACAGGTTTGGCCTCATTGGCAGCAAGACCGAGCCAAGGGTGTTTTGGGGCATGGGCTCTTCCTTGAAGAAGAGAAGCAGTGTTAAAGCTGTTAAGGCAAAAAATCACAGTGTGTTTTGAGGACATGGAGAACAGTACCCACCTCTGGTCAGCAGAGAACTGATTTCAAGAGAGAACTGAATACAAAGAGGAACTAGGTGAAGTTACTACAAAGAATCTAAACTATTGTCACTGGCGCAGAGCAGCCACCCAGATGATGGCACAGAGCAACTTACAAAAACTAGGGTATATTGGAGCAATGAGGACGCCTCTGAGAAATGTTCCAGGAATAAAACTGGGGGCTGTGGGTAGAACATAATAGAAAGAGATGGTTCTTTTCCAAGGTAGGAAGAAGAGTTCTTGGCAGAAAAGCACAAGGTTCAAGTGTTTGATGCTGGCCTTTGCTGTAGAAGTCAGGTGTCAGGAAATTGCCAACACAGGGAGCACCTGTGACTAAGACAAGAGCTCGGGCTTCACCAAGAACTGCAAGTTTGAGTTGAGAAAGGGGATGTGCTCTGGGCTTCACACTCATCTCTTACTCAGACCACTGGTAGGGTGCTCTGAAAACATAAGCAGCCTGAATGCAAATTGAATAAGCAGGGAAGCACACCAGAGAAGGCAGGCTAACATTTGAAAGCCTTGACTTGTGGAGGAGTGCTTCCAAATGGATGGGAAGTGAAGGCAGAAAGGAGCAGGGGAAGACTGTGGCTTACAAAACACGAGTGAACAGCTTCATATGGCTGTAGTAACAGTAAATACCATGGTAGGAAAGTCCTCCAGACCGTGTTACATGAGTGTTCCCACTCCACGCAGGCTCAGGCCATTCAGCACGTTCACTGGTGGGCTTCAAGACACGTTTGGAGGAATTCAAAAGGAAAGGGGCTCAAAAATATTGCAGGCAGTCTGTGTCCGTGAAGGTTGAAGGACTGAATGGTTTAGCCCCCAAATCAGAAAACCATGGAGGAGGAAATGACAGCAATATTATAGTCTGTCTGCAGGAAAAATGTACTCTGGGTGTAGTAAGAAAAGGAATGGGCTTCTACACAGTGCGAGAGGCTTAAGTTAAACACTTCATAAGGGCAAGGATAGGAAAGCACCAGCTGAGAGTGAAAGCAGGGAGCAGATATTTGAGGATGTCGGAGACCAACAGCTGCAGGGTTAGGTGTCTGTTTCAGAGAGGGGACAGGAATGTTTTTTGTGATTCCATAAGCTTGTGATTCCTTCCTCTGTTTTATAGCCATCAGTGGATACACACAAGATGGCCTTGCAAAAAAATTACATTAATTCACTCTAAACCATCCTCTTGTCCAGCAACAACCTTCAGATTCCCTTCTGAGACACCTGAACAGAGCCCCTCTCCCAGCTCCCGATACCTGCACCAGTTTTCCTGTGTCTGCTCTCATGTTTCTTCCCCCTCTAATCCCTCTTCTTCCTGAGTCCCTTCCAAACTGCTTATACTGCACTTTAAAAACCATATTTCCAGTGTTGCCACCACCATTCAGGGTCTTTCTCACCAGGGAACTACCTGCCCCATTCTAACACCGTGTAAATTCCCTCAAACTATCAACTGGCTGATACCTGAAATGGTAAAGTCTCTCTAGATTAGGAGCAACAACGGAAAAACAGGAATATCATCTGTTGAAAATCGTGCTCTCGCAGCAAGCATTTGACATGTCTACTCTCAACACTCTGTTCTTGTTAATTCAGATAATGGTGGCGAACATGTTCGACAAGTCAGAGACATTGCCCCCCGCCCACCGGCAGGCCATGGTAAGTCTGTTCTCAAGGAGTACATCTTCTCATAAGGTTTCACCATTGCCAGGAGCCCAGAGGCTCATGAAGAGCTCTCAGCCACCTTAGCCCATGTCCTACGTGTTCACTGGTTCCTCCCAGGAAAAATGTTGATTTTCTGACAGGCTACAGAGGTGCCACAGCTCATAACCTCAGGGGGAATCTATTACCAGCCGTGTCCTGGACTCAGTAGTTGATGAGGATCTTTAGCATGGGGAATTTTCCACCTAAATACCAAAACTGGACCGTGATGGTTCATTGTTGGCCTTTGGGAAGTGGCGACTGGTTATTTTCCTATTTTCACTATACAGTTGATGAGAAGACTGGGTAAGACAGGGACTAACTGTGTTACTGAACTGAGTCAACGTTACCACATAGGGCCACAAGACACACGGCTTTACTTGGGTAGGAATAACCAGTAGCAGAGGCACCAGGAGCAGAGCAAGGCCCTTCCCAGAAGTGTGTAGGTGCATTCAGCTGTGTGTTGTATAAGGAGCTGACACTGTAGAGCACGGAAAGACCATAACCAACTCAAACAAGTCAGGAAGTCTCTAAAGAGCTACTCAGGTAAATCCAGAGAAAACCAATGGATTTGCCCTATTGAGATGACAAAGGCTGATGGATATCTTGATCACACTCTCTCCAGGGTTTCTGAGATGATTATAAAGCTCTAAAGCCTCCATGCTGTAACAGCAAATGGCTTTATGACCCTGATATGCATTTGTTTGTGTGGTAATATGTCACCTGCATGCTACAGGCAAATCACCACAGACTGAATTCAACTAGGCTAGGGTGCATTGTGTGCTGGGTGAAGGCAATGTCTGGCTCGGTCTCACCAGGCCAAAACATTTTGGTAGTGTGTCCCTGTCAGTTTGAATCCTGTCTTTGGAAGATATGAAGCCCAACTCTTACACTGATCATTCCAATACTTTGATTTAATCCTGTGAGCACATGGCAGGAATGCAGCCCAAGAACATGTGTGCAATAAGACATAGGCACAAAGGAAATGTCAGGTGCTTTCAGTGTCTCGTTGTGTAGGATTTAATAAACATTTCCTGCCCCAGGTTGGCCCAAGGACTGCAGTGAGATCCCCGCTAGCAGCCGCAGTGGTATCTACATTATTCAGCCAAAAGGGCTCCACCACCTCGTGGTGTACTGTGAAATGAATGTGACGGGCGGGGGCTGGACGGTCATCCAGAGGAACCAGAAAGACACACCGGTCACCTGGGCCGAGTCCTGGAGCACCTACAAGTACGGCTTTGGGAGCGTGCGCAGCGAGTACTGGCTGGGCACCGAGTACATCCATCAAATCTCCAAGCAGAAGGTCTACCAGGTCAGGTTTGTCATCCAGGACTCCACAGACAACACCAATTTTGCGGACTACAACCTCTTCAGTGTGGAAGATGAGTCCCACGGCTATCGGCTGAGGCTGGGAGCCTACTCAGGGACGGCAGGGGATGCCATGACCTCAGACAATCCCAAGACTATGCACGACAACATGAAGTTCTCTACAAAGGATCGGGATCAGGACACTTACAGTAAGAACTGTGCCTACAGCTATGAGGGTGGGTGGTGGTACTCGGCGTGTTATTCTGTACGGCTGAATTTCAAGGGCGGCATGACATGGGGCAGCCTGTGCAAAGGGAACTGCAAATCCTCCCTTATCCTCATAAAACCAGCTACGTATTGTTAGTGCTTCTTCCCCCTCCTGTCCACACTGGACGCTCTGCAAAGGCTCTGCATGGCCAAAGAGCTTGAGCCTTTCTGGAGCAGACGGGGGAGCCCAAGAGTAGTATGGTTTTAATGAAATGTCACTTTCCATTTCCCCTCTCTGTGTGCAGGCTCCCCCTCTGCTTAGCTCTTCTCCCCTGTGCTTGCCAATGATTCCCTGTTATTATGTTCCTAATCAAGAATAAAAAAAATCACTTGTGAAATTTGTGGATTCCGTATGTACCTTTACTGCGGGAGGAAGACACTCAGCCCTTGAGTGACTTTTCATCGGAGATTCTTAGCTGCCTCCCGAACTCATAGCAAGCAAAAAAGCTACATGCCACACATTTCCATGTACTCTGTGCCTCTCTGCTGCATCTGGTAAAGCATCCCAATAAATTTGCTTCCTGGAGCTCATTCTCCATTAATGAACATCTGTTCAGCATCTCTGGTGTGCTCCCTCCGAGACGCAAGAAATCCCATGTCAGGTGCTAGGACTGGAGCCTTGGGGCTAGTCACATTGAGACGAAGGCTCTACAGAGGGACCTGGACAGGCTGGATCGATGGGCCAAGGCCAACTGTATGAGGTTTAATAAGGCCAAGTGCCAGGTCCTGCATTTCGGTCACAGCAACCCCAAGCAACGCTACAGGCTTGGGGAAGAGTGGCTGGAAAGCTACCCAGCAGAAAAGGACCAGGGGGTGCTGGTGGATGGCCAGCTTAACGTGGGCCAGCAGTGTGCCCAGGTGGCCAAGAAGGCCAACAGCATTCTGGCTTGTATCAGGAATAACGTGGCCAGCAGGAGTAGGGAAGGGATCGTGCCTCTGTACTCAGCACTGGTGAGGCATCACCTCGAGTGCTGTGTTCAGTTCTGGGCCCCTCTGTACAAGAGGGACATTGAAGTGCTGGAGCATGTCCAGAGGAGAGCTACCGGGCTGGTGAGGGGTCTGGAGACCAGGTCATATGAGGAGAGGCTGAGGGAGCTGGGCCTGTTTAGCTTGGGGAAGAGGAGGCTGAGGGGAGACCTCATTGCCCTCTACAACTACCTGAAAGGAGGTTGGAGAGAGGTGGGGGTTGGCCTCTTCTCCCAGGTGAATAATGACAGGACCAGAGGAAATGGTCTGAAGTTGCGGCAGGGGAGGTTTAGATTAGATATTAGGAAGAATGACTTTACTGAAAGAGTGGTCAGGCACTGGAACAGCCTGCCCAGGGAGTCGGTTGAGTCACCATCCCTAGAGGGATTCAAGAAACATCTAGATTTGGCACTTCAGGGCACGCTCTAGTGGCAGAGATTGTAGGGGTTTGGTTGGTTTTTTGTGTGTGTGTATGGTTGGACTCGATGATCTCAAAGGTCCTTTCCAACCATGAAGATTCTATGATTCTATGAAGGACCTGGGATTTGCACAAAGGGTTCTGGGTTCAGAAGGGACCTGGCACATGGGAGAACTCTTCCCACATCGTCACCATGTTCACAGTCCAGGGTCAAAAGCTGTGGCAATGTCCTGGTGCCAAGGCCCCGCCCCTGCTGGGGGGCTGCATCTATAAGGATTTGTCGCTACCTGTCGGTCTGCACAGTCATGCTTTGATCCTGCAAAAACGTGATGTGCAAGTCATCAGTAGACCTGTCTGCTGTGACTAAGAAGCAGTAAACTTAAATGGAAGCGAAAGAGAAGAAGGTTAGACGTTAGGAATCACTTGAATTAGGAGACACTGCAATGAGGGAAAAGGTCATTACAGGAATGAGCTCACCATACCCAGGTTTCTGAGACCAATTGAGATGAAACTTTGCCAGGAAAGGTACAGACAGAGCTGATGCTGTGAGGCTGCAGGACTAGGCCCCTTCAAATCCTCCATCCCACAACACTGTGGCACTGCCAGGACAGACTGTTTGAGAAGCACTTGCACCTCCACAAACCATTTCTGGCTTTGTCTTGGGGCAGCACAGCAATATCGGTGAGTTCCACTTCCAGGAACACCAGCTAAGGGAAAACCCAGCCCTCGCCTGCCAGCTGCAGAGCCCAGTGGCCACTGAGAGCCATACAGAAAGGTTTGAGAAATTAGAAAATACTGAAAGAAGTGAGCAATCTCCAAGCCAGAAATTACCTTATGCTGCTACAGAGAAGTGCCCTCAGCACTGCAGAGCACGGGGGCCACCTGCACCCACGGATGTCTGAGGAGAAAGAGACCTCAGGGCTACTTCTACGGAAAGCAGACTGCAGGTGAAGCAGGCTGCAGTCGCTCTCCTGAGAGCCTCCAGCACTGAGCGCCCTCAAATCAGAGCACAGAGGACTGCCAGGACCTCGGGGTACAGCCCATGCCCGCCTTGCAATGGGCACCGCAGCACAGGGAGGGGGGGCAAGGGGCAGCTCCATGATGCACTTGACATTGGCTGGAAGAGGGGTACGAGGTGGTAGCAGCAGGTGGGGGATGCCTGTCAGGGAGGTGCTTCCACCCTACCCTTCGCTTCCAAAGCCAGCAGGCTCAATGAATCAGGTGGCACTGGGCAGACTGTGAAGTTACACTGCTGCTGCTCCTGGGCCTCTGGTGTTTCCAAGCAACTGGCAAATTGAAGTTGTATTTGCACTGACAGACTAAGGAAGAAATTATTCTTGTCCCAGCAGTGCAGTCTTCCGCTAGGGCTCTCCAAAGGCAGTGGAGTGACACAGGCCAAGAGATGCAGGAGAACATCCTAAAATATCCTTACAGTACGACAGGGCTAGCGCCCACTGGCCCAGGAGGACGGGCTCAGCACATGAGTGTCTCTGCATTGCTGTCTTGTCCCTCCGCCACAGCACGTCCCAGTGTACAGACAGGTTGTCATCTCTCCTTCAACAGCACCAGCTCCGTGCAGCTCCTTATTCCAAGCTTCCCATCCAAATGCTTCCTAAATCCTGCTGGGCTCTTGCTCACACCACAGCAGTGACCTCCAGCTCCCAGCAGCTCCCTAGCAGTTTCTCTTCACTCGGCTCCAGCAGCCAGTGTTGGTTTGAGGTAACACTTTAAGTCAAGCAGTGTATATTAGATGCCATCTCCCACCAGAGAATTAGAATTGCTCCACGGAAATGTCCTAGCCAGGACGGAGCAGTCCCTGCTCCAGCGGCACGGCATGGCTCTCCCTGCAGCCGTGTTTTTTTACTAAGGTAAAACTTTCCCGGGAATCAATCCACCCTCCTCCCATGAGCTCCTGGTTTGCTTTTTCCCAGCTTCTCCAGCCCGTCTTTTACTTAAGTAAGATTTTACTTAAGCAGATACATGCTGAGAGTTTCCCAGCCTCCAGCAGAGAGGTGTCCTGAAGCAGTGCTGATAGTCCTCCGGCAGGTTTCTGCTCCTTGAATTTTTCTTTTAGCTTTCTTACTCCCTGCAAACATTTAGTGACCGCAACAGCCTGCGTCGAGCAGTTCCCCATCACAGGCCGGGCAGCGTCCCCGCCTCTCCCTTTCCCAGGGGACGAAGGGGACCTGCCCGGAGCCGGCAGTGACGGGGTGCCTCATTGCTCTCTGCCCGCTCTCCTGAGCCGATGGGTGCGGCGGTGCCAGGGTGTCCGCAGGATGCCCAAGTGCGGCGCCGTAAAGCACAGGGTGAGGCCAATGCAGCCACAAGCGGGACGCACGCAGGACGGCGCGGTGCGGGATGCCCGGTACGGGGAGCAGTGCCGGCGGCGCGGTGCAGCACCGGAGCTCCTTGTGCTCGGCGGCGGCTCCTTTAAGCCCGGCGGGGGCGGCGGGCGCGGGGCGGTGCGCGGCGGGGGCGGGCGCGGCGGGGGCGCGCGGCTCCCTGCGGCGGCGGTGGGTCCCGGTCCGTGCCCGTGCCCGTGCCCATGTCCCGGCCCCCGGCGCCGCCCGGCTCCCCGCGCCGCTTCGGGGCGCTCAGCACCGCGCAGCTCCGCGCCCTGCTGCAGGACGAGCCCCGGCTGCAGCGCGCCGCCCGCCTCAGCAGGAAGGTACGGGCCGGGGGGGAGCCCGGGGGTGGCCGGCGGAGCGGAGCCGAGCAGCGCTCGCCCCCAGCGGGGCTTTGCCTGTGCGCGGGACGTAGCCGCCGGCAGCCCGGGCAAAGGGCGCTGCGGGGCCGGGCATCGCCCGCCAGTCCCCGGCAGCGCCGCTCGTTGGTTTTCCCGTGATACCCGACACCCCGCCCGCCGAGCCCAGGGGTCTGGGGGAGCAGCCGGACCCCCTGGCTGGGTGGGGGGTGGCCGCGGGGAAATCTCAGCTTGGGCGTCCCGGCCGGCGGCTGCCCGGGGGCTCCTGGTGCTGCTCGGGGTTTCAGCAGCCGTCGCCTGCCAAGCAGCCTCCGGCCACCAAAACCCGGAGCAGGGCCACAGCCGCTGCCCCCACTACTCTTACCGCCCCGAGATCCGGGGGAGGCGGGGAGGCCCTGGCCCCTTGCAGTGCCCTCCAGGCCTGGCGTCGTTCGCTGCAGCTAGGCTGAGCCCCGAATGCCCCCCAGCTCCAGCGGTTCCTGGCGCTCCACTGCAGGAACAGGACCCGGTTATTTTGAAATCATTCTCAGCCTGATTTCAGCATCTTTCCCCTGGGCCTCTAAAAGTGCAGCTCGGCATCATGCTCTGCTTCCTGCTCTGCAGGGGCAGAAGATGCGTGTGCAGCAAGAGCGGGTGTGTGTCTCTCCTGACATCCTTGTTAGCTAATGAGTCCTTTACTTTGCAAAGGGGGCTGGGTAGCCAGCCGTGAGGTTTACCACGTTCCAGGGTGAGCTGCCATGTGCCATGGGTAGCCAGGTCCAGACATTGCATCCCTGCTGGGACGCACCCCATTTCCAGGCAGAGCAGAGGGATGGGGACAGTGCTGGAGGAGAGAGTTCACCCCTGGATGGAGATGGACCCCCTCCCAGCAGGCTGCCTGCTCTGACTGGTTCTGACTATTTATCCCAGTGCTGACACACCCCACCCCGCTTGGTTCCCATTCCCACAGTTTCAGAGTCTGCAGCTGGAGCGGGACATGTGTTTGGCTTCAAACTGCACCCTGGCCAGGGTGAACCTGTCCTTGCGCCCGCGGTTGGAGGACGGGAAGGCTTCCCTAGCCATCAAGTACCAGGAGCTGCGGGAGATTCGAGAAGCATGTTGGGACAAGCAGCAGCGGCTGGGTGAGTGGGGCACAGCCGATGGGATGAGGCAGAGCCCAGTATGGCCAGGGCAACTTGCATTAATATGAGAGTCCGGGTAGGCTCAACACCCTCGAATCTGCCCCAGGGAAATGGCCCAGCCATGATCAGGGGCAGTTGGGGGGTTATGTTGCCTGTCACATAGCCAGCCCTTGGCTGGGACTGATGCCGTTGTGGGATGCAGGCCTCAGTGTGCAGGTGGCTCCAGCAATGTGTTTGGGGGTTTCAGTTCAAGGGTGGGGGGAGATGATGGTTGGGAATGGGAAAGACTGCAGCCCCAGCAGTGGGGGCATCTTGGGGGAGGTTTTTTGGCAGCCCCATCCCCTCCTGACACAGATGCGTACCTGGAGAAGTGGAGTCCACAGAGCGCCCTGGGCCATCTCCAAGCCAAGCTTGATGCCTCTGAGGCAGAGTCGGAGGTGAGTCAGGCAAGACCCCTGTGCTGCCGAGCCTTCATTACCTGGGCCCTGGACTCCTCTCCATGCCCTCCTGGCGTGCCAGGCTCTGGAGAAGAGGCCCGGGGGGGTACTCAGCCACCTGGGCTCCCTCCGTGGTCCCACAGCTCTCTTGGCTTGATGCTGTCCTACTGCCTGTCCCACAGACGCAGATAGAGCAGTTCCTGGCCCAGGATCTGCCCCTTGAGTCCTTTCTGGAATCCTTCTGCCAGAGCCGCACACGCTCCCATGTCTGCCGGACACAGCTGGAGAAACTGCAGGAGCTGCTGCAGAAGGGCCAGGTGGGCAGGGTCCTTGTGGGCCCCACGGGGCACCCAGGCACCCAAGCTAGCCGAGCAGAAGCCCACCTTCCCCCATTGCGGAGTGGAGTAGCCCCCAAAGCTTTCAATCTCTCCTACGGCTTTGTGCCCGCCTTTCTCATCCCCTCGGAGGCCGTTGTGCCTTTTGCCATGCCGGCTGCAACTCCCAGACACCACCTCCCAGCCCTGGGACACCAGCCAGCATCTCCCTCCTCCAAAATGCCCAGCCCGGGCTCGCCCCTGCACCTCATTGGACACATCCCCCTGCTCAGCCCTCAGCCCTTCCACAGGCAGCAGTGGCCGCGACACCAGAAGCAGGAGCCTCCGCACCGGTAGCAGGGCAGGCACAAGGGATGTCCCCACTCCTGGCCCTGTGCCTCTGTGGGGGGCTGCGCAGGAATGCCCTGGCCCGGGAGCATGCATGGGTGGGTGCGTGGTGCAGGCTCAGCTCTGAGGGGCAGTGGTGTCCACTGGGTCAGCACAGGGGTGTATGCTCAGAGGGGAGCAGAGGTGCTTGGCCGGGGGTGGGATGGGGTGGCCGCTGTGGCAGCGGGTCCTGCGCTTGGGGAGCTGCTGGGGAAAGAGGTCTCTGCATCCACAGCAAGAGGGACAGTGACAGGAGTTGGGGGTGGGTGCTTTGTCGGGATGTCCGTGGGTTCAGTTGGGTGGGAGATAGCAGGGAAGAGGACCCAGGAGCACTGGGTGCCACGCTGTTTTCAAAATAAAGGCTTTTTTCCATGCTCTGTGTTACCCCTTGGCTCTGGTTATGAACAGAAGGATGGGACAGGCAGGGAGGAGGTGGTTTGGGGGAACACTTGCCAGGCTTGGAGGTGAGTCGAGGAGGGTCCTCCAGCCTGGGGAGCCCCCAGGCATTGCACCTACACTTGTCTCAGCCTGTCAACACCCTGGGGAAGATGGGAGCCCCCGTAAGGGGGCCAGAGAGCCCAGAGAGAGAGAGTTTCCCCACAGGCAGGTGCCAGGGACCATCTCCCAGCAGTCTGGCCCCACAACAGTGAAGACTTCTGGTAACCAGAAACGGCTCGTGCCAGCAGCCAAGCCCTCGCCCCCATGAAGGGTTGTACTCCACAGCCCTCCAGGCTCACTCAAGGCTCTGCAGCAGCAGGTCTCACCGGCCTCTGTGCAGCCTTGCAGTGTTTTTAGTACCCATTCCCCATCCACCCTCTCGCACTAGCCCTAACTTCAGCCAGCACTGGAAAAGGCAGCAGGAGGCCTGAGCTCACCCTGTTTCATCCTGTGCTCCTCTCTTGCTTTCCTTAAGTTCACACAATGGCTGGTGAGACAAGGCTGGGGGATATGGCCCTAGTTCCTCCAGCTGCAGACCCTGAGGTACTTGTTCCCTGCTCTGGGGTGTCTCTTGTGCTATTTCTAGCTTTTGATTTGGTTTCAGACTCCTGTCATGCTTTCAGACCCATCTGGTGGTGGCATTTTTTCTCCTTTCTCAGTTGCACTGTTAGGTAGACTGCTTAGAAATCATCCAAAGCAGCAAGGGGCCCCGGCTCTGACTACAAAGCACCCAAAAATATGGACCACCGGCTTGCAGTGTCTGATTACCCCCTCCATGACTGAGGGTACGCCACTGAAGGTACCCCACACTGAGGGTACCCCAAACTCCAACCCTCACTTGTGGCACTGGGGCCACTCATCCAGTACAATGAGTTAAAACAGGTTTAGGACTAGGATAAATTTGGAATCAGCCACCATGGCTTTATCTGCAGGCAAGAAGATGGTAGTCACTGGAAACCCCAAAGGGTTTCACAGAGCACATTCTACTTTCCTGGGTCTGATCAGGCTCAGTCTGGGCTCAGCCTGCCAATGAAAGGTGCCAGAACATGCCTGATTGCCAGTCAGGCTCTGTGGCTTGCCATATTCCAGGAGGAAAGACTGTAGTAAGCTGGCAACGACGGCACAAGAGCTTGGTTAGGTTCCTCTACCAGCCCCATGGGGCTAGCCTAAGCAGGGAAATACGGGGAGCAAGCAGGAGCACTTCGGAAGCCAGTTGGTCCATGTGGGATCATCTGTGCTGTGTCTGGAGGGGGCTGGGATGCACAGGCAGCCCCGTCCTACCCAGTGTCCTGGGATCCCCCGTACAGTTCCCCCAGCTACCCCAAGGGCCGTACTGGATGCTGTGCGAGATGACCAGAGTTGTGGGTGCAGCGTGGAGACGTAGGCCCATGTGATGTGTGTGTGCCAAGCTACGAGGGCTCTGAGCACACACACACAAGGGGTGGTGGTGGGTAAGCACAAGGCTTCTCCCTGTGGATCTGGATGCCCGCCTGGGAGAGGAAGGCCACCTTAGCTCTTGGCTCAGGAGGAAACGATCTCAAGGTGATGGCATGATGGCAATGTCTTTCTGTCTATAGGAGCCCTACAGCACCCCCGGACACCTGCCTGGCTCAGGTAGCAGGGGGCAGGCCGTGGCAGCCCCATAGTCCTGCTGGGCTGGCCACCACCCCGCTTCAGCCAAGATCCTTTAACCACTGGGAAGCTGCCAAGCAAGGCGAGCCCCTTCCCTAGGGAGATTCCTCCAGCCCTGGGGCTGGTCCTGTCCAGTTGGCGAACAGGACCCTGGTGGGTGGCCAGAACCTCTCCAGTTGCAGTGGCCCCAGTGGGGAGTGTATGTTCCGCAATAGTGCACCCTGCACCTCTGGGGAACGTTGCGGGTTGTGCCTTTTCGCTCCCAGAGTGCGCCTCACCATACTGGCAGCTCCAGCCCCTTCCACAGGCAGGCCTGGGTTGAGGACGAAGTCCCACATGGGGCACCAGACAGGGACATTGGTAACAGGCAGGAGCTGGCAGCAGCACAAGATGATCCCTCTGTGTCCCTCCTTACCTGCATGCACAGTGTCTCTCCCTCCCTGCACCAAGTGCCGCCTGCCCCGAAGGGCCACATTGAGGGGGGCAATGTAACCCGGTTCACCTCAGAGGAAGTGTGTCCACCCCATGGGCACCTGCATTCATTTCTGCACCGGGCCAGGCAGCAGCCTGGGGCCAGCTCAGCCTCTCTGCCAGCTGGTGTGCAGCCAAACCCAGGAGGGGCAGGCAGGGAGCTGGCCCGACCAGCTCAATGGCCTCCCTGGCTCCCTCAGGTCTGGATTTTCAGAAGCCAGGCTTGGGTAAGCAGCAGCCCCCATCCCAGGAGTGACAGGACACCTGGGAGAGGAAGGGGTGTCCCCAGCACAGGCAGCCTCCAGGAGACCCTTTGAGCCACAGCCCCAGCTCAGCGGGGGATACAAAACCCCGCCAGCCAGCGAGGGATGGTGCCAGGGTGCCCCAGCTGGGCCCCTGCTGTGCACTGCGCAGGCAGCAGGGCTGTTAACCAAGGAAATATTAACAGTTAACTCTATTAACAGAGTTGTTGCCGCAGGGGTTGCTGTTGAAGGGAGTGAGAGCTGCCCCCCCGATCCACAGGTGCTGCCAACCACATGACCCTTCCCTGGGGAGGCAGAGCCACTGTGGACTCAGCACCAGCAGGACTGGGGTGCAGAGCTGTGCCCACACATCCCAGGGCAGGTGAGGGCTGGTGTCCCTTCATCCTCATCCCTGCCGGGCCAGCCCCTCTTGCAGGAGAGGGGAATGATGGCTACCCCTCCAGTGCTGCTCAGGACCCTGCTCACCCAGCCTGCAGCTCCTTTCTCTGCCCCTCATGCCCCCAGCCCAGCTGGCTCCCCCAAAGACCAGGAGCCAGGGGTAGCCCCTTCCTTCCCACAGAGCTGCCCAGCTTCTCCAGATGGAGGGAAGAGGCCCTAATGAGGCACTGAGACCCCCCACGCCCACAGGCTGCACCACCCAGCAGTCAAGGTGAGCAGCTCAGCATCCCAAGCCTGCGGTTATGGGGACATCAGCCCATGAGAAAGGGCTGGGGAACGGGGTCTGCACTGAGCTTGCAAGGCCTCAGGACTGGGGCTGTCGGGCTTCATCCGGGATTGCCTCAGCTTGCCTGCAGCTTTTGTTTAATTTACTTAGTTTGTAACAGCATCTAATTACCAAGTGGCCATTAACTACTCATAGTTTTGCTTCCCTTTTACTGTGGCATGGTGCGATGTCTGCTGTTAGTAATTCAAGGGTGGGAATGAGCAACAAGAAGTTACACAGAATAAACCATAGGGTGAAGGGGAAGGTAGAGCAGCACAGGGTGATAGCTGAGGCCCCACCAGCAACTAACCCTTGCAGGGTAAGAGAGGAAAGAACCAGCATCCAGCATGCATACATCACCTACTATAAAGGTAGACATAATGTGGAGCTGCAGAGCAATGAAGAGATGGGTAGGATGTGCTAGAGAATGCGTAAAAGTGGCCCCAGGGGACTTCAGAGCAAGGAGGAGGAGACCCCCACTGTGAACATCACACTTCTCCCAGCAAAGGCCTCAGGATGCTGACAACTCACGGTGATCTTCTCGCCAGCCGAAGCTGCCCTCGGCTTCTCAGGGCTGATCCTCACCACCATTAAGGGCACAGGCCAGGAGCGGGCTGTGTAACAGCTGTGACTGCAGTACATTAGAGATGTGTTTTGCAGTAACTGGATACATCCTCAGAAGGAGGCAAAGCCCGCAGTAGACCTGGGATTGAAAGTTGTTCCCTTCACTCAGAGATGATGCTGTGGCCCCTACCGATGGCTGCCTTGCCCCCAGCTGCAGGAAGATGGGCTCTGTCTCTCACAGAAACAACCCTCTGTTGCTTAGTACCCCCAAGGATCCGTCCTTGCTGTCCCTGAGATAAGAAGACAGCCAAAGCCACAGGCAGTGGCCTCTGCTACAGGGCTCCGATCCAGCTGCCAAAGGTGCTGGGGCAGTGCACAAGGCTATGCCTTCTTGCACCAAGCATGAGGGAAAGCAAACTCCTCACAGCTCTCACTGATCTGACCAGCACTTCTCCCTCTCTGAAGACAGTTTTGTAACCCCCTCCGATTGCTCAGCATCCCACTGAGTCACCTCTCAATAAGGGTACCGCTCAGCCACTGCCACAGGAGAGGTAGAACATGGGGTTTAAATACAGAGTAGGTTCCTGTGCAGCAAGCCTCACACATCCTATCAGCCCCACTTATGCCCCATTTCCTCTCCTTTTCCACTATGACCTTCTGATCCTGGTGGACTTGTACAGCTCACAAGCTGTACACAAGCCCCGGCCATCACACCACTGCTGTCAGGGTTAGGCCCTGCTGTATTTCCCTGAGCAGTTGTGCTAGAGGCACCCCACGAGGACTGTGCTCACCTGGCTAAAGGAAAGCCCCAAGAAA
The DNA here is from genome assembly GCF_028500815.1 of Rissa tridactyla. Taxonomy (NCBI): domain Eukaryota; kingdom Metazoa; phylum Chordata; class Aves; order Charadriiformes; family Laridae; genus Rissa; species Rissa tridactyla. The sequence goes on from NC_071472.1 coordinate 44,275,973, forward strand.
TGCAGTTTCTCCTGGCACCTCTCCATCAGCGAAACCACTGGGGAAAGTCAAGAATGTGATGACAGCACTGACACAAGACAAAGCCTGGCGTGCTGGGAGCTGGCAGTCAATCTGTGCATTTGGACTAGCTCCAGCCACTGTGTGCCCGAGCTCCTGAAATCCTTCCTGGAACAGAGGAGCATTCAGGCCTGAAGAGCAGGAGCAAAGGTGATGCTGGCGAGAAGTATACATTGTACCATGCCAAAGAGCAACACACTGCATGCTATCCTTCCCCTGCTCTGACCAAACTCAGCAGCAAAACTAAATGCTGCCTACAGCGTGTGAGTGCAGAGAGCGCAGTAAGCTTGGAGGGGACGTCCCAAGCGCACAGCAACCCCTGTGTGTCAGGCAGCACAGAACGGGTCTCCAGCAGGCAGAAGTGAAGTCCCCGGTGGCCCAGGGAAGCTATCCTACCCACACCCCACTGACTGCAGGCAGCATGCCCAACCTTCCCAGCATGGCCTCGGGGAAGCAGGACGTCCCTCCCCACCCTCTTCCTCAATCTACTGTGAAACACCAGCCTGTCCCCTACCCTCGATTTTCCAACAAATACAAGGAATATTTACCACCCAAGCCCACCAAAAGAAACGTGTCATTTTGTCACCAGTTTATGGCTGGATATCTTTAATGTTCAAGATACATCACGGAGACCTCAGGAAGAAGAGGAAGAACCAGTAATATGAACTGCCCAAACCAGTCACTGAAAGGCACATGAATTAGCTCAGTTTTGGTGTCTGGTGCCCAATTTCAGACACAAGCAACAGCCACAGAGCAAGACAGTCAGCCCAGCCAGCTTACCAGAGCAGCTCTTCCCTATCCCAGTATTAAGGGGTAGAGTGATGCAGACAGCACACCACCTAGCCTGTTCCTCCTGCTCCACACCGCACCGCACCAGACCCTCTCTCTACTAGCAAGCTGGCTCAGGGCTGGGTACGGAGCCTGCCTGCGGGAACAGCCCACAGCCCCAGACCTCAGCACTACATAGATTTAAGGAAGATCAATCCAGAGGACACCTTGTGTTTGGCAGGGCTGCCTTAAAAACCTGCAAACCACAATACCAGGAACTGGCAAGGTGCTCCCTAGTACCCACTGCTTCCTGTGGATATCCCTAGCTTTTCCATCCTGGAAGAGAACGCTTCCTGTCAAGCTCTGCCAGAGAAGCCGCCTCTGGTCTTTCAAGTGACTTGATTTATAGCATGAAAATGCATCAGCACGTGACACAGAGCCACAACTCCAGAGACTTTCGCTCTGTAACTAATGCCCTTCAACGCCCGACTCCTGCTCTTCACGTGCTGACACTTCAGCACTATAATCTCAGAGGGGTGGACTGATAGCCAGAGAGGATCCTGGAAAGCTCCCTCTGCCTCTGAGCTGAGTTTGCTCCAAAGACACAGCAGTCTCTGGAGTCTGCAGCTGGAAGCGGTACAATGCTTTGCAGAAAAGGCAGAAAGCTCTCCTGTACAGCATACACCCCGTACCAGCAGGCATTACACTCCCTGCCATGCTACTGCCTTGGGGTCAGTTCAGTATCACAGAACCCCGGAACTGGAAAACACGGAGCATTTGCTTTTAACATTTTTGCATTGGGAGAAAACATAACCGACGGTCACTGCAGTGCGAGGCAAGGGCTTGGCTCCCGCGCAGACTGCTGCCAGCCAGGCCCAGCAAATCCAGTGCAAAGTAATGCAGATGAAGTTTTTGGAACACTCAGATTTCAACACCATGAAGCTTCACTAACTCCATGTAGTACCAGCATAGCACAGGTGAAATCTTCACCCAAGGAAAGACAGAAGTTCTGAGACACACAATTTTTAGTTCTTAAAACACTTCAGTACTTTTCGGTACTTAAATAGGCAAATACTCTTATGTGCAAATGATGCTTAGATACATGTAAAACACAAGTAATGCCACTCAGTGCTCAAAAGTGTACCACTCCCAGCCACAAAGGCCTCTGCGGGATGGTCTTGCGTGAAGTTCCTGGCAAGCCCCAGACAGGACAGACTGCTCTGAACACAGAAGTGTTTTGGGCAGCACCTCCAGGCGATGTCGCACGCTGACCAGGACACAAGCCGCCATGGGCCCAGGTTTCATTCTTCCAGGCTGCTGACTTTCGTACTTGCCACACAGTGAGGCAAACCCTGAACAGGGACAGACAGTGGCAACGATGCAGTTTGGAGACCAACACTCCTAAAATTCCACAAAGATGTAGTAACCACAGGTGTGACAGCACAGAGGTGGCAGGTCTCAGATTAACAGAAAACCACAGAGAGCCATAACTCAGCACCTGTGAGAGCACCCCCCACAAACACACAGAGCACACAAACACCACTGACAGCCATTTAATCTCTGCTGTGGCTTAGAATTGGCATATGGTTCCCACCAAGGTCAAAGAGCAGTGCCAATGGAGGGGACGTGTCACAGTCCACAAAGCAGAGTCCATGAACTGCATTTACCTGTCAGGCACTGTGTCTGCAGGTCACATCCGCAGAGGGGGCACATCGCAACCTGTTTAGCCCCTACACCATGGTCACGCTGGTGGCAGGGGCACATCACAGCCTGCGGAGCAGAGCCCACATGTGGAATCCAGTGGTCACACGCTGTCTGCACGTCACGCTTGCAGAGGTCACATCACAGCCACATACTGTGCCTGCCAGTTGCATTCCGTGTCTGAAGGTCATGCCGGCAGAGTGGTCAGGTCACAGCCCATGGAGCAGAGCCCACACATGGAGCCTGCTGGTCGTGCACCATCTCTGAAGGTCACACTGGCAGAAGGGACATGTCTCAGCCTGAGGAGCAGAGCCCATGTGTGGGCCTACTGGTCACATACTGTGTCTGAAAGTCACACTGGCAGAGGGGAAATGTCACAGCCTGAGGAGCGGACCCTGCACACAGTGCCTGCCAACTGTGTGGGTGCAGGGGACACCCCCCAGCTAGCTGCTGTGCCTGCTGGTGACACTCCGTCCCACCGCAGCACTGGAGCTGGGTGGGTGACCAGTGGCCGCCCAGGCCCGCTGTCACTTGAGGCCGTAGAGAAGAGCGAAACCCAGGAAGAAGATGAGCCCGACTGAGAGGTTGGAGAGGAGATGAAAACGTCCCTGGGCCTTGGCCTCCTCCCGGCGGAGGCGCAGCTGCTCCCGCCGCGCCCGCAACAACTGCTCCCGCTCCAGCTGCTCCCCGTAGTGCGCCCGGTAGAAGGCGTCGAAGTCGAAGGGCGGCGGGACGGGCCCACGGCGGGCGGCGGCGGGGGCCCGGGGCGGCGGCGGGGCTGGGGCAGGCGGGCGGCCCGAGGGCTTGGGTGCGGCGCGCACGTCCTCGGGGCTGAGGAGGCCGCGATCGTACTTGCGGCGCAGGGCGGCGCTGCCCAGCACCCGGTAGGCCTCGCTGACGGCGGCGAAGCGGGCGGCGGCGGCGGCGCTGCCGGCGTTGCGGTCAGGATGGTAGCGGAACGACTGCTCGTAGTACGCCGTCTTGATCTGCGCCGCCGTCGCTGTAGCCGGGACCCCCAGCACCTCGTAAAGGTCGCGGCGGGGCCGCGGGGCTCCGCCGCCACCCGTCTGCCCGCCGCGGGACGGCGGCAGGGCACGACCGAGACGCGTGGCCCGCGGGTCGGCGGGCAGGAGGCGCCGCAGGCGGCCAAGCGCTGCCGGCTCCATCAGGCCGCGCCGCCTCAGCGCCCGCCCGCCGCCATCTTGGACGCGACGGGGCCCTCAGCGCGGCGCGGGGCAGTGACGTCAGGCGGAGGCATGGCGGGCAGCGGGCGCCGGCCCGAGCACCGCGGGCCGCCCGAGCTGGTGAGCAGCCGGCCGGCGGGAGGGGGCGGAAGGCCGGGCCGGGGGTCCTGGGCCTTACCGCCTCCCGCTTTCTCTCGTTGCAGTTCTACAATGAGTTCGAGGCGCGGAAATACACGCAGAAGTATGGCTGAGCGATCGGTCTGGGGATGCCGAGCCGCGCGAGCGGGGAGGGCTTCTGCTGTGAGAAGCCGGGGGAGGGGGGCGTATGGGGAGGAGGTGGTGGGGGGTTGGTGGGGGGGGGGGCTGTGTGTGGGATGGGGGGGTATGTATCGGGGGGGTGGGGGGGGCTGTGGGATGTGTGTGTGGGGGGGTGTGGGGATCGGGAGGGGTATGGGGGGGGTAGGGGGGCTGTGGGGGGGGAGGGTGTGTGTGTGTGGAGGGGGGGGGTGGGGGTGGAGTTCTGCCGTGAGGCCTGAGGGGGACGACACGGCCGTGTGGCAGCAGGCCGCTGGGGTGGGGGGTTGGTGAAATCTTCCCGTGAGACAGTGGCGGGGGTGTTGCGCCGCGGGGTTGCCCATTCCCTGGCTGTGCCCTGCAGCTCCCGGGTGGTGGAGATCCAGTCGCAGATGTCGGAGCGGGCTGTGGAGCTGCTGGGACTGCCCGAGGACCGGCCGTGCCTCCTCCTGGACGTGGGGTGAGTGGGGGCTCTGCCCTCCGTGGTGGCACATAGGGCATCTGGGGCTTCAGCGGGCTGCGGTGCTGGGGCCAGACGGGCACACAGAGGCGAGGGGCATCCATGCCCCATGTCTGTCTCTCTGTTGCGGGCATAAAAAGAGGGACAGGCTTTCTGTAGCGTTGCAGCTGGCTGGGGTTACCCTCAGACCCATGATTTCAGTGCTTTCCCCACTTCCTCCGTTCAGCTGTGGCTCTGGGCTGAGCGGGGATTACATCTCCGATGAGGGTCACTACTGGATTGGCATGGACATCAGCCCTGCCATGCTGGGTGAGCAGGCCCTCCTCCCCTGCCACCCTCACCTCACCTCAGAGGTGGTCTCCAGAGGTGTGAGCTGGTTGGCTGAGCTGTGCTCTGTTCTGTGCAGATGTGGCCGTAGAGAGGGAGGTGGAAGGAGACCTTCTCCTTGCAGATGTGGGTCATGGCATTCCCTTCAGGCCTGGCATGTTTGATGGCTGTATCAGGTGAGTTTGTGTATATAAGCGAGCTCTCTTGATACTTGACATAACTGCATTGTCTGTACAGTACACATGGTCCACGTATGGTGCATAACAGATGAGCGTGACTGTCCTTAACAGTCACTCTCTTTGCTCCATGCAACTTGACTCCACCTCTCTGGGACAAGCTGCTGAGATTCTGGATGGTAGAAGCAGCTTCCGACAGCTGTTTCCCAAGCGATGCTTGTCTTCTTTTGTGCTGGTGAGCTGGGAAGTTTGTTGAAGTAAATAAAATAAAATTGGTGATATCATCAGGAGGGTTAAGACCTGCTCCAAGGAGGAAAACAGAAAGTATATCTGTACCATTGCTCAGCTGCAAGGTCAGTCCATGCATCAAAGGTCTGATGGTTAGTTTTGGGATGAAAGGGTAGGTGAAGGGGACAGAAACCCTTTTCTGCTTAGAGGATACCTCAGAAAGGTGCTGGGAAAGAGCAGGGTGTGTCTGTTGCTAATCCAAGTGCTCTGTTTGGGATTGCTCATTGGCAAAACCTGCATGGCCATGCCAGGGTCACAGCTAAGTGCTTGAATTATTTGAACACCTGGCCTAAAGGGCATGCTTGGGTGATTCTTTAGTGCTTGAATAACTACTGCACCTTGTTGGGTTTTGACCTAATGAGTCTCCAGAGGGGTTCGTGTAACTCGCAAAGCAGAAGGTAAAGATACACAGAGAAAATGAAATTGTTTCCCTGAAGCCTAGCACATGCTTATTGCTGGAAGTAAGTTCAAAGGGAGGTGACAGGCTCTGTGAAACAGTTGATGGCTCAGTGTCTCGGGGGTCTTGTTTTCTTTCTCAGTATTTCTGCAGTGCAGTGGCTCTGTAATGCTGATAAGAAATCACACAGCCCTCCAAAACGCCTTTATCGATTCTTCTCAACTCTTTATACTGCCTTGGTAAGTGTCATGCTCTCCCAGTCCGGCCTCTGTCTACTTTTACATCCTTGCGGGCACATTATAGCAAGATATTTTAGGGCAAGTATTTTAAGTAAATGCTGCTCTGAAATGGAGAACTGGTAGGAGCACCCATTTCCTATCTCCTTGCCGGCCTGCATAGTGTCTCATGCTTCTCTGATCCCTGCAGTTACCCCCATGCCTTGCTGTGCTGTGGAGGAGCTGGCTCTGCAGTCAGAGCAGCTCTCCCAGGAGAGTTCTCCAGGAGGCTTTGGGGAGGTGGGCACTAGTGTCTGGGCTAGGAATTGGGTTGCCTGCACTGAGGCAGGTTTGTGACCAACTTTATTTCCTGTAGGCCCGAGGATCCCGAGCCGTCCTGCAGCTGTATCCTGAGAACTCAGAACAGGTATAGGACATAAGTCAGTGGGGAAGAGAACTCATGTGCTGTTTGGTGCTCTGAATGCATTGTGTTTCTCCGCATCGGGCCTGTGTCCTTCCCGTCATCTTCAAGCTCTTCAAGAGCCCAAAAAAAGCCTACAAGGAGAATGCCCTCTGCAATTTCTTTTGCTACACAGATTGTCATTGTCATGGGCTGAGTCTTTAAATCAGAGAGATTGGCAGGACACAATCTGAACTTGCTGTCCTGGATTTTCCCCTGCATGACTGGGTTTGAAGACTGGCCTGTAGTCATCAGCACTGCACTGTAACTCCCCAGGGCTGGAAAATTCAGCCCAGTATCCCTCTCCTAGAGCATCTGCTGTGCCAATTAACCCAGGCAAGACCGAGGAGCAGGGAGAACCAAGTAAAGGCAGCAGACTGGTGTCCGGATGGTACTGCAGAACTGGGAGCTTGGGGCAGACTTTTACAGGAGCAGGAATGACCCATCTTTGGCATGTGCAGTTAGCTGTGGTCAAGCCCAAAAGTCTCTTGGGCATTGCTGGTGGATGACTGCTAAAAATAACTTTTGCATGTGCTTCTTTTTTCAGCTGGAGCTCATCACAGCCCAAGCTATGAGAGCTGGCTTTACCGGGGGAATGGTGGTAGATTACCCCAACAGCGCCAAAGCCAAGAAGTGAGTCCTGTGCCTCTGTGTGTGTGTTTGGGGTGAGGCCTGGGTTTAGCAGTGATTTTTTTTTTTTTTTTTTTCCCCTGAGCTATTCTGTCTCCTGTGATACGGTCCTGGACAGAGATTTCAGCTTAGATCTGACTCTGTTATAAACAATCTCAGTCTTGCTTGGGGACTGGGAATCACATGCTGAATCCAAGCTTCATGCTCCTTATTTTTGTTCTTTCAGGTTCTTCCTTTGTCTCTTTGTTGGGGCATCTGGCACGTTACCGAAGGTGAGGAGCTCTGCAAGGCAGCAGAGTTTCCTTCCTGGCTGCTGGGTGATGTGGAAGACCTGTGGGTGAGAGTGGGAGCCAAGCAGCTCTGCGCGTGCAGATGTGACTTTGCTGTCAGTCTCACCAACCCCTGCTCTCCCCAGGATCTGGTTTCTTTGCCATAACCTGGAAAACCACTTTTTCCCTGCTCCAGAGCAGAGCTAAACTTCCCAATTTTGCTTTTCAGGGCCTTGGTACTGAGTGTGCTGATGGAGAAGAGATACACCAGGCCAAGTTTACCAATGAGAGGTATTGTGTAGGGGGTGAAGCTGCAAGTTCTCCTCAAGCAAGTAGTGTGGGGGGTATAAGGGCTGGGTTTTGCTGACTGAGGACCACAGCGCTGCCATGTGAGAAGTGACTGAAGGGAATGGACTGGGAGGACCTTCGGCAGCACCCATGGGCACTTGATTTATCTTATCAAAGGGCCCCAGACACAAGGAATGGAATGGGTTAGTTTGGTTTGGAGGGCTTTCCTGTCATCATGGGGCTCTTGTTGATGCTTACCCTAGAGCTGCAGCTGAGCGTTCAGTTTGAGGTGCGCTTTCTGTCTGGCACTTGGCTCTCCAGCTCTGCGCTGTAGTGTAGGCCAGTGGTGATGGGAGGGGGAATGTTTACAGTGCTGGTGATACCAAGCATGGCTTTTTTTAGGCAGGGAGACAGGCTGCTGTGCCTGAAGCCTGCAGTTCCCTTTCTTCTGCTGTCAGATTCTTTGCTTAGCTCTGCTTTAGCTGTGACCTGCTGGCCAGGTCTCCTCCCATGGTAGTGGTGCAGGGAGGAGCCCCTCTTGCAGTCGTTGGGAGAGACAGAGAACAAAAAACAGAGGGAAGTCGTCGTGGCTGTCAGGAGATTGTGGCTGCCATGTTTTCCTGCCTCTTACACTGCTCTTCTCTGCTTACTTAGTCCAGGGGTTACCTGGTCTTAGAGGGCAATAGCAGAACTGGCAACTTGTTGGGAACCCAGAGGCTTTGTCTGCTTTGTTTGGAGTAGCGCAGACAAAGGGAAAGTGGTTTTGCTTTAAGCCCCTATTCCCCCGAGATCCCAGAGCCCAGCGTGCTGCTGGTGTGGCAGATACGGCACAGGGGAGTGCAGGCCTGCAGACCACGGAGGGTGGGTGTCCCTTGGCTCAGAGCTGGGGCTGGAAGCAGCCTCCCCCAGTGTGTTTGCAGTTGGCCTGTTTGGCCACCTGCCTCAGTGCTGGCTGAGCCTCTTTCACCAGGGGTGATGGGAGGGGTACTCAGTAGTTCTACGAGGCAGAAGGCATGCCCAATTCTGGGTGGCAGTCTTCCAGGGCGGAAAACTACCACTGCGCCTCAGTTCCTCTGCAGATGCTCTCGGCTTTCTCTGTAGGACACGGTTCAGAAACGCCAAGGGCAAGTCTGTGAAGAAAAGCCGGGACTGGATCCTTGAGAAGAAGGAGCGTAGACGACGACAGGGCAAGTAAGTTCAGCCAGGTCCTGCCTCAGCTGAGCCTGACTGTGCTGGTCAGGCCTGCTGTCACCCATTCAAACTCCTGCCACAAACACGCTTCCCTTCCCCTCCCAGAATGACCCTGTGGATTATGCTTAGTTGCCCTCTGCTTTTCTCCACAGGGAAGTGCGAGCAGACACAAAATACACGGGTCGAAAGCGCCGCCCTCGCTTCTGAATTGCTCTGGACACTGCTGGCATGGAAGATGGCGTGTTGGTCCTTCCAGCGAGCCTCCTGTGGTTGGCACAGATGGGCACACCAGGCTTGGGACTTGCTGGGACAGGTCGTTGTGGCTCTGGAAGGTGTAAACTGGCGTAGGTGCTGCCCAACAGCCAACTGCAAAGCTTTCAGCCTGGTTTTCCTGGAGGAGGCAGAGTGGCAGAGAGTGCTCTGGCCACTTGGTGCCTGCAATGCCATTGCTTATCTTCCTGAGAGTGCAGTGAGCCATCTGGAGCTCCAGGTGAGCCAGAACATTATATCCCGCCTCCTCACTAAACAGTTAACGAGTCGGAAGTGTTGCTGGTCTGTGTCTGCTCTCAGTGCAGGGGAGTAGAGGTGGGAATACAGCTCCTCATTCCGTGCCAGCTTCCATTCTGCCTGCATACAGGGAGTCGGGCACGATAAAGGTGTGTGTCCCATGAGGGCAAATCTTCCTCCTGGCAGAAGTGGCGATTCCTGTGGAATCCTGTGGGCCCTTCGCATGAGGCCCACCCTGTATGCTTTAGTGTTCCCAGGGTGCTGGGGTTTTTCCGCACCCCAGCCCTTGCTCCCCATCACCTCCTCCCTTCCCCTGTAACAGAGAGGTGCCGGCCAGAGCTTTACAGTTACAAATGTTTATTCTACATAAAAATTCCACAAAATGGGAAGCTGTTTTGCACCCAAAGCTTTGGGAGAAGGGAGCCTAGCAGGGAGGGAAAGGGTGAAGGAGAAAAGAGGCAACATACAGTGTCATCCAGCCCAGTGAGACAGAGCAAGCCAGGGTCAAGATCCACATAGAAAACAAGGACACTTAGCTCACAGTACAGCAACAGTACAACTCCACGGGGGGCTCGGAAAGCCTTCAAGTACATTTATTACAAAATAAACAATCCCCAGTTCGAGTGCAAGCTGTGCGTGCCCCACACTGCTCGTGGAATACTGCATCGACACGCTCCTGGCGCTGGGAGGGCAGGTGGCACTTGGAACAGAGGTGGTATAACCCAAAGGACAAGCGGCTGGGGGCTGGAAAGAAAAAGTGAACCATCTTCCCAAAGCACAACCACGCTGTTGGTGATTTGGTCTGTACATGCAACGACAGGTAGGTAAAAAGGAACTGAACAGGGCTTCCCGTAGCACATGGGTAATTATTGCACCAAAACACCCTCCCCTCACAGCGAGGACAGCGTGAGCCTGCCTGCGGGGCAGCAATGGCAGCCTGCTCCTCTGCCTCCCTGGGGTCAGAGCCTGGCAGCACCACTGCCTGCAGGGTCCCAGTGAAGTACTAGTGGCAGAATCACCCGCTGTGGCCCCGTACAGATCCTATTGCTGGGGGGCTGCTGACAGTGGTGGTACCAACAAGGAAGGACTGAGTGCCAGAATACCCCCCAGTGCTGTTTTTGGCCTCGTGCTTTGACAGGGGTGGGCCACAGCCCTGATGTCATGTGAGCTTGTGCCACAAAAGCTGCTGCTCAGAAGGAAAAAAAAGTCACCTTGTGCTAGCAGTGGGCATTGCTGCAGGGTGAGAGCCTGAGGAGCTTTTTTGCCTGCCTGCCCAGGAGCAGCCTTGCCAGCAGCATTATTGCTTCCTGGAGGAGGGGGCACAGTGCTCTTGCTGGCTGAGCAGAGCAGAGCACAGACACTGGTGGCGGGGAGCTGCGCGGGGGCAGGTGCAGCAGGTGCTCCATCTCCCTTTCCTGTAGCCGGACATCCCCCACAGAGCAAGGATCCTGCCTGTGCCTGCCTCCTGCCCTGGATGGGGGAGCTCCAGAGCTGGCCTGCCCCTGTTCGCAGGGGTCTCGGTGCCCCAAGCCCTTTTGCGCATGCAGGCTGCAGTGCTGTAGCTCACATCAAGTTGTTGAAGGACTGTGAAAGAAGGGGGCTCCGGTCTTCGATGTTCCCATGGCTGCCACCACTGGGGGCTCGGGCTGGGCAGGGCAGGGGACTGGGCTGGACACACTTACCGATGGCGTCTGAACGCAACCAGGGCCTGTATTGTGGGACCTCAAGTAAGAGTGGCAGGGAAAGAGCTGTGTCGGGGCTGCTGCTGGGCAGGGCCACACCTGGGGAAGGCAGTGCCGTGTCTTGGCTACAGTCAGCTGCCTTTCACCCTGCACCCATGGGTGCACCACGCATGGGGCTAGGGCCTGTGCTACAGCGCTCAGCCAGGGTGGAGGAGCAGCGCTGCCCTCCCCCTGGTGGGAGCAGGGAGGTGACATGCTGCCATCAAGTGGCTTTTTTCTGCTGCCAGCATCTAGGCTCAGGTCCAGCCCCTGTCCCAGTGTGTGGCTGTGAGCTTGGCCCCAGGCGCCTGCCCTGCTCTGGGCTCCTTGTGGCGCTTTGGTGTATGCGTGGGCCAGCTGGAGCCCTGAACTCTCTGGAGGGATGTGAGGGCAGAGCCCTGCCCCCAGCCCAAGGGAAACGGACAGTGGCAGCACAGAGCCCCTCCAAGCTGCCAGCAGGCTCAAGCCACCTCACAGTGGCTGTGTCCGTGTAGTGGTACAGCGGAGGGTGCAGGGGCACCCATGTGCTCCCACAGCACCCCACCGCGTGCACGTGCCTCACTGGACAGCCTAGGGGATGAGCAGGCAGAAGAAGGGCACTGTGCCAGGAGGAGATGGCAGGGGCAGGCGGATGCCAAGAGGTGGCAAAGAGATGGAAGGGGCAGTCAGGTGCTGCCCTGCTCAGGAGCTGGGAGGACAGAGGAGGAGGAAGGCTGCTGCTCCTAGCCTGCGGCGGGGGGGTGGATGCAACAAGGGCTGCTCCTGGGACCATGACAGGAAAAAGCCCAACTGCCTCCAATCCCCAGCCACGGGTACCTATGTGGAGAAGTGAGGCTGGAAGCAGCCCTGCTCCCAGGCAAGCGCTGCCGGCGGCTGCGGGCATCAGAGCCAGTCCCAAACCCCCACGGCCAGAGCCCAGGCCTGGGGGCAGCAGGAGCCAGGGCCACCTTGTGCCAGGGCTGAGAAGAGAACAACGAGGCTTCAGTGCAGGTCTGGCGGCCAGTGAAGCACGCTGGCCTTAAAACTGTGCCCTCCTGCCCTGCTGGGCCAGCACCAGGGTGCAGCACAGGTCTCCACGTGGCCTGTCCTGGTCCCTAAGCAACTGTAATGGCCCCCAGCAGCAGCTCCTCATCCCACCCTGCTCCATCAGGCACCCACTGCCAGCAGTGGCACATCCAGCCCCTGGCACCCACACGGGGGTGAGGGCTTGCCTAGGGAGGGGCAGCCCTGCCATCAGGAGATGGCACGGCCATGGGATGGGCAGAGACGGGGGGAGGCAGGGCCTGGCAGAGTGCACCCCTGGGGAAGGGCCCCGTGAGAGAAGCAGCCCAAGGAAAGGTATTTGCAAGCACAGATGTGGCTGACAGATGTGAGAGCTCTTGCTGGAGGTGACGAGGAAGCTGGGGGAGGCTGACTGGGCACTGTGCTCCCAAGGACCCCTCACACCCTTCATCAGTCCCTCATCCTCGGCTGTCACTAACAGACTGCCTAGCACAGGAGGAGCAGCAGCGCCCAAGGGCACCTCTGTCCCCACCTGGTCCCAGCCAGCCACCCCGGCTGAAGCAGTGATGAGAGCTCGGGTTCCCCCCCAGGGTCCCCCTTGTGCCCATCACTGTCCCCTGCGCCCTGCCTGTGCCCTGGGGCCAGCACTCCCTCCACACAGACGCACCGCACACACAGCGTCACAAACAACCATGCATTAGAAACTGAAATGCTGCTGGGAGGCTCTGGAGCTGCGTGGTTCGCTCCGGCACAGCTGCAGCCCCACGGCATGCGCGGCTCCGTCCATCGCACACAAACAGTCTCGTGGGGTGAGTCTAGCCGAAAATGCCGCCGAAGGTGGAGGCAATGACGATACCCAGGATCACGCAGCAGATTATGATCATGATCTTCTTCTGCTCAGGTGTCCCAGCACCAGCAGGGAGAGAAGGGAGAGGGGACTGTGAGTGTTGGGGCAGGCCGGCCCTGAGAACTGGGGGCTGTGATCTGTCCAGTCCCTGTTTGCCCATGGTGGGCTCTGAGCAGCACTGTGGGAACCAGAGGGGCTCCGGCAGCCCTGCCGCAGGGATGGGCATCCCAGCTCCCCTTTCAGCCCTGGGCTGGCAGAGCTGAGCTGGTAGCCCCCAGGTCCCCAAGCCACCAAGCTGACGCAGGACCAGGTGTGGGGGACTGGGACAGGCAGCTGGCACTGTGCTCGGGGTCAGAGCTGGACCGTGCCTTTTCTCGTCTTTTTTTTTATTTTTGGCAAGGGACATGGCTCTCACATGGGATCCACCCTGTCCCTTCCCCCTCACCCCCCAAGTAGCACCCCTGCCCCATAGCTCGTCGGTGGGGCTCACGCAGCCTATGCCAGCGAGCTCTGTCTCAGCTGGTGTCACCAGTGGGACCCACGCTGCACCCAATGGTGTGGGGTAAAGCAGTGCCCAGGCACCCGTGAGGCTGCGCCATGCTGCCTGCTCCTCTGCGCAGGCAGTGGGGCAGGCAGGGGTGCCAGACAGGGGCCTGCCAGGCAGGGAGGTAGGTGTCAGCAGTGTAGGCAGGGAAAGATGGGCCCCAGCCAGTGCCGTGACTCACCCGTCTGGCTTTGCTCTGGTACTTCACCGCTTTTTTGGTGTCAGACACAGCCCGCTCCACATAGTCCACCGAGTGCTCCACGTTGTACTCAATGCGGTCGATCATCTCGCCCTGCAGAGTGGGGACAGAGCCCACGCGCCCACGTGCGCGCAGACGTGAACTCCTTCCTGCTCTGCTGCTCCCCAGCACCGTGTGGCTCTCACCCTGCCCGGCAGCCCTGCACAGGAGAGAGAGGGACCATCAGTTGCCTGCAGGCTGTGGGTGGCCCGAGGTGCCCTAGGGTGGGGGCTCTGGGCCACGGGCTCTGTCCCGGAGGGCTGGGACCTCTGTGCGCATCCCAGCAGGAAGGCAAGCAAGGGTGAGGTCATGGGGCTTTCCCAGCCCGGTCCTGGCCTGGTGGCCACCCTGTCTGGTATCTCAGGTGACACCAAAGCTACAACAGGATCTACACTGACACCATGCTGCATGCTGCTGAGACCGGAGGCATGGCAGGGGAGCAAGGACCACACCAGCAGTGCCACGTGGGATGCTCACAAAACCACACGCATGCAGGGACAACCACCCTGATCTGCACAAGCGCCCGCCGGGAGCAGAGGGCCCTGGAGAGAAGCTGGCGAGGCCGGACCACAGGGCCCTGCAGGTACTCCTGCCCTGCTCTGCCCCCAGGGCTGCAGGCGTGGGATGGGGATGTGGACTTCTGCAGACGTGGGGACATGGGCTGGGGTGAGCTCCCCCAGCCTGCCCACCACCTTTGGCTGCACAGGGAAGCAGACAGGTCCTGCAGCAGCTGGAGACAATGTCATTCATGCAACCAAAAGGGTGGGTGTCTTGAAGCCCAGTGCCCTCCTGCATGGCATGGAGGGAATCGGGGCTGCAGAGCCCGGGGGCCGCGGCCAGCAGCTAGTGCTGGAGAGCATGCCTTTCAAGTCCAGGGGTTCTCTGGTGTTACCCCCGCCCAAGCCAAGCACTGACCCCCCACCAGGCGCCATGCTGCTCCCTGCCTTGCCTAAAGCTGCTGCTTCTCCTTCCCACTTGTGCTATCCCTGGGGCAGAGCGGGCAGCTCTGCTCCTGGCACCAGCAGCTCAGAGTCTCCCACCCCACAGAGCAACACTCCAGCCCTTAAAGCAGGGCAGAGAATGGCAAATCGCCCACATCTGTCCCCCAAAGCAGGCAGGACAGGGCACCAATGCCACAGCCACCCTTGCCTGCCTGCCTGCCACAGGCAGGCCCTAGCACCATGCAAGAGCCACAGACATGCAGGGTGCAGCCATGCAGAGCGGAGCATGCAGCACCAGCAGGGGCTCGGTGGGGCTTTACCTGCCACTGATGTCTCCTCAGGCCGTGGCAGCATGGTGGGCAAGAAGGGGGGTGAGCAGAGATGTGGGAGCACGTGCCCGGCTGAAGGGCCAGGTACCGCGGGCTGGCGGCACAGCCAGGGGTGGCCTGACAGGACCACCGAGGCTGACAGCACCCCAAACTCACCCATCAGGGCCTGATGCTCTGGGGGAGGCGGAGACATCTCCGCCTGGGTGGCAGCCACCCGCCGCCCTCCAGAGCCCATCACCAAACCTCCCCCCCAGGCACGCAGCAGTCCCTGTCTCTGGGGCGCAGGGCAGGTGGCTTTGGCCCCGGGAAGCCCAGCTCAGCCCCAGTGGGAGCTGTGTCAGTCCCAGATGCGGTGTTTCCCCAGGCAGGGGACCCCCTCTAGCCCCATGGCACTCCAACCTCCCGCCCCAGGTGAGCTGGCCGCTGGACCACTGTGTCTCCCTACCTGGCTCTCCACCAGCATGGCCATGTCCATGAACATGTCGTGCAGCTCTCGGATGCTGTTCTCCAGCTTGATGATCTCGCTGTGCCGTGTCTCAATCTCATTCAGTGCCTGCTTGGTGATGTTTGAATCCATAATGATCTGCAAGAAGACAGGGCCACTGAGCACCATGCTCAGCCCTTCAGATGCTGGGATTAGGGGCACCAAGAGAGGGAAGAGCAGGAGCCCTGGTGCCCCTCCAGCCACCCCGTCTGCAGCAAACCCCCACCCCACCCTCCAGCCAGGATGCAGCCCCTGCTCTGGCACCATCCTCAGGCCCAACCCAAGCACCCAGGTGCCACCTCCTGCTCATCACTCCTGTACTGGGGCCACTGTGGCAGCACATCCACCAGCCCCCTGTGATGAGGGGGCTGACTCAGCTTTAGCCTGTGCCGATGCTTACCCCAGAGGAGAAGATGGCCGGGTTGCCACTCTCTAGCATGTCCTCCAGCTCCTCGCTGGTGGTGGTCCTGCCGGCTGCAAGTGACACAACATGGGTCAGCCATGAGGCCCCTGGTCCCAGCCATGGGTCCTGCAGCCCTACCGCAGGGATCTGCTGGCTCCGCAGCATCTCTCAGGAGTGGAGCAGAGCGAAGCTTCCAGTCCCAAGAGTACACCAGGCAGTTTGAGGGGCTGCCATCCTGCAGCCCAGCTCTGTGCCGGCCCTGCGACCCCTCTTTTTTTAAAGGGGGTCAAGCTGCCAGCTTGGCCCAGCTCACCCAGGAAAGCCCAGCTGTCCCTCCTGGTCAAGCTGCCCATTCCTGCGGGGCAGGGAGTGGTGCCAAAGGACCGGCAGCCATCAGCAACCAGTTGGCGAGCTGTGGTGGAGGAGGGATGGAGAGCAGGGATGCTCTTGGCAAACCCCATCCCGGGCCAATTCAAGGCCACAAGCACACTGGTCTCAGCAGGGCTTGCCGGCCTGGCAGGCGCTGCTGCTGTCACTGGGCTGCCTGAGTTTCAGCCCTGCAGGTGTGTAACAGAAACCAGGCTCCGTCCTTCCCCCTGTGACACAGCCCCCCTCCTTGGCCCCAGGGTGGTACCTTCAGCTCCTTTGGGAGCAATTCACCCGTTGTGCCCGGTTGCCTTCCCTCCCCATGGACATACTCTACACTGCTACCGAGCAGAGAGCTATCAATGGCTCTATGGGTTACACTGATTGTCCACCATTAATTGCAGCATGTTTTTCAGGCCAACAGCCAGGAAGGACCCGTGAAATCGCAGTGCTGAACAGAGACGGCGGCGCTGGGCAGACTTTTGCCAGGGAGGGGGACTGGGAGCAGGTCACACCTACAGAGAGGGCAGGAGATATCCCACCGGCGCGATCAGGAGCGAACCAGGGCAGCCACGCAGGAGCAGCTAACGAAGCAACTTTACCAAGCCCGACGAACACAAAAACAGCAGAAGGGCAGGCAGGGAAGGGCTGGGCGCCGGTACGGTGCTCCCCTGTGACACGCTGGCCACAGGCTCTGTCAGTTGTATCGAAAGGGACAATAACATCCTCCAGTATCCCCCTCTGAATGGGGGAATGGAGGAGACGTGGCAGAGCGCAGAGACAGCCCACAGGACAATGCTCCCTGCTTCCAGCAGTGCCGGACCAGGGCTTGGACCGGGGCGGTGCCCAAAACCCTGAACCCCGTCCAGACCTTCACCACAAACGTGTCAGTGCCCCAGGGAGCACTGTGGGGGCCCCTGCCCGCCCAGCCATGTCTGGCAACCACCCCACAGGCACGGTGCTTGCTGCCACCCCCACCTGGGGAGCTCCTCCAACAGGGACACCTCCACACTTCATTACAAGTCTCTTTCTTTGCAAGGTCCTGCACCTGAGTTGGGGCAATCCCCAGTACCAACAGAGACTGGGGAAGGGGCACAATGGATGGATGGATGGATGGATGGATGGATGGATGGATGGATGGATGGATGAAGAGCACCCTGCAGAGAAGGACTAGGAGACACTGGCGGGTGACAAATGGGACACGAGCTGGCAATGTGCGTTTGCAGTCCAGAAAGCCAAGCGTCTCCTGGGCTGCATCCCCAGCAGCGTGGCCAGCAGGGACAGGGAGGGGATGCTCCCCCTCTGCTCCGCTCTCCTCACACCCCCCGCAAGCCTCCACCTCTGGGCTCCCCACCACAACGCAGACATGGACCTGGCCGACACTAAACAGGAGGCCACCAACATGCTCCCACGGCTGGAACACCTCTGCTCTGGAGAAAGCCTGAGAGAGTTCAGCTTCTGCAGCCTGGAGAAGACACGGCTCCAGGGAGACCTTCCTGCGGCCACTCAGGACTTAAAGGGGCTTCTAGGAAAGAGGGAGAGAGACTTTTGACCAGGGCCTGCAGTGACAGGACAAGGGGCAGCGGTTTTGAACTGAACGGGGCTGGGGGGGTTAGGTCAGACATAAGGAAGAAACGTTGTACCAGGAGGGTGGTGGGACCCTGGCCCAGGTTGCCCAGAGAAGCTGTGGCTGCCCCATCCCTGGAGGGGTTCAAGGCCAGGTTGGATGGGGCTTGCAGCAACCTGGGCTGGTGGGAGGTGTCCCTGCAGGGGGGTTGGAACTAGGCGATCTTCAAGGTCCCTTCCAACCCAAACCACTCTGTGAGTCTATGATTCTCTTGCCCTGAGATGCAGAAACAAGACCACCGAGAGCTCGTGTGCTCTGCTCTTTGCTGTGGCCCCATACGCTTGGGCGCTCTGAGTGTCCATGATGGAAAAGTGCATTTCTGGCTTCGTCTCAGAAAAACAATGCCATATCAGCAGATATTGGTGGTGATGGCAGCAGGACACATGTGGGAGCCTGCAGGCTCTGGGCAGCGTTACCAGCACCGTGTGGAGGTTGTTTGCTGCCTCCTGGGGCCAGGAGGCTGCACGAAGGGAGAGGGAATAAACCCAAGCACACACCCCCGATGAGCAGGAGACTCCAGCACAAAGGCTTGGTTATCTGCTAATGCTCATCAGCTCTGATTTCCCACCCGACCAACAGGGTTTACATCCATGGCTGGGCCGGGAATGTGCAGCCTCCTCATCACAAGCAGGGAACAAAAGCTTTCCGGATGCTCTCTGGGCTAATGCGATAACCACAGCACCAAGACCGGGGAAGGGTGGCAGGGTGCAGGAATGTGCCTGGGGTCCCTTGCAAACACCGCCTGGGACCTGGAGCTCTGGGAGGCCAGAGGGCACACTCCAAGATGTGTAGCGGGCAGCTGGGATCGTTCCCCTGGTCTGCCTTGTGCCTGTGCCTCCTCTGCCGGCAGTGAGAGTCTTGCACGGCTCCTTGTTGCCTGCACCAGATTTGTTTCTCCTCCTGGGAACAGAGGGAAGCGAGGAGCGGGCTGAAGGGAAAGGAGCTGCTCTCCCAATGGCCTCCAAGGAGCAGGACTTGCTAGAGGCTGTGACAGTGCCCCGAGCACAGGGGACAGAGCCTCCAGGGTTGTGAAGGGACCTGGCACCCGAGAGGTGAGGTCTGAAACCTGTGTCATGCCCGCCGAGTCAGGCAGGGCTGGATCCAGCAGCTCCCCCAGCACCCGCCGCAGCCAGCACAGACGGGACATGGCAGGAGAAGGCGTGAGCTGAGAAGCCGTTCACGCGGCTTCTAAAAGCAACACAGCACGGTGACGGACAGGCGGCATGGGAGAGGAAGGCATTTGCCAGGGTGTCCAAAAAACAGTTACAGTTGGAAGAAGAAGGAGAAAATAAAAAGGAACAAGAGGAAAGCAGTGGCCAGGAGGGAAAATGGAAAGTCATTAAAACAAAATTTTTCTTTTATCGGTTTTCTTGAAATTAAATACTTTCTCTGCAAGTTAACTGCCCGCAGCCAGGAAGGAATTCCTCTATTATTTATGTGACTAATATTTCATAGCCTAAAAAGCTAATGGGGTTTTTATTTTAATAACTGACAGGAGTGGCTCCATGACCCTGTGAGCACAGCCCAGCTGGCTCTCGCAGCAGGGATCCGGGGCACAGACCCCACAGGAGCCAGCACTGTTCCCAGCACATCCAGGGCTGTCTGGCAGCAGCTTGGGACATCTTCCCGGATGCACAATGGGATGAGCTCAGTCCTGCTGTGTACAGATGCTGAGCTTTCACAGCAATGGAATGGCTCCTGGGCCACCGGTTCAGGTCATGGCAAGCTCTGGTGTTGTGTGGGAACTGGAGCACCCAGACCTCCCTGGGGCCACACGCTCATCAGGGGACCGCAGAGAATGGTGGCCCAGATGGGCGAGGGAGAGCACCAGGGCAGCGCCACCACGTCTCCTGGCCTCGGGCTCTCCCAGCAGCGGTTTCTACTAGTCTTGGGGGACAAGCAAGTTGCCTTCGACAGACACGAGGAGCCTCAAATGAGCCAGCTCCTCCCCATGGTGCTGGGGGACGGAGCGAGGAACTCTGTCGAGTGACTCAGCGGGGAGCCCAACCCACAGCTCATTGCTTCTCCTCTGCAAACAGAGTACATCTCCAAATCCGGACCAAAATAACGACCAAATAACGAAATCCGGACCAAAATAACAACCAAATAACAAACAGAGCAGACCTTAAGAACATCTTTTAAAAGTACAATAAAGCTTATGAAGAGGAAGAAAAGGGACTTGCCCAAAGCAGCAGAGAGATGATCCATGTGCGAGATGTTGGCACCCAAGAACCAGAGAGGGAGAGGAGTCACGACTTGCTCTTCCATGCTTGGTCTGCAGCTCCAAAGAGAAGCAGCTGGAGCCAGAGGACAGGGACCCCTGCCCCACAGCAGGGAGGCTGGACTGGATCAACTTTGAAGTTCCATTCCAACCCAAACCACTCCGTGAGTCCATGGTCCTACAACATGACTACAACAAAGATCCAAAGTCCCAGGAGACAGGGCTGGAGACAAGGTATCTTGGACCCGAGACTGCCCCAGGAACAAGGCCAGAGTCAGGCTGAAGACAGGGACCTCTGCAGCACGGCTCAGATATGGGCTGGGTGGCCCAGGCCTGATCTCACACAGCTCCTGGACTCATCTCTATCCCTCGTCAGAGGTACAAATCCTGTGTGAGGCTGGTAGACAACTAAGACCTGTAAGTGCCGCCAGAGCCCTGAGAAGCCGCTTGCAGCAAGAGAACAACCTGACCCTCGTCCGTACCCGTGTAAGCTCACGGCTGCAGGTGAGGGCTGAGCTCCACCGTCTGCACGCTCATGGGTCTGAGGAGCTCCGTAATGCCAACGACCCTTGGGCTGACCACCCTCCCCACCTTCCCCAGCTCCGGGAAGGGTCCAGACACCACCACGTGTTTTAGGGTGACAGAGCATCACTCTCGCAAAGAGTGACCCATGACACCCCCTTCCTGCCTGTTGGCTCCTTGCTCTCAGCTGAAACCTCCCTGGTTCGAGGAATGGAGAACAACGGCTCGAACAGCACAGATTTACAAACCCTCCTGTTGACCGTGCTCAACTCCGAGAAGTCACTGGCACAGTGAGAAGAAGCATGCCAGGCACAGTCCATCAAGGGCCACTTGCTCTGGCCAATTCAAGCCAAATTTGAAGACAGCCTCCAGGGCAAGCAGTGGGATCAGCTCCAGGAGATGCCACGTCTCTCGCAGGCAGAGATGGGATGGGATGTGGGATACACGTTCTAATCCCAGCTCTCATCACCCCCTCGCTGCCCTGTTCCCCTGTTGCAGAGCCTGGGGCCGGTAGAAGCTGCAGCGAGAGCAAAGACTTCACACAGATTCGCAACCGGCCAGCTAACGTGGGCTTGGCCAAAGGCCATAGCTGGTCAGGAAGAGCTTGCTTTAATGCTGAGCCAAAGCACAAGGCCCAGAGGCTACATCTCGCCCACGCCATCCAGCACAACGCTTGCCGAAGCTGTATAACCAACCTGCAGGACCCCCGAGGACTTCCCAGGGAGTCCACTGCCTTCTGGCTAGGTTTCCCGGTTTGGAAAGGCTGTCGTTAGCTCCTTAACAGCAATAAAATCAGGTGAAAGTGTGCTAGATACTTGGTTGATCTGCTGCCCGCGTAACCACAGAGCTACTGCACAGCCACAAACGGGAATGAAAGGACTGAGTCAGTGCAAGATGCCCACAAAGGCAGAGGAGCCTGGGGAAAAACCCTGGCCTGAAACTTGGCAAAACATTAGAAAATCATGAGAACTCGACCCCTGCCTCCCCAGAAAGCTCCAGAGTACATCTGCCTCTTACTTGGCATCTCTAGAAATTAAAGTTTCCTGGGGAGCAGCAGCTCTGGCAATGAGCAAAGCACCACAGAGCATCGCTGGGAGCTGCAGCACAGAGGGAGAAGCAAACTCGGCCCTGAGCTGGCGAGGAAAGAATGACGAGAGACGATGCACAGGTCATGGTGCAGCAGGGCCATCAGAAGCCCTGAGAGAAGCGGAGACATGAAGCCACCGAAGAGACTTTCCACCTCCGGGCCACTGCACGATCCTGCGATGCCCAGCTGGAGGGAGTGATGGTCCCCATCGACCAGCTCCCAGGGGACGGGGCACAAGCAGCTCCATCAGGGCATGCAAAACCCTGGGGAAGCGCCCAGGGAAGCCTCCAGTGCCTCGGTTCACACCCATCACCCAGCTGACGCCGAACGCCAGTTGGCCCAATTCTGGATGCCAGACACTCCACAAATAGGGAAGACTTCAGGCACCTTGGGGCTGCAAAAGTCAAACGTGCCACGGCTGAATCAACTGTAACAGCCCAGCTGGGCTCTTTCGGCTCACAGTACCCCTCCTCCTGGCAGCAGGGCTGCAAAAGCACCCACAGAGCAACAACTAGGGCTCAGGCTGGAAACACTGAGGATGAGGCACCTTCCAAAGGCTGGGATTCTCTGTCTGGATCTGGCTTTCAAGCTCTCATTAGATACAAATCCATACAACTCATGGAGAGATGCCCCATCCCCCTGTACATGGAGAGGCGATGGGGAGGAGTGACCCAACCCACTTGGCCATCTCCCAGCTCGGACAGGTTAGCACTGCCAGCGGTGGTGTTGGCATGAGCAGACCGCAGCTGTAAAAGCCTGCATAGCACGTCACAAACTGCCACCCACCTCCCTGTCCCTCAGGACCCCTTCTGCTCAGCCTGAGCCCGGTCGGGGGGAGGGCCACAGGGGCCAACTTCCAAACGCTGTGCAGGCATTTTCACTTTTTTAGCTCAGATAAATCCTATGGTCATTCCTGAGATGAAAGTATCACAGGTATCCTAAATAAGCACGTCTGGACCATCCAAGGCTGCCCGGAGGAGCCGCCGGGCCCGGAGCAGCCCCCAGACTCTACTGGCTCAAGGGCAGCTCGGGATGCATCCACAGCTTGCCTTTCTGTGCATCAATTAACCTGGTCTTGCACGGTAGGGCAGGGGCTGATTAATTCTCGCAGTGCCTTTGGAGACAGCAGATGCTTTATTTTTGGCTCCTCGGTCTCGCACGTAACAAAACTGTTCATAAAAACAAGCAGCGGCTGTGCAGCACCTCCATGGCTTCGAAGCTGCACACCCATCACAGAAAGCTCCTCCAAGCCTCAAATCCAATTTCTCTGGGAGCAAAACCTAATTAGATTTAAGATGTCATTTCTCACAATGGACAAAACAGAGGGGAAAGAAGTGAAGGAGCAACACCTCCCACTGCAGGCAGCGCAAGGCTCGTGCCTGGGGAGCACGGCTCCCAGCAGCAGAGGCGGGGAGAGGCACAGCCTAGGCAGAGGACAGCCACCAAGCACCTGTCCTGCCGTCACCAACCCCAGGATGTGGCACATCCTGCGATCTTTCCACAGCATCTGTGGTCTCGGTGTGTTTGGGAACAAGGCGAGTGACTAAGAGGGGCGGGGGGATGAGGGTGAAGATTAAGGCTGGGGCAGAAGCAGTGGGAGAGGAAAGGATACCCATTTCACCACATCGGACAGGCTCCCAGGCTCAGCATGCGCTGGCCGGGCAGGGGTGTCAGCGAGGGTCACCGAGGTACAGCCCTTGGCACACACCGACATGGCAGCGCCTACACAAGGAGAAGGGGCAGATCCTGCGGGGGCTGTGGGGAGCCCCAGGGGCTATGGCCTGGGGCAGTGACTCTACATCACCATTTCTTCTGCAGCCGTCCTACTTCCAGAGCAAAAGGCAGATGCAGTTAGGATGGAGAAGCTTGCCAGGCGCTTGGGAGCCTCCCCAGAGCAGCTGAGAAGTCCCTGCTCTCATACCTTCAAAACCAGAGTGATTCACTGTGAGAGCTCCTGGCACTTTCTATCTTTGGATTCATCAGCTGAAAACGAGAGTGAGGATTTCACAGGGCTCTGTGCAGTTGCCACATCCCAGCTGAGCTCCGTTCAAAAAAGCCTGTTCAAGATCCCCCCGGAGCAGCAGGGACGGGAGGTGCCAGCTGAGACACCCCAGAACGAGTGGAGCCCTCTGCCCAGGAAGCACTCCTGAGAAAACCTCAACAAGCTTGTTGCTTTTGACAAGACTTTTTGCCAGAAGAGATTTTTTGACATCCTGACAGAGGAACCCAGCTTTTGCAAAGGACTGTGTGGAGGACTGTGTACCTTCCCAGCACAGACCCCATCCTGCACCTGCTCCACACCTCCACCCCGAAGGGAAAGCACGTCCCTCAACGTCACCAACTAGGACACCCCCTCTGCACCCAGCTGCTGCACCGCGGTGAGTGCGGAGTAGCCTTTCCCTCGTGCCCATCAGCGCTTTGTCAGGCACTGACAGCCTGGCAGAATGGACAGAGCGAAGGCAAGTATAATTTAATATATCTCCATAATTTAAGCAGAGCAGCAGAGCCCTTCCAAAATCCGGGAGCAGAAAAAGAAGGAGGACGGTTTCTTTCAGGTCTGCAGACCTGGCCAAGTCCTTTCAAATCTTCTCTCTTAGAAGGGAGGCATAGGGATACCTTAAATTCCTATTTCCCTTACAAGACACGCCTGTGGCTGGGTTATCACCTACAGAATGACTTTAGCTGATGAACGAGTCAGTCAGCTGGAGCAGTGACACACTCACCATCCTGCCTTACATTAAACGTCAAGCTCTTGTTGAGCCTCAGGTCGGTGAACCTTTCCATGCAGCCAGTGTGAAACATTTCTATTATTATTATGCATCATAAAGACTAATCTTAACAGAAGAAAGGCTTGCACAGCCAGGTCTCCTTCTAGCCTTCCACAGAAACCACCATACTCCACTAGCACACAGACTCCCAGGCACCTGCGGCTCATGAAGGACATTCCCACAGGTGACCTTCATGGACACCATGCTGACTCAAAGATTCCCAACCTTATTATTCATGTTGAGTTGTGAAACAGAAGAAAAACACCCATTTGTTTGTCAGGAAAAAAAAAAAACCACCTGGACTAGGCTTCAGATTCTTTCATTTTGAGCACAAAAAACTATGACATCTCTCTGAGGTGACATTATTTGCAAAAAGAGATGATGAGATGAGATGAGATGAGATGAGATGAGATGAGATGAGATGAGATGAGATGAGATGATTTGCAAAAAAAAAAGTCTTTTAATCTCTCCATGCCCTGACTTCTCCCTTGCTTGTTTATTCCCCTAATTATAGTGGTGGCATGGTCCTTCTTTGCTGGGAGATGACTACATTTCTCTAAAACTAACCAGGTATCACCAATTGCCCAGAAGAACAACCAGGAGTGCAGGTTTTGTGGATGGGCTCTGAATGACACCTGGAGATCTTAGCGCCACCGTGGTGACAGCCTCAGAGGTGTCACCTGGGGCCCACCTTCGGCCAGAAGACACCACTACTGCTACTAAGAGCCATCACGGTCCTGGGTCCCGGGAGCTACCTGGGGCAGGCACCAAGGCTCGTGCTCCTCCTGCAGCAAGGGAAACGGCTGGGAGCTGTGAGTGCCCCCATCTCGAGAGCTCCCTTCCCTGGTTCCACATCTGGTTCAGTCCACCCACAACAAAAAGCACCCCGGGGGAAGGCACGGCAACACACGGGAGTCAGGCATTCCTGCTGGCTGCTTTGATTTCAAAATTAGCTGCAAATAAGGAAGAAATTTCTCTCCTTGTGCTCCCTGCGCTCTCTACGCAGCATTTAAGAAAATCTGAGGGGAATTTTTTGCGCTTCGCTAGATGCGTTTTGACACCGGGATGCAAGATACTACCACGTGTCTACCCACCAGCGGAAGCCGTGTCCCAGTTGCTCCTGCAGCCTCCACGCACCCCCAGGTTTTCACGCGGCAGCTCTGCACAGCTGTGGGAGCAGCTCTGACCCCGCCAGAGCCGCTGCGGGACGCGGCCCCCATGGTGCGCGCAGCCCGGCCGTGTCCCCCCCTCTGAGTTTACTCACTGATCTCCAGCTGCCTCTGAATCCTGCCCTTGCAGCGCTCCCGGTAGTCAGTCTGCGTGGCGTTGTACTCGGACATCACCTCCACGAACTTGCGTGACAGCGTCGAGTGCTGCGGATGGGAGAGGAAGAGGGAGCAGGTGGTGAGGGAGAGATCTGCCACCCCTGAGCCGGAGGAAGGCTCACCCCTGAGCACCCCGCACGCCTCTAGCAGTGCAAAAAGCATTTCCAGCCCAAAAGCTGCTCCAAGGAGTGCAACAAAGCACAAGGGTAGCAGGTGGCAGCAAGCGACAATGGCCCCGGGGGGGAGTGAACCAGACACACCCCTCACCCAAGCCCAACCCAAGCACAGCCTTCAGCCCCCAGAGGACCCCCCGGGGTGGTGCCAGACCCGTGGGTCACGGCTGCAGCGCCCTCCTTGCACCACACTACAGCTTGTGCCCAAGCAGCCCAGAGCTGAGGCCACAACTGTGCCGGGGGTCGAGCCCTGCCCGCCTCTGCCACACTGCCAGGATGTGCCGCACCTGGCACAGGCACAGGATGGACCAAACCTGCCCCAAACCGAGCGGCTGCCTGCAGAGCTGCCAGCCCAGGGCGGATGGTGTGGCAGAGCTATCACCCCCTGCACACAGAGCACCCTCACCTTACTAGGCTGCTTTCCATTTTCCAGGAAACATACCGGAAAACCTTGGAATTACACGTGACCAGGGGTCCAGCTGAACACGCTGACCCTCCCCCCTCCCAGTGCTGGCTGCTGCCCCCGGGGGGAAGCTCACTGCCGCATGAGCACCCACCCTGGGGCCTGGCTCGCTGTCTGCCCACAGCCCTGAAGATGTCCCAGGAGGGCCAGGACAGAGCATCACATGCATCCTACACCCAAACACTCGTGTCTCCTGAATGAGCGCTTTCCCCCATATGCCAGAAATCCGAGTTTCATACAACGACAGACTCACAGAATGGTAGGGGTTGGAAGGGAGCTTCAAAGATCACCCAGTCCAAACCCCCCCAACTTTGGTGGGGGTGGGGGGGTAGGGTAGTGGGCAGGGACATCTCCCACTACACCTCTTCGGGGTTGTGGAAGGCTTTGTTTGGAGGTAGTTTTGATTGCAATTAAAAAAGGGATGCATCTGCCTCATCTTGTTCTTGGGAACAACTGGGCTGTTTCTGTAACGGCGCAGAAAAACCTACCCTGCAGCTAGGAGCTTCACTCCAACCGACGGCCTTTGCACATCATGGAGAACCACCACCAGCAGGACATGGGATCCAGCTATGCCCACCGAGCGGGGCCGGAGCAGCAGGTCCAACAGTGCTGGCTGCCCTCACGCTACTCGGAGCTCCTCTTCCTCCACGGCTGTCGACACCAACCAATCCCTGCAGTGTGCTCCCATCCCCTTCACTGAACCAGGAGGGAAGGTCTGGCAAGGGTGGTGTCGCAGGTTACCCTTGGTGGGAGTGAGACTGTCACCCTGTCACACGCAGTGCTCCGGGGGGTGTGAGGAGAGCAGAGCAGAGGGGGAGCATCCCCTCCCTGGCCCTGTTGGCCACGCTGCTGGGGATGCAGCCCAGGAGACACTTGGCTTTCTGGGCTGCAAGCTCACTTTGCTGGCTCGTGTCCCATTTGTCACCCACCAGTATCCCCCCATCCTCCTCCGCAGGGTTGAGAGTCTCCCTTTCCAGGCAAATCTGGCACACGAGTCTCAAGCGAAGCCAAATCCAACACTGTGTCAAGCAAGAAGTGCATGTGTGCTTCTTCAGCCACGCAGCAGGTGCAACAGCGTGTGACTAACGGGGCGCATCGCACACACCCGTCCCGGGCACTCAGCATCACTCGCACATGCAACAGGCACCTGGACCAGTCGATGGTACTGCTGTGGGGGGAGAAGGGTGTTACCCAGCCTCACCCCTTGAACTGCTCATGCAGCCCAACCCCAGGAGTGGGGACCAGCAGGAGATATGGAGAAATGGTGGAAAGAGAAAGGAGAAGAGGCAATGATAAAGGGATAGGAAAAGAGCATACTCAGAAAGGATCAGAAAGATGATATGGAGAGAATGACACGATGAAGAAACTCCTGATAAGTGTTCCCCCTGGGACTTTCAGGGCCACCAGCACAGCCGGAGCTCACCCTTAGAGCGTGACGGCTCACAGAGAGCCGACCCAAAGGGCTGCACCCAGCCCTGCTGAGCTGGAGCAGCTCCCAAAGCGTCTACACATGGGGGGACCGGTGCAACGCAGCATCCCTGCAGGGTCAGCCTGGTGCACGCTGGTGCTCACACACTCCTCTGGGTGTTGGTACATCTGGAGCAGCCCCAGCCAACATACTCCTACCTCCAGGAGACAGCACTGGAGACGTCCTGAAGATATACTTGCATTTGCTTTGCAGCTATTCTAAGCAAGCAGCAGCTTGGTATTTATTGGGGAGACTCAGGCTCAGCTCATCTTATTCCCACTCTGATGGCAAACCTCACACGAAAACCTCCCTCCAGCTTGAGCTTCAGCAGGCAGCCTCTGCTCGAGAGGTGCCCAGCCCAAAGCAAAGTCCCAACAGCTCCTGAGCACCGTGCCTTGAAATCCGGCAAAGGTGCGGTGTGCCATCCAAGCCACTCTTCCTCTGCCTTTTCAAAATCGTTTCCCTAAAATCCAGTTCGTTCTCACTCGATGAAAAGTACCAACATATGTTGATCTGCAGCCAAATATAACCTGGGTGTTGAATGACCCCCCTTTCTGCCAATCGGTGTACCACACCATGCCTCTTTTACTTAAGGAGTTATTTAACTCAGTGTTTATTTTGTCAGATTGTTATTTTATGTTCCCACGAGCATCCCACATGTCTACAAAATGTATTTGATTTTTGAAGGAACACAGAGTTTCATGCAAAATGGGCTAGAAAAAACATTCGAAGTAGCTTTCAGTCATTAAATAAAACTACCTGAATATTCAAAGTAAATAAAAAGCACACAAAAATGCACCTTGCATACAAAAGAAACTCATTAAAAAGAAAATATTAACTCAAATTAGGAAATGAGGTTATGTCACCTGGGGCTAGAGACTCTTCATTCCCCAAACTTGGGGAAAGCAGCCCAATTTGCATGAACCACCAAGCTGGATTTCCAAAGAGCTCACACAGCTCTGGGTATCCACAGCGGGCTTTGAAACCCCCCCAAAGCATACACTGAAACCTGGGGCCTTGGCCTTCAATGCTTTAATTAAAAGACAATTCTGAAGTGCTCATCCCCTAGGGGACCCTGGCGGCGGGGGGGAAGGCCAGCCTTCCTCTTGTGCCCGTTGGGGTCACAGGGGGAGCTGAGATCCCACACCTGGGTTCACACCAGCTGGGTTCGTTTCGGTGTTTGAACTAGTCCAAGCGAGGTGAATACTTCCACCGCAGTGGCTAGAAAAACCAAGCCCAAAAGCAACTAGAGCAAAAGCTATTCTGAATATCACAGGTTCCAAGAGTACTGACGTTTGGAGGAATGTAAATAGTAGTTTTTGCTCTGTAATCAACTCAAAATTTGTTACTTATAGAAAACACAGAAAATGCTGTTGAGACATCTGGGAACCTGCATCACTTGGCAACATTTCTGAGCTGGGGATGCCCTTGGGAGCTGCCACCACAAAGCCCCTGTATCTCTGCTGCCGGAGACCCGGCCGAGGCAGGCTGCTGTACTGTAACTGCTGCTGCCAAACGGGGACAAACAGAGTGGTTTTAGCGTAATGAATTTTGAACACGAAAACAACTTTTCCTCAGCGCAGAAGCAGTGCAGGAGCCAAGCTGCCCCTGGGACCAGTTTGCTGTGGGCTCTTGGAATCACAGAATCAATCACAGAATCCCAGGTTGGAAGGGACCTCAAGGATCACCTGGTCCAACCTTTCTTGGCAAAAGCACAGTCCAGACAAGCTGGCCCAGCACCCCGTCCAGCCGAACCTTAGAAGTGTCCAATGCTGGGGAATCCACCACTTCCCTGAGGAGATTATTCCAATGGCTGATTGTTCTCATTGTGGAAAAATTTTCCTCTAATGTCCATTCGGAATCTCCCCAGGGGTAACTTGTACCCATCACCCCTCGTCTTTTCCACGTGAATCCTTGTAAAAAGGAGTCCATCCTTCATCTCCTCCATCTTCTTTGGACTTGTGCTCCCACGGAAGAGGCCAGCACCATTGGCTGCCCCAGGACTGCGGCCAGAGGACCAGCCCAGCTCAATATGCTCACATGAGCCTCCCTACCTTGTTGGCTTCCACACAGCCTGTCCAGCTGGCCCAGGGTAAGACAAAGCCATTCCTATGAAAGCTCCAGGTCTGATGAGGCTCTTTTGGCTGGAGATGACAACAGCCAAGCCAGAGTAAAAGTCCATAATATTAATGCTCGGTTGTTCGTGATTTACAACACGTTAACAAAGAGGGGAATCAGTTCCTTACTCCTCCTTTTACTCAGTGATTTTCTCACAGAAAAGTCCATACAAACCAGTGAAGCCCTTGTTGCAGAAATACCTACGCAAGGACCACGCTTAAAGTATCAGGCATACCTAAATCAGCTCTCCAGTTCAACTCGCCCCAAATCCCACAGGCAAATGGAGGAAGGGAGGTGGGGGAACAGAGACACATGGCCCAAGCACCCCGGAAGGAGCTGGGAGAGCCAGAGCTCAACTGGAGTGGTGTGAGGGGTGTGCGGGGCAGGAGGATGGACTGCTCTAAGTACAAAAGAGCTTAAGGAAGGCTAAGGAAGCTGTGGTCACACTGCTCAGTGGGGCAGGAGCTCTAGTGACCAAGGACATGGCAAAGGTTTCCATTTCTTCTTTTGTCTTGGTGATCACAGGTAAGGTCTGTCCTTGGCTTCCTGGTGCCCTCTGAGCACGGGCCGGTGGCATGAGACACTACCCATAGAGAGGGAAGTAGACTTTGAGCATGCTTAAGTCAACTGCAAATACACAGGTCCATGGGACCAGGCGGGATGCATCTGAGCATGCTGCTGGACCTGGCCAATGCCACTGCAAAGCACCTCTCTGCTGTCTTCCAAAGACAGAGGTGATGATGGGTGGTCCCAGAGGACTGGCAAAAAAGGGCAAACACCACACATCTTCTGGGAGGAGGATCTGGGGAACCCCTCAGCAACCCCCCCACCCCAGTCACTGAGAACGTCACTGAGTAAATCCTCCCAGAAGAACAAGAAGGTAATTGGAAACAGCCAGCGTGGATTTACTGGGGGCAAATTGCACTGTGCCATCCTGATGGCCTTCTCTGATGAGACGACTAGCTGTGCAGATAAGAGGGGAGCAGGGAATGGTGCACACCCTGAGTTTAGGACCTTTGACGCACACTCCCGCAGTATTCTTACAGACGTTTTGATAGGACACAAGTTGGATAAGGTTGGTGGAAAATTGTCTGGACTAACAGGTTGTGATCAGCGATACAAAGTCCAACCAGTGGCCAGTTCCTAATGGTAAGCTCTCAGTGAGTGATGTTGGGTCTGAAATTACCATTAAATATCTTCACCAGTAACCTGGGATGGCGGAGTGGAGTGCACTTTGAGCAGGTTTGCAGAAGAAACCAAACTGGGAAGAATGACAGAAGACAGGGCTGGTATTCAGGGGGACCACAACAGTCTGGAGAAAGGGGCTGACAGGAACCCCATGAAGCTCAAAGGCAAATGCAGCGTCCTGTGTTGGGGACAGGATGCACATTGCAGGACGGGCTGGTGGCCAGCTGGCCAGAAAGCACCTAGAGCTCCCAAGTCCTCATGGACACCAGGCTGCCCAGGAGTCAGCAGGGAAGGTAAAACTCATTGTGGCCTGGGTGAGCAGAAGGACAGCCAGCAGGGCAAGGACAGGGACCATTCACTTCCATCTAGCACTTGTGAGACCACGACTAAAGCATTGTGTTCTGCCTGGGGTTCCCCAAAACACATTGTGTAGGAGTGAAGCCAGTTGAGGCCATCAAGGTGGTCTGGGATGGAGCACAGGACAAATGAGGACAGGCAGGTTTTGACCAGCTGAAGGTGACAAAGCTCAGGGAGATCTTATTGCTGCCTACAACAACCCAGTGGAAGAACGGAGTGAAGCTGAAGCCACACTCTTCTTGGTGGTGCACAGGGGCAGGACAGAGGCAACAGAACAAGACACAGGGAATTCCAGTTAAATATTAAGGGGGAAAAAATCATCATAAGGGTGATCAAACACCGGACCAGGGCCCAGACGACACATGGAGTGATGTCCATGGCATCTCCATCCTTCTAGATACTGGTAACGCAGCTGAACAAGGCCATCAGCAACCTGATGCAGTTGGCACTGCTCTGTGGCAGGGGCTGTGATCTCCTGAGCTTCCTTCTCACCAATGCGTCGTGATCCCATGAAAAAGAACAAACCTGGATGCCAGATTTCTAGTTGGGCCATTGCTTGTCCCTGGATGACCGGGAGTCCAAGGGGGACACCCATGTTACAAATACAGCCAACGCCAGCTGCTGTAGCTCCATTGCAATGCTGTGTCCCCGCTCAGGTTCTGTCCCATGACACCAAAAATTCAAAATCGCACCAGCAGTGCACTGGGTACTGAAGCAAAACCAACACAAGCAAGGGCCAGGGACTTTTTCACCCTAACGGCATGTTCCAGCCAGAAAAGTGCATTAACTCAAGTTCACCCCACACTTCCTCAGGTGACAGCTACAACAGTCACATTGGTACAGCTCACCCATCAGGCACACACAGCCTGTCAGCGCTGCTTGCCAGCCCTGCCAGAGCTGTCAGCTCCTCTTACCCACAGTGCCTGGTGACAAGAGAAGCCATCGACGCAACCCTGGAACAACACCCCCCTGTGCCCAGCTCACCTCCCGTCCCGCGCGTGCCAGCGTGCCTGCTGGGCACATGCACCGCTTGGCACGGGGTCCCATCACGGGGTCCACATCCCTGGGAAGATGGGAGCCTAGAGTCGGGGACCAGCCAGGTCATAAGCCAATGCCCCAAAGCGAAGCAGTGTGCTACATCATCTGCCTCAGCCTCCCAACGCAGGGTGTCCAAGCTGCAGCCTGGAGGAGCTCCTTTCCCCCATTACCTGCAGAGCCTAGAGAAATGCTAGGAAATGACCAAATTACAACAAAATCTGCCACTTCCTTGACTGAGTGGTCCCTGGCTGAGCAAGCTGGGGCTGCGCTGCCTGGAGAAGAGACGGCTCCAGGGAGACCTTCCTGCGGCCGCTCAGGACTTCAAGGGGCTTCTAGGAAAGAGGGAGAGAGACTTTTGACCAGGGCCTGCAGCCACAGGACAAGGGGCAGTGGTTTTGAACTGAACAGGGCTGGGGTTAGGTCGGACATAAGGAAGAAACGTTGTACCATGGGGGTGGTGGGACCCTGGCCCAGGTTGCCCAGAGAAGCTGTGGCTGCCCCATCCCTGGAGGGGTTCAAGGCCAGATTGGACGGGGCTTGGAGCAACCTGGTCTAGTGGAAGATCAGGCAGCTTGGACTGGATGATCTTGGAAAGTCCTTTCCAATCCAAACCATTCACGACTCTGTGGTGGAGCAGAGCCCCGAATCCCACTCTCCCACATGCCAGCATGATGTCCTAACCACAGTGCTTCAACATGGAGCAAATCTAAACCCTGCTCAAATTCACATCCCTGGGCCACGCAGCACCCATTTTTGGCCACCTCTAGTTTCCTCGGACGCTGCAGAAGTAATGCCTTTGCCTGGAAAACATGGGTGCACCACAGCTGACGCCAGGGACAGCCACCTCCGACTGCCCCCTCCCTGCCCTCCCCCTCCCTGCCACTGCCACCCGGCACCTGCGTTTGAGATGGCAAACAGTTCCTGAAGGGCACAGCTCAGAGCGCAGCAGAGCGCAAGGCCCGGTGGGGGTCTCACAGCACTGCTGTCAGCACACAGCAGCACTCCGCAATGATAAAGGCAGAGGGTTTTTTTCTGGGAAGAGATCTGCCGTCTGCCCCCCGACACAGCCCAGCCACAGCAGAGCTCTGCCCGTGCCAGAATCCCCCCAGGAGGGACAGGAGAGCTGGCGTGCACAGGGACTCCCTGCTCTCCTGCTTTGCTGTGTGCTCTTCCACCTTTGCTTTGGCTTTGCCATGCCCCAGCAATTCTCCTTCCCACTTGCTCTAGAGACAACCCTCAAGCCTTTCTCTTGCTTGCGCAGGGCCAGGAGGATGCCGGGCTCCGAGCTGGAAGCTGCCTCTGCTGGAAGCTGATCAGTTAACGTCACCGCTGTATTGATTCAGCACTGACTGCGGTATGGCAGAGCTGACTACGTGAGTGGCTTCCCAGGCTGAAAAGGAGATAAACCATAAACACCAAAACTCCTCTATCTTCACTGTGGAGCGCTTAGAGAAAGTAGGATTTTTACTGAGCTGCATTTGTGCGTAACCCCCCCTGTGAGAGCAGCGGATCCACGCTTGGATCCCCACCCCGCGTGCTGAAGAGCAACGCTGGCAGCTCCCACTGCCTTTATCAGTTTAACGGTTTGCTAAAACACAATCCTCACTGCAGAACAAGTCCTCGCTTCACTGCTCTCAGACACCTTGTTTTCATCCACGTCTTCCAGTACGACCGGTGAGGAGCTCACAATGCAGAGGCAGATTTCACCGCTGGAGCAGTGACTGCACCTTGCCAGGTGCTCTCTCACCAAAGGATCACCAGAAGGTTGGCCAACCTGCAGTAAAAACTACACAGCAACCCGGCATGGTGGGGCAGAAGACAAAGCTTCAGCCCAGAGAAGGATGATTTTAAGAAGCTGTGACAACGAGATAGAGGATCTGAAGCCATCAAATATCACGGTCTTTTCATGATCACTTCCCCACAAGAATTAAGCCGCATTTTCATTCCATTACTGAGTTATATGGCCAAGTTTTACCATCTCTAAATGAAGCACTTGTTTGCTTTGTACACTTTTTCTGTAGATGAACAATCTTCTCTGTCTAGTGCCGTTTCATCAAGCTAAACCAGTTCAGCCTTTAGAGCTCAGGCCACAGCTGACAATGGATGGACTTAATAAAGAAGTGCCATGGTCACACGACTTAAGGTGCCAGCCCAGTACAAACTCACTCTTTTGGATCCACTTTCCACTAAAACCTGGAGTCAACAACGTGTTTGTGGGTGCAGCATCAGGTGCCACCTACCCTTCTGCGTGTGGTGCAAGCAGAGTGTGGCAGCTCCGGCCAGCACAGAGTCTTGCACACGTACTGGGGCCAAGGTGCCACCATGCCTATGCCTGATCCAGATAAATTTACACCACTGGCTGATCCAACAGAGGCCACCAGAGCCACAGCCTTGGTCTCTCCTGCCTCCGTCCCCACACGCTGTGCAATCCTGGGATGTCCAAGACAATTACATAGCTCTGACTTCAGAAAATCAGTAAAAGTATGTCCTATTTTCACAAAGTACACGTTATTGAGGAATTCAAGCCCTGGTTTCAAAAGCAGCTGTAGACCACGGGGAACCTTGTCTTATAACACCTGAGGCCAAATGCTTCTGAGTTAACCTGAGACCTGTGAAGATTCCGCAGGCTGTGTGAGCAGTGGATGGAGCTCGGTCATCTCCCCGGTCCCCTGTTCCCTCAACGTCCTTTCCCTTGGTGCTTCCCAGGCGCTCTGCACTGCCCTCCCAGTTCGTGCCTGCCCACTGCTTCCCCAAGGAAATTTTCTTTTGGCGCTTTCTGCCGCACCGATGGCCTTGCCATGGCCCCACTGACTGCGCTGTCTCTGTTGGTGTGCTCTGAGTCTTCCCACTAGCAGCCACCACAGACATCAGAGAGGTGTTTGTGACCTGTCCTCGCTTTCCAGCTGCCTCAGGCCAGGATCCGAGCGGCGCCCAGCAGGGACATCCGCAGCAATCAGACCTTCCCACTGCAATCAGCTGCTCCCGAGAGAGAAAAGCCTCTCCACAAGACGCCCCAGAACTTCTTTCATCAAATATTTCTAAGCTATTTCTTGACTTTCGAGGGGTGGGAGGGAAGTTACTCAGAATTGCGGGATAATTCAGGCTGGAAGGGACTTCAGGAGATCATGCAGCCCAACCTCTGGCTCAAAGCGGGGTCAGTGACTTCCAGTTTCTAGCACATACTGTTGGACTCACGGACAAGCCTCCCGTCCCTCAGTGCCCATCTCTTGAGGGCCAGCACTCTCCACCTGCCTTGGCTGCAGACAGAAGCGCAAGCAGCACGACTGTTCACCACAACAGAGCGTAACGCAGCCTCAGGACCACCCAGGCAGAGGAGAGGGACCTCCACCCCCCGCTAAAGAACCCATCAAAAGAAGGTGCTAGTTACTGGTGGTTTCATGGGAATGTGAGGAAGTTGTGTCAGCATCTCAAAAGTCTAACATTTCCTGCACTGTGAAGCCACACCAGTGCCTGGTGGAGGGGCAACTACAGCCCCAGCAGAGAAGAACACCTCCAGCAGGCTGCAGGCCCGCACAGTACTCTCTGAAAAACCACCCGTCGTCTTAGATTAAATGATATTTTAGGTGAGTCACCCAGCTGCATCAGGAAGCCCTGGTCTCACTTATGAGCTGCTCAAGCATGCTTCCAGGCACTGCAGAAACACACGGTGACTTCGGATTTCTGAACACATTGCAGGCAAGTGTCCTCCCTCAAAGCTGGCACTTCAGAGGGTATTTTTGCCCCAGTTAAAATCACCTTTAGTGAGATGCTTAACACAGATGTGCAGAAACCCCCCAACCTGTTCATCCGTGCAGACGCCCAGACTTTACCCCAGGACGCAGCTGATGCTCGCTGCCCTCCCCTCCACACCTCCTGCTGCACGGACTTCTGTCATGGGTCTTTCAGGCTGGCTTTTTGCTGATCCACACGCTGCATTACTTTGCCCAATATTTGCACACAGGAACTTGATTGCTCTAAAGCCAAGCACAGCCCTCCTCTCCCACCGCCTCCTGGGATCCCTCAACTGCCTCCAGCCGCTTCCCATCCTCCCCTTCCCGGTGCCAAAGGGCAGAGACTCACCTGAGTCTTCCGTATCCGCAGGTCAGCAGATGACCTGTTCAGTCCTTCCTCTTGTTCAATACTCTGCTCAATACCTGGTCGGGGTAGAAGGACACAGATTATTTTGTGCTGTTTAAAGTAGAAAAAAGGGATACCTGGTAAAAGGATTGTAAAAGACTGAAGGCTGTGAATTGAGGAGCGTCTGGCACTGAGCAGTCCCCAGCTACGGACTCTAGCCCATGGACCAGCTGCAAAGCCCCGTTTCATTACCGCAAAGAACTCGGTGCCTGGCCATTGGCCGAGACTTGGTGCTGTTGAGGGCAGCACCCATCACCCCCAGGCTGGTAAGCAGGGCTTCCAATACAAAACTGATGTAATGCTCGGGTCTGAGCTCTGCACTTTCTGGCACTCAAACAAAATGCGGCGCTGTCTTCCCCCTGCTAGGCAGCAGGAGGAAACCCAGAGCTAAAATGTCTCTGCAAAATACCGAAGCTCAAGACTTCTCCAGGGACCCTAAAAATAGCAGGTCTGCCAGCTGCCCAGCCTTGCACAGGAAGGACCCACCAGGCTGGCGAAAGCCGAACAGTCCTCTGCAGCAAAGCAGAAATTTGCCCTTTTAATTATGCTCAGTAGTGCAACTGAGTGAGATGAATCCCCACTTGCCTAAAGGCCATAAATCGCGGCAGGGAGGAGCGTTGCCCCGCTCAGCATCCCACTGTGGTTCGGGCATGGGGAGGGCAGGGGGTTGCAGGGCACGAGGTCTGGCACAGACCAAGGCAGTGCAAATCTGCTCCTCGAGGCCAGCTGGGGACATACTAATTCAAAATCTTCAGGGACTTAAAAAGCCTGGAGGAAAGCTCCCATCAGCAGGCTGGCCCAGCGCGCAGAGATACATGTTTGCATGTAGACCACCAGGCATGAGCCGGTGGCATCCCTTGAGTTTGGCTGATGACTCCATTCCCAACGCAGATGTTCCACAGCTCTCTGAGCCCGGCTCTCCCCAGCATCTTCCATGCTGGAGCAGGTCCCATGAGTCCAGCATGGGGCAAGTTCCTCCTGCAGCAGGGGCTCCCCATTCCCTGGAGCCGCCCAGTGGCTCCCAATTACCACCCAGCACAGCAGGGCAGAGTGCAGGACACCACCGCCACAGTAGGCACCTGTGTTTCTGCTGCGTGCTGGTTAGCGTGGGTGGCCCTGCAGTACTGCCCTGCAGAGAGCAGCAGCTCTGTAAGGAAGACTGTGGGCCTGGAGAACCCTTCACGATGCTGGCAGAGGGTGTCCAACAGCACAGCATGCTCCGAGGAAGTAAGCGCTGGGGAACATCGACACAAATCCTGCGCTCCTTCCTATTCTCTCCTGGAACAAGTGTCTGTACCCAGAACCGATCTGAAAGGTCCCGTCCCACACAGCCAGGCGGCCACAGCGCTTCTCCTGCACACCCCCCCTGCCTGTGAACGCCCTGGCTGCTGCTCGCCCAGCGTATTTCATCAGCAATGAGTCTTCCTCCACACTTGTCATAAATCGTTCCCTGTTCCCAAAGAACAGTATTGGCAAACATTGTGCATTTATGACAATTAATAAAATCACATTTTCCCAAGAAGCTGGTAATTAGAATTAGCCACTGCATGAGCAATGTCTGTCCTAAAGAAGTCAATTCACTGTCAGCAGATGGTGTTTTTGATCAGTCCTGACTGTTTTTATCACTGATCACGCAGGCCATGAGGCAATATGGGACAAAGCACACGGACTAATAATCTCGTTGCTCTGGGTAAATACAATACCAGCGAGTCTTTTCTGGAGGAAGAAAACAGGAATCGGAGCCTGTCCTGCAAACCTTCAGGTTTTGCCTGAAACCTTCAGGCTCTCAAAGCCTGAAGCCCCTTAAAAAACACAGAACAAAGCACCAATGGAAAAGAACTTTTGTTTTGCACAGGCCAAACCCTGTCCCCACCTGGACACCAGGGATCCCGGTATGGCCGGGGCCTTTAGTCTGTCGGAAGGGTCCATGGCCTATGAAACAGGTAAACTGGCTCCTAACTCTCCTTCGGGTCTAGCTGAGATCACGTATCAGGAGGACAAAGGGCACCAAGGGGACAACAGAGGTACAAGTCTTCTGGCATACACATGGGACATGGTCATGCCAGTAGTGACAAACCTGACAAACGGCTCCAGCCATATCCAAGTCCTCCACGCCTGTGGAGCTCCCATGAAGCCCTGCAATTAGGGAGAATGCTGCTGCCATGGGGGAAGCACCAGCTCCTCTCCCACCCTTCAGGCACGGCCAAGTCTCCTGCAACAAGCTCAAACAAATCCCAGGCTGAGGGCCAAGACCACTGCAGGCCAATCTGAGCTGTGCGGGGATGACCTGCCTCCTGCCTCAAGGTGCTGCTGTCCTCACTGACCCCCTGCATTCCTGGGGTCCAGTCTTGGGCTTTTGGGCTTGTCTGAGTACTCCAGCACAACCCTGACCATCGGCAGGCTGATGGGCGTGTTGTCGTCACTCCCTGCTTGTCAAAGACATCGACTGACTCTTCTGATGGTGGAAACCAACAGCGACGTTGGCCATGCTCAGTCCCTGCACTCCCAAGGTGGAGGCACACCAAGACAATGGGGTGTGCTGATGAGATAGGATACCCTTCCCAAGCCCAACGGCCCCTTTCTTCCCCACCACCTGCCCCACACAGCCCATGCCCAGGGGCAGCAGTGCCTCCTGCCAGCATAACCGGGATGGGCAGGGGGGCACCGCTGCCTTGGGCAGAGCCACAGCAATGGAAGTCTGTGCTGGGGATGGAAAAACAAGGGACGACAGGACCAGCCTGGTGGGAGCTGGATGCGGGCAGCGAGAAGCGTGACCCCTGGGGCAGCGAGCCCCGTGCTAGCACACTGCCGGAGGGCCAGAAGCACGACCTGGCCCAGCTGAAGCCCCACAGGGAAGAGGGACCACGGCTCTCCAGAGGGGACCCCTTGGTGCTGCACCTGCCTAGGCTGCCTGTGCCAACCTGGCTCACCGGGGAAGAGCCAGCTCTTCTTGGAAGCTTGCAAGGCCCACAGCAACACCTCTTCAACCACTCAGCCCTGGCAACCCAACCTTTGGCCATGCCGTGGCTTTCCTCAGAGGCAGGGCTCATCTGGAGAGCCCAATGCCTGCCAATGCTGGTGGCACGGGACATGCTCGCAGCCCATCAGGTTCTCGTGGCCCTGTTTCCTCACCTCCATTGGGAATGGGGCACAAGGGGGCAAATTCACAAAGGGCAAATAAAAGCAGCTAGAGGATGCTAGGAGGAGGGAAGGCGATGCCTATCCCCAGGCGATCCCTGCAAAGGAATTGCAGACCCCCAGCTCTGTGACCCCTCCCAGCACCAGCTCAGGATGCCAGAGGACACACAGACAGGGCCAGGCTGTGCGTCTGTAACCTGCCCTTTTCCACCTCGAGCAAACCACCCCAAAACTGTCTTGACCCGAGTCAAACACCAGCTAGCGCTGGCACAGGGCTGGCATGACAGGCAGGGCCCCACAGCATCTCTGGTCATGGCGGACGAGTGGGAAGCACTGAGCGGTGGGGGCACGGAGCTAGACGGGGGGCAGCAGTTCTCCCTGCCTGCTGCATCCCTGGGACGGGAGCCGCGGTACCCGCTGCCCTGGGCTGCAGGGCAGGAGCGCAGCTGGCAGAGCCCCGCAGCAGCACGGCAGGAAAATACTCACTCTTTAGCTTGGAGCGCACTTTGTTCGCTGTCTTCTTTATGTCAGACATCAGCTCTTCCAGCTCCTCCTTCGTTTCTGGTGAGAAAGAAAAGAGCAAACACAGATGTGTTGGCATCACTGCTAAAATCTGCTGCCCCTGCCCCATAGCATGTGGAGACCAGAGTTGCAAGCACTCCCACCTCCAGACTGGGAGCACTTCCACCCCACACACCCTGATGGACTCTCCCCACAGTCCTGAGCCTGGCAATGATGCTGTTGCTAGTTGGGAAGCAGGGAGCTGGGGAGCCGTTCTGCAGGACCTCCTGCCCCCACAGCCCTAACCTGCCTCATACCCAGCTCTCCGCAGAAAGTGGAAGGGATGGGACACACAGGGCTGGTTCATGTAGAGGAGAGAAAACCGCTGCCGGACACCAAAAATCTTTGCTCACCGAGGCCTGATCTCTCCAGACTCCTGCCATGCTGGTGAGCCCTCCCTAGGGTGTTACGAAAGGTCACATCTGCCACTGGTACCCCCTGACTAACAGCCGGCTTGTGTGTGTGTGTGTGTTCACTTCCTAGCCTGAATTTGCTGCTTTTGACAGAAATGTAAGGGCTGAAGTGCCCAGAAATCCCCCCAGTCCCAGAGCCCGCGTCTCAGGAATGACTGGGAGCAGCCCAGCAGTGGCGGGAGGGTGTAAAGAAATTCTCATACTTCAACGGGCAGGGTCGCAGGAGTTGCAAATAAAAACAAATACAAACAAGTCCCTTCCTCCCTATCCCCACGGGTATCCCAGGCGCACCTGCATGACCTGCACACATCTCCCACTGGGAGAAGAGCCCTGTCGAGCACGGAGCCCATCACCGAGTCTCAGCATCTCCCTAGGGCCGCCCATCTAAGCCTGCGAGGGCTTATACAAGAGTGTGCCGGGCTGCCAGGACTATGGACTCAGCTACAGAAAGGAGGAAACTACAGCGTAGAAGTAAATCAGCTGGGGAAGTTCCGAGACCTGCCTGACCGATGGGATCTGGCTCA
Source organism: Rissa tridactyla (assembly GCF_028500815.1). NCBI lineage: Eukaryota > Metazoa > Chordata > Aves > Charadriiformes > Laridae > Rissa > Rissa tridactyla. The sequence continues at coordinate 44,317,188 of NC_071472.1, forward strand.
GGGCTATCTGCCCTCTCTCCCACGCACAAATGACACAAGTTGGCTCTGAGCTCACCACCACCAACAGCACAACCATCGCCACATCTCCAAGCGCTCGTGGCTTGTAGGACTTTTCTTGACATTGCAGCAGCATCTCCAAGCCACAAGACATGCTCAGCAAACCCGGACTGGAGTGAAGCTCCTTGATGAGCTGTGCAAAGGACTGAGGGTGGGTGACAAATGGGGACATCAACCCAGCGTCTCCTGGGCTGCATCCCCAGCAGCGTGGCCAGCAGGGACAGGGAGGGGATGCTCCCCCTCTGCTCCGCTCTCCTCACACCCCCCGCAAGCCTCCACCTCTGGGCTCCCCACCACAACGCAGACATGGACCTGGCAGAGACGCCCCACAGGAGGCCACCAACATGCTCCCACGGCTGGAACACCTCTGCTCTGGGGAAAGCCTGAGAGAGTTGGGCTTGTGCAGCCTGGAGAAGACACAGCTCCAGGGAGACCTTCCTGCGGCCGCTCAGGACTTAAAGGGGCTTCTAGGAAAGAGGGAGAGAGACTTTTGACCAGGGCCTGCAGCCACAGGACAAGGGGCAGTGGTTTTGAACTGAACGGGGCTGGGGTTAGGTCAGACATAAGGAAGAAACGTTGTACCATGAGGGTGGTGGGACCCTGGCCCAGGTTGCCCAGAGAAGCTGTGGCTGCCCCATCCCTGGAGGGGTTCAAGGCCAGGTTGGACGGGCCTTGGAGCAACGTTGGCTGGTGGGAGGTGTTCCTGCCCGGGGCAGAGGGGTTGGACGGGATGATCTCTGAAGCTCCTTTCCAACCCAAACCCCTCTGTGAGTGTGTGATCTCAGACAGGTTCCTCTCCCAGAAACCAGTGTCCTTGAAGGAGCCAAGATGTGCACACATGCCCCTCACTACCCTGTGCTTCAGAAGTTGCCGGACCCCCCTGAGCTCAGCAGCAGGGCTGGAGCAGGTGGCACAGCACCCATGGTGGCACAGCACCCGTGCCCGGCACGCAGGTGCCCAACTGTGCTCTGCCTGCGCAGCCTTTCATGCTGTGCACCTGCAAAAAGGATGGGTGGTACGAAACACCCTGGGCTCACCCACGGGCTTGCGGCAGCCCAGCTCGCTTGCCAGGGACACAGCCATGCCCTGACCATGGGGCTGGCCAACCCCAAAACTCAGCAGTGAGACCAGCACGTTGCGAAATCTCAAGATCCAGATACTAAAGAAGGCACAAACCACCTGCCATTCAAATATGATTTCTTGGAAATGCTGCCACCCTAATGCTCCCTCTTGATTTTGATGAGATCAAGACTTACTTAATTAAATAAAACTTTGTTTAATAGACTCTAGGCACATTAACTGAGTCATTTCAATGGCTGTGGTAGCTCTGATGCTGTACGCTCCCAGCTGGCAGTCACAGGCATAATTAGAAAATCATGATGATGGGAATGTGCTGGGGGAAGGTCACATCCTATCGACAGTTGTACACATTTCTGACTCAGAGCTAAGAGCTTCGGCACTATTGGGAAAAGGAGAAAACAAACACATCTGCAAATACCTTCGCCCCAGGCTTCCGGTATTTCTGAGCAAGCCAACACAGTGGTCTCACCTGGGAAGTGGTACAATTACGGATTTGCTAGAGGATAAGCACAAATGCAGGGAAAGGAAGAGGATATTTTCAGTTTGACTTCTCATTTGACTAATTATTTTTTACCTGTTCTTGAAAGAACTTGTATCGGACAAGAAAACAAACCAGCCTGGGCCGAGTAACCCCTTGCACCCAGACAGGCTGGGCCAGCTGATGGGGAAACGGAGGAAGACCCAGGAGTACTGGGGGACAAGAGGCTGCCACAAACACGGGGACAGGCCGAGAGCTGGGCTTGTTCACCTGGTAAGGGGACAGCAAAGGGGGTTCCTAGTGCTGCCTACGACTACCCAGCAGGAAGGTGGAGAGAAGCTGGAGCAAGACTTCTTGCTGGTCCTTAGAGGAGACCTTCAGCTTCTTGCTGAAGCTTGGAGAGGACAGGACAAACAGTCATGGACCAAGCTGGGAGAAGCAAAATTCAAATTAGATATTAGGAAAACGAGTTGTCATCATGAAGGCAATCAAACACCGGACCCAGAGAGCCTATAGGATGTCCATCCTTAAGGATACTCAGCATACGGCTGGGTGAAGGCCTCATCAACCTGATCTAATGGACCTGCTGGAGGGTACTGGACCAGGGACCTCCAAGGTCCCTTCCCACCTGTATCCACCTTCCATCCTATGAAACAATTTCATGTAACTCACCGCTATGTACTTTCCCTTCTCCCTGCCAATTCCAGCTGAGGGATGCGCTGCAGTGGTGCTGTCGTTGAGGATGCACAGGGCAAGCGGTGAGCGTGGGCAAGCATCCCCCTGCGCTGGCTGCTCAGGAAGGGGACACGACCATGTGGACGGATGGAGGGGGACACAGAATGGGGAGCTAGGACGCCTTCCCTGGACATATTTACAGCTGAGCAGCAGGGAGAAAACACTCCTTCTAGCTGGCTTTGAGTCACAGGACATGTGAGGATTACTTGGCGACCTGGCAGGCACAGGCTTCCCAGACAATTATTTTCACATCCATGGCGTCTGTTTAAGTGACTCACTCAAATCTATTTAACCGTCCAAGGCGAGTAACATTCAGCAACAGGAACCTGAAGTACCACAACATCACCGCCGCCACGGCTGGAGTCACCCCGGCCAGCAGAGCAGCAGTTAAGGGGCAAGATGTGATATTTAAGAGGGTGGGCCAGGCTCCCCACATCCCACAGCCGACCCAGGACATCTGCTCCGCTCCTGCTGGCCCCGAGCACATCAGGGTGGCAGGGATGGCCCCCATGGCCACCAGCACTGTGGGGCCGTGTCCCCAGTCCCTTCTGGGAAGGGAAGAGGAGGCTTTGGTCCAAGGTCAAGCCGATGCCCAGAGCCGCCATGCGGGATGCTCCTCAGGGCAGGGAGGACTCCTGCCTGCAGCCCGACACTCAGCGTTGCTGTTCGCCACCATCAATAAAGGAGGGAAAAAGCCTCCAAACTGACCAGCAGCGAGCAGGGCAGCAGCAGGCACCAGACCTTCCCCCTTCACAGTCAACTGCAGGCGCCTGACATGCGCCCGCCACAGCACGCCTCAGCGTCACTGTGATGGTGACACTGCACACGCACGACACGGTTCTCAGCCATCGAAGCATCCTCGCTCACTTCTTATTCAGGTCGATAAACCTTCCCCTCTTTGCAACCCGCCGTTCTTTACTGACAACAATCAACCAACATAATCAAGAAAAGTAAAGCTTCAAACTAATTCATGGCCAAGATCCCTGATAAAGCTGGGAAGAAGGATCTTTTTGGCAAAGATTTAGCTTTTTCAATAAAAAAATTAAAGAAGATCCTGATCACAGTTCCTCCAAGGAAATTTTAAAAAATAAACCTTTCTTGCCTTAAAATTTTCCTTCTGTCTCTTGCAGGTTAACATTGATGTGCCTCTTTATCTTGGCACTTACATTTATGAAATGTAGGGTATTTTTTAAAAGTGAATGCAACGAGGAAGCACAGACCTGGCAGCCCCACGAGCTGTCTGGTCTCTGGGAGCACACCGCTAAGGGATCCTTCCTAGGGATCTACGGAATTCGTTAAAACATTTTCCATAGTGTTTCATGGAGTTAAAAGTAATAAAAATGAAACCTGTTTTAAAAACCACCAGATTTGCTAGAAAGCCTGTTCCAGCCCCAGGCTGGTAACTACTAACTGGTCAGCCTCACCTCCATGCCCAGTAAGATCATGGAGCAGAACCTCCTGGAAGACATGTCGAAACATATGGATGACAGGAAGGTGATGAGAGACAGCCAACATGGCTTCACCAAGACCACGACCAAGCTCATGGTCTTCTACGATGGAGGGATTGCATCAGTGGACAAAGGAAGAGCTACAGATGTCACCTATCTAGACTTCTGTAAGGCCTTCGACTCGGTCCCACACAACTTTCTTCTTATTTGGAGAGATACGGGTTTGGTGGGTGGACTACAGAGGGATAAGGAATTGGGTGGATGGACACGTCCAAATTGTTGCATTCAGTAGCTCAATGTCCAAGCGGAAACCTGTAAGGAGTGGTGTCCCTCAAGGGTCTGTACTGGGACCAATACTATTTCGTATCTCCATCAACGACACAGACAGTGGGATTGAGGGCACCCTCAGCAATTTTGCAGGTGACACCGAGCTGAGTGGGGCAGTCGATGCACTGCAGGGAAGGGGTGGCATCCAGAGGGACCTGGACAGGCTGGAGGAGTGGGTCCATGTGAACCTCATGAAGTTCAACCAGGACAAGTGCAAGGTCCTGCACCTGGATCAGGGCAATCCCCAGTACCAGCACAGACTGGCGGAGGGAGGGAGAGCAGCCTTGCAGAGAAGGACTTTCCAGCAGAAGTTCCACCCACCAGAATAGATTTGGGACATCAATGACCTCTATGCAGGCCTTCAGCTCCCAAAAGCTGATGTTCCTTCTTGGAAACAGAGCTCAGAGTCTGACGATGTAATTTATTTATTCAAGATAAGTAAAACAAGAAGGAAAAAATGAGATGCTCGGTTTGCAAGAAGCCGGCTCAACCCCTTCCTCATTTTCTAGAATTTTTTCCAACTCCGATCAATACAACCAATTGCAGCAGGTATGGCAGAACAGGGGAGCATGCAAGAGGGGTGGGCAGGAGAGAGCTGTGCAACCACTGCCCCAAGCAGAGCTGGGATTGTCCTTTCCACGCAGAAGCAGCACAAGGAGCTCCAGCTGCTTGCCAAGCTGCAGAAATAGGACACGGCAATGCCGTCCATCTGCCTTCGCCAGGAGCGAGGGCACAGGAGACATTCATTACCATCGTGAGGGGCCAGCAGCCCTGGGATTTTTAACTTCCAGCGTGCTAGGAGGGACGGATCCTGCTCAACATGCAGCAAGAAGCAACACTGCCAGGGTCCAATGTCACTACAAAATGTCAGAAGGCTCCTACAGAGGAGCAGAGCAGAGACGATGCATGGAAGGGTCTGATAAGCCCTTACGGATCCCCTGGGACTAAAGGTACTCCGCAAAACGCCTCGTCTGTACCATCTGGCCGTGTCTGAGGTGATCTGCAACAGGTCAAAATTGTAGCTTTTGACTTTTTAAGTCACTAATAAAGGAAGCAAGTGAGGTGTTTCACTGATGTTTCTATTACATATTATTAGCTAATTAAAAGCTGGTCCTGGGTAATGTTGGTGGGACTGCGCTTACACAATACCCTTTTATAGTAGCGATGGTGGATCCTGTTTCACCCATCCTGGAAACCCAGCGTGCTCCTGGTCCAGCCAGGCAAAGGTGCTGGACCTTTGCACCAACAACTGGGCTCGCAATGATGGAGCGGCCACAGGCCGCCTCGCACCCCGGAGCTCGGCATGCAGAGCCCTTCCACAGCCTGTCGCTAAGCTGACCGATGGCTGAGCTCCCCCCTAGGGTGTTCTCATCCCATCACCGTCCTCTGCCTGCTCCTGCCGCTCTGGGCTGGCCTCAGAGCTGGAAAACCCCGCCGGGAGGCTAATCTCAGGATGAAGGGAGAGCAGCGCTATGCATTAACCGCTTCTCCTGCAGCCAGGCTTGTTGATTACTTCTAAACCAGCAGCACAGATGATGGGATCAAAGTTTGCTCGCAACAAAGCATTTTGGTTTGGTGATGAACCTATGCGAAAGGCAGAGACAGTGCAGCGCAGTGCCTTGTTCCAGTTTCTCTTTTTTTTTGGAGAAAGCGTTGGGATTTCATTTTGTTTTCCAATTACTCACACTAAAAGAGCAATTTGCAGCTGGTGATGAATAAGAGCTAGGGATGAAGGGGGGCCATGCAAGTGCTGTAACTCCGCCTGGTCACTCTCGTGAGCTCAAATCCAACTCGTGCAACAGCACATCTTCCCAGACGCACACCCGTCCTGCCTGCAGCGGGCTCGTGGGGCTGCCGGCCACCACAGCCACGGAAGGAACGGTTTGCATTCAGCAGCAAATCCCGTGGGACCCGCAGCTTGCCTCTGGCACCCCCAGCCCGTCACATCCCATGCTGGTACTCCAGCTTACAGCTCTGGCAGAGCCGCTGTTGGGAAAGCGGGAGGTCACTGAGCTGACAGGAGAAATAAAGTATCAATACCTCAAAAAAAAGGGATGTTAGGACACCTTTTAATTAACTTTTCGGCAATAATTAAGTACCCTGCATGCCAATGCAAGCTGGAGAGCGTAGTTCTGTTTGTACAGCAACAAGGTCCCACTAAAACACGTCTCAAAGGCAGCTACAGCCCCGATGAAAGCACAGCAGCTTTGCACAGGACACACCTGGTGGGCCCTGGGGATTCCCCCTGTCCCACGAGGGACCTGCCCTCACGAGGGGCACCCAGTTGAGACAGCAACATTCACGTGAACCAACACCTTTGGCTGGCTGCTCCCACCAGCTGCAAACGTCGGAGATCTCTGGCTGTTTTACAGCATCACCCGTGAGGTTTTGGGGCACCCACCTGTCTGGGAGCAACCAGCTGGCTGACGAGCAAACCGCTCCTTCCCTTTCCACAGCCTCCTCCCATGTTCTTCGCAGTGCCCCATCCTCCCCCGGGGCTCTCCTCCATCCACCCCCCCCAACACCCAGTTTGCTCCAGGGTGACACTAAACACCATTGTGAGCTGCGCCCTGTCCCCGCGCCATCCCGCTGCCATCCCTCTCAGGGCCACAGGCAAAGGTCGGAGCTGCGGGACAGCGCGGGGGGCAGGGGGACAGCAGCACCGGGGCTCACAGGGAGCAGAGCTAGCCTGGCACTCCCGCGGGCACGCAGCAGGCAGAGGTACCAACTAAAGCTGCTCAGATCTATTTTTACATTAATTGTCTTACCCTTCTTTAATTCTCTCGATTGAATTCCACTTCAAATACTCCATTATTTTGCCCAGAAGCAAGGTCGGGTTGATCAGTCAATAATTACCCAGCTCATTCCCTCTCTCTTTCTTCAAAAAATTGACTCTGTGTTACCTCCCAAGCTCCTGATGCCCATCAGGTATGTGGAGACTTATTGGAAATCAACACTAATGGCAGAGGCACCATCTTACTCAGCTCTTGGAAAACCTCCCGATCGATAAGCTCAGGTAGACTGGATCCAGCAGTGTCTATTTTTGGTACTGAGTGTTTAGAAACAACCGGAATTACCATTGGAACGTAAGAATTTAATCATCATAAGATGTATCACGTGCTTTCTCAAACACTCAAAAAAAAGCATTTCCCAAATGCTTCTGTCTTTTCTGCGTTATTCGCCCTTTTTCCATTATTAATGCACCGAAACGGCTGAGAGGTTTCTGCTCTTCTTTAAGCACGTCACAAAAAATTCAGACCGTCCTTCAGGCTGGTGCTTGCTGGGTTTTCCAGCTCCCCGAAACACCCAGCTCCAGTTTGTGTGCCACTGGGAGCGGGTGGGAAAACGCTCTCCTCCTCCCCACCACATATGGGAAAACGGAGATGAACGTAAACCAATGTCAATTAAAACTCCAAAAGCAGGAGTTACAGAAAATGTGGTAAGCAATGCGAAAGGATGCAGTGAGAATATAGTGCTTTAAATTTATTCTGTGCGCACATGACATAAAGGAGCAAGTCACGATTGTCTGCATGTCACGATTGTCTGCACCGAAGCTTCTCACTTTTCCTCTTGTACTTGGTTCCCCTTTATGAGCTGAGACAAAAGAGGACTGAGGCTCTTCGGCACGGGTGTGGCACACCTGCATGACATGAAGATTTGCTTCTCATTTCTACTGACCTCCAAGCTGTGGCGCTGACACCCGCCCCGGTGCGGAGACGTGAACACAAGCACCGCTGGTGCCCAGGGGGGTGGGTCCTGCCCCCCCGGGCTGTGACGAAGATATTTCACACTCCAGCAATGCAAATCTTTCTTCTAGGTCTGAGCACCACAAATTAGGCTGAATTTGGGATCACAAATGAGCAATTGCAATTCCCTGGTCTTGTAACAGAGGTGTCTGGGACAATGAAATAATTCCTCTTTGTCCTGTGCTTTAATCATAGGATCGTGGACTCACAGAGGGGTTTGGGTTGGAAGGGACCTTCAAGACCATCCAGTTCCCACCTCCTGCCCCGGGCAGGGACACCTCCCACCAGCCAACGTTGCTCCAAGCCCCGTCCAACCTGGCCTTGAACCCCTCCAGGGATGGGGCAGCCACAGCTTCTCTGGGCAACCTGGGCCAGGGTCCCACCACCCTCATGGTATGACGTTTCTTCCTTATGTCCGACCTAACCCCAGCCCCGTTCAGTTCAGAACCACTGCCCCTTGTCCTGTGGCTGCAGGCCCTGGTCAAAAGTCTCTCTCCCTCTTTCCTAGAAGCCCCTTTAAGTCCTGAGTGGCCGCAGGAAGGTCTCCCTGGAGCCGTGTCTTCTCCAGGCTGCACAAGCCCAACTCTCTCAGGCTTTCTCCAGAGCAGAGGTGTTCCAGCCGTGGGAGCATGTTGGTGGCCTCCTGTGGAGCGTCTCTGCCAGGTCCATGTCTGCCTTGTGGTGGGGAGCCCAGAGGTGGAGGCTTGCAGGGGGTGTGAGGAGAGCGGAGCAGAGGGGGAGCATCCCCTCCCTGTCCCTGCTGGCCACGCTGCTGGGGATGCAGCCCAGGAGACGTTTGGCTGTCTGGGCTGCAAGTGCACATTGGCAGCTGATGTCCCATTTGTCACCCACCAGTATCTCCTAGTCCTTCTCTGCAGGGTGCTCTTCAACCATCCATCCATCCATCCATCCATCCATCCATCCATCCATCCATCCATCCATCCCCCAGCCTGTGCTGGTACTGGGGAATGCCCTGATCCAGGTGCAGGACCTTGCACTTGTCCTGGCTGAACTTCATGAGGTTCACATGCCTTGGTAACTTTATTCCTAGCACTCTGGCTGCACACTAAAGCACTTTCGCCCACCCTTCCTTTTTTATCCTCACCTCCTTCAGGAAATGGGCTTTGAACCTCACTCAGGCGAGCTGCCTCCTGCGATGAGCGCTGACCTGGACGTGCTCTCCACTACCTCAGCACCCCATCCCACACTGCCTTCTCCCCAGGCCAGGAACAGCACTCATTTACCTGACCCTTTTCTAGAAGGCTGAATGCGATGCCAGGTGAATCAGACTGAGTTAAAAAAAATAAAAATTAAAAAAAAAAATAGTTCTGGACCTCTCCAAACCCTAGAGCCTGGAGTAGGAGGCAGAGCTCTGGAGGGCCACTGGCCATCCCAGGCCACCTCAGATGGCACTCTGCACAACAGCACGACCATACATGCCGCAAACCTACATCAGGACTTACACTGGACATCTCCCCTGGCCTGTCTGGTGGAGCAGTCCCCTTGGGCAGGGGCAGGAACAGCTTTGCAGAGGGCTTCCATGGAGAAGGTCCCACAGGTCCATCAATGCAGCGCACTTCTGCATGACCCACCATGGGCCCAGCAGTTATTTGACCCAGGACACACCATGGCTCTTCCCAAAAGCAGATGCAGCCTGAATGCCGTATTTAAATTGTTGAGGGTGAGAGAGTGAGTCCAAACTGCGCCAACGAGGGGCCCTGGCCACTGAGCAGACCAAGGGGCAGTGGAGACGTAGGGTCTGACTGAGGGACTGGGTCCACAGGAGGACGCAAGTGCTTCACCCCATGCACAAGGTGATGCAGATCACCTACAGTGACCCCATTTGGACACAGAGAAACAAGGCTTCGTGCAGAAAGGCAGGCAGCCAGGGAATTGTGGAAAGGTTATTTTTAGAGTTGCACATTTCCATGAGAAAGACCAAGTATCACCTCTAGCTACACAAAGAAATCTTTTTGAGCACTGGTGGAAAAAAATGACCCAAAGAAGTCCTACGACCTGGAGCTTCAGCTGCAAGAGTGTCTTCAAGACAGTTATTCGGTACCCAAAGCAGCATGTGCAAAATAAAGCCCCAGAAAGCACCCACTGAAGACTTCAGGTACCTCTGCTGCCCAATCCAGCGTTTCTTTCTTCAAAAATATGGCCTGATTTATATTTTCAAAAACAGGCCAAAGCGCAGGGTGGGACTGTTCACTCAACTCCTGCTTGGGTTTTGGCTAACACGCTGGGACCATTAGGTCCAAGCGAGGACAACACGTAGGCGAGAGACGGTGGCCACGGAAAGGCCTAAAAGACATTCTGCAGCCCACTGCCGCTTGCAGCCAGCTGTCTCCTGCAGCCATCACCCTCATCTGGCGGTTTCTTCAGAATCCACTAACTCAGGGAAATGGTATAGATCAAAATTCCAAGCTGGAAGGTATAGCCAAGCTTAGCCAAATAAGTTTTTTAAGTGGATCCAACAGCAGCCGGACTGCTGAGGTTTTCGTGCTTCCCGGTATGACACAGGGGACATCCGCACCACGGTGGAGGAGGGAGGATGAGCTCTCTCGCCCTCTGCTAGGTAACTGTTTGCTCAGAGATGCATGACTTAAAAGTTGCAAGTTATGAGTCTGAAGTTACGAATTAGAGAACTTTTGAGTTAGAAACCTCACGAACTAAGTGACAGACTAGTGAATTCACACGTTAGACTAGTCTGTGCCCTTGTTTGTCTTTGTTTGCTTTCTTTCCTAATGAGGTCATAAAATAAAGTTTAATTTACAGAGTACATTGTCCTGTAAATTTGGGAGATCCAAGTGGACCATGAAAAATTGTGTTGCTCATGACCCGTTCCCAGGCAGGCCGGCTGGTTGCTCTGTTGTTGTGAATCCCAATCTCCCCCACCCCGACTCTCCCCATTCTCCCCACTCCGGGCCCAGCAATCTGACAGCTCCCCACCAGAAGGTTTGCTAGAGCAGCACCCTGCCCAGGTCAACCAGTCACTGCAACCTGCAGGTCCGTCAGAGCAGACGGCTTCGGGCACAGGGAGGCGGGAAGGTCCCTAAAAGCCAGCCGCTGCACAGCAGCCCACTACGTCTCTGTAAATAGCAGCCCACAAGCAATCACCATAATGCATTTAATCAAAAAAGAAGATGGGCTTTGGTCATCATGAGGCTTTAGCAGCAGCCCCGATCACAGAGTGTCACTAAAGAGGCAGCAGTAAAGGGATGGGAAATGTTAAAAAGGGGAAAAAATCCACCTCACAGGGCTGAGCACTTGATCAAGTATCTTTTCACAGGATCATGGACTCACAGAGGGGTTTGGGTTGGAAGGGACCTTAAAGACCATCTCGTTCCACCCCCTGCCCCGGGCAGGGACACCTCCCACCAGCCCAGGTTGCTCCAAGCCCTGTCCAACCTGGCCTTGAACACCTCCAGGGATGGGGCAGCCACAGCTTCTCTGGGCAACCTGGGCCAGGGTCCCACCACCCCCATGGTACAATATTCCTTCCCTATGTCCAACTTAAACCCTGCAAGGCCACTGGCGAGCACATCAGCAGCCCCTGACGGGTCCTGCCACCATCACCCAGCTCTCCCCAGCGTCTCCCCATCAATCAGCCCCTGCAACCCTCCAGGCGCTGCTGCTTGTCAGTTCTTCCCGGCCTCCTCCCGCCCTCGCTGGCCGAGCCCCAGCAGCTGGCAGCCACAGGCAGCACCAGCAGCAGCATGCCGTGGCAGGCAGTGCCGACGTGCTCCCCGGCACGCTCGCTCCAGCATCCCACTCCTCCCTAGCACGGCGTCAGCCACCGGCGTCACCGACATGTCACCAGCCACCTTTTCCACGCCTCTTGTTAATTCATCGGAGGGGAAATCTCCTCCCCGATGGAGGAGGAACAGGGAATCCCAAAAGCAAGGGGACCACCGTGACCAGCAAATCTTGCTTGCTCCCTGCTTCACCGCTCCAAACTCCCCGCACTGTCCTTGCTCAGTGCCCCTCAGAGAAGGGCAGGTTAGCCTTAAACGCTCAAAATAAAAATGGAGATACTGGAAATACCGGTAGGAAGGGAAGAAAGCCCCCTTGTCTTTAACAAGGGAGATGAAAAAACACACTTTGAGTGAAGAGAAAATAACAGAGACCCTACAAAATCACTGGAAAACAGTGCAAGGGTGCATTTGGGCAGAACAGAAAGGAAGGGGGGAAATAGGTCAGATGCAGGTCTGGGATTGCACAGACCAACGGCCAAGCACTCGTTCCCCCTCCTCAGCTCTTGCATAGGAGATATTGCTGTGTACTGTCTCACGGCGGCCCCCACGCTTCCTCCTCAGCACCTGCTCATCCCTTCCCTCCTGGCCCCACACCTCAGCAGCCTCCTCCCAAAGCCCTCCCCACCCCTCACCATTCGGACTCGTCTTGCTCCCCCCATCCACCTCCCTTAATTACGGCTTCCCCAGCTTTCCCCTCTCTTCGTGCTGGAATTCACCCTCCCCTGCCAGTTCACTCTCCAGATTCCTTTCTTCACCGGGATTTGCAGTCCCCTTTCGCAGCACTGCTCACTCTTAACTAATTACCAAGCCCAGACAGCAGGCTCTGCCCCGCCAGCCTTCACGCTTTGCCCCAGGCATCCGCAGTTGGCAGCTGGCTGGTCAACCACCGCTATCTGCCTCATCAATCTGCACACTTAAAAAATCTCAAAATTTAACTACTGCACCAGAGACGCTGTCTGCAGGCACTTGCAGCCCCTGCTGCCGGGCAGTGGGGCAACCCCATGCTTCTGGCAGAAGAAGGTCCTCATGCAAGAGCATTGCGCCAGGCTCATCCTCCCCAGGAGCTCAGCAACCCACCATGGCCATGGGAGCCCTTCTCCTCCCCAGCCTGCCTGAAAAGGACATCCCTCTCCCTGCAGGGGAGAACAGGCTGCCCAGAGAGGTGGTGGAGTCTCCGTCTCTGGAGACATTCCAAACCCGCCTGGACGCGTTCCTGTGCCACCTGCTCTGGGTGACCCTGCTCTGGCAGGGGGTTGGACGGGATGATCTCCAGAGGTCCCTTCCAACCCTACGATTCTATGATTCTATGATTTCTACCTTTTAGACAGTAGGTTTTGTATTCCCTGGGGGGAGGATCCTTCGGGAAATCTCATACTGGGGGCGTCTTCTAAAGGTCTGCGGGCAGCCGAGGTCACAAGACGTGGCTGCGTCCCCCACTCTGTACGCTCACCTCCTCACCAAACCCTAACAAGACAGAGGCTTTTCCCCATCAACTGCCTTTTCCCAAGTCATCCTGCCCCACATTTCTGGTCCCTTGATCCAAACCCAAAGCACTCACTTGCAGGCATGGGGCTGCCCCGTGCACAAAACGCACAGCCCTCACCCACCCTCCGCATCGAGACACACATGCAGTTCTGCAGTGGCTCTCGAAGGGCCAGCAATGTTTTCCTCCAAGAGTGCAAAGCCCAATTCTAACTCTCAGTAAACAACAACTTTAATACACACAGGGGACGCTCAGGAATGACAGCGGAGACCTCCAGCTGTTGCGGATGTGAAAACTGCAGCACAGCTGCTGAGCACTTGGCAGCAGCGTGGATCTGAGACAGCTCAGAAGCAAAATCATGTCCAGGACAGGTGAAGGTTTTAATCAAAGCAAAATGTGCAAGGAAGGAAAAGCAGCAAGGAGAGCGTATCTTTGGTTTTCCTGCCGTTTGCAGCAGCTGGGGGCTAGGCAGGGATGTACCGGTAATCCCACCCACACCGCCAGGCTGGATACAGGGACCAGATGATTAAAGATTCAGAGGCGGACTGGGGAAAAATGATGAACGAGTCCCAAACCGGGGTCAATCGTGGGGCGAGTTCAATTCAGTATTTTCATTAAGAGGTTGCAGGCTGGAGGAAAATCCACTCGCTGGCTTGCAGAGGGGGCATGGAAGGGCTCTGATTGCTTCACCTATCTGATTTAAAGACACACTTGATTAATGACAAAACCAGGCTAAAAATCAATTACACAGATACTGAAAAAGGACAAATCTCAGCCGGTTCCCAAGGAGAGCGATAATCTAATGGCCTAAACTCCAGGACCTTGTATCAACTCGTATGCTGGAAGCAGGTTACATGAAAGCCAGCAAGGAAGGCAGCAGCCGATGGTGGGACGATACACGCGTGGATCAAAGGCATTTTTTTCTCGTAAACAGTGAATCTGAGCAGGAATCAGGTAGACAACTGCCTCCCCGAGCTCACCGCAGCACCGTGCTGAGGATGGGCAGTGCAGGCAGAAGGGGGCTGCGATCCCATCTCTGAACACAGCACTGACCCCGTGTCCCAACAGCGCTTCCACGCTTCCCAGACGAGGATGTGCCACACAGGTTAGAAAGCAGGATTTCACGCACAGAAGGTCTGGAGATGCCGCCTGATCACTGCATGCAAGTACTGGCACACGCAAAAGCTGCCGACGCACACAGCAGTCTGAATGCTACCTAATCTCAGCAAAAGATCTAGTTAATCCAATTTCCTGGAAGTAGTCGGTGTCCAGTGATCCTTGGCTTGCCTGCTTCTTGCAAGCTGTGGATAGTTAATCCCCTGTTCAGTCCTCTCCTTCTGGGGTAAAGGGATGGTCAGGATTTCCCATACCAGCCTCGGCCAGGACTGCCAGCCTGGTGCTGGCACAGGGACCGCACTCAAATGCCGTGTTGCAGAAGATACGACACCTGTGTGCAATGGTAAGGGAGGGATACGCTTAACAGAACAAGAGGAAATGGCCTCAAGTTGTGCCAGGGGAGGTTTAGATTGGATATTAGGAAAGATTTCTACACCAAAGGTGTTATCAAACATGGGAACAGGCTGCCCAGGGAAGCGGTGTAATCGTCATCCCTGAAGGTATCTAAAAGATGGGCAGACATGGTGCTGAGGGACATGGGTTAGTGGTGGTTTTTGTCAGTGTTGGGTTGATGGTTGGACTCTATGATCTGAAAGGTCCCTTCCAACCTAGACAATTCTATGATTCTACCTCAGTAACTAATAATTGTCTCCAAAATTCTTCTGAAGACGAGACACTAACCATCACTGGACATGGTCCACTAGATAATGAAGATCTGTGTCACAGAATCACAGAATCATAGAATCATTCAGGTTGGAAAAGACCCTTGGGATCATCAAGTCCAACCATCAACCCCACTCTACAAAGTTCTCCCCTACACCATATCCCCCAACACCACATCTAAATGACTCTTAAAACACATTCAGGGATGGTGACTCCACCACCTCCCTGGGCAGCCTATTCCAGGGTCTGACCACTCCTTCTGTCAAGAAGTTTTTCCTAATGTCCAGCCTAAACCTCCTCTGTTGCAGCTTGAAGCCATTCCCTCTTGTTCTGTCGATAACTACCTGTGAGACCAGCACCAACATCTCTACAATGTCCTTTCAAGTAGTTGTAGAGAGTGATGAGGTCTCCCCTCAGCCTCCTCTTCCTCAAACTAAACAGTCCCAGCTCCTTCAGTCGCTCCTCATAAGATTTATTCTCCAGGCCCTTCACCAGCTTCGTTGCCCTCCTCTGCACTAGCTCCAGCACCTCGATATCTCTCTCGCATTGAGGTGCCCAAAACTGGACACAATACTCCAGGTGTGGCCTCACCAGTGCTGAGAACAGGGGGACAGTCACCTCCCTACTTCTGCTGGTCACACTGTTTCTAATACAAGCCAGGATGCCATTGGCTTTCTTGGCCACCTGGGCACACTGCTGGCTCATGTTCAGCCGCTTGGCAATTAGAAGTCCCAGGTCCTTTTCTGCCGGGCAGCTCTCCAGCCACACTTCCCCAAGCCTGTAGCGATGCACAGGGTTGTCGTGGCCCAAGTGCAGGACCTGGCACTCAGCCTTGTTGAAGCTCACACGTTGACCCATCGATCCAATCTATCCAAGTCTCTCTCTGATCCAAATCTCACATGCTCTGGACCAAACTAAGCACCAAATCCGCACTTGGAATGTCAGGAACCTCCACTAATCAGGGCCTCATCTCTTTCATGGAGGACACATCACCCGACCAACTCCTTTGGCATGGGAGGATTTCAGTCTTTCACGCTTTTGACCTACCACTGTCTCCAGAGGTGGAGCAGAGTCCCTGCCAACCTCAACCACCCTGGGGTTCTGTAAGGAAAGGGGTTTCTACTGTGATGGTGACTGATCACAGGTCACACAGAGATGCTACGGAATCTTCATCCTTAGAGATATTAAAATACTATCTGCACATGGTTTTGGGCAACCTGCTTTAGGTGACTCAGCTTGAGCACAAGTGTTGGACCAGGTCACCTCCAGAGGTCCCTTCCTACCTCAACCTATCCGTGATTCTGTGAAAATAAGGAGCTGCGGTGCCCTGCGATGACCAGACAAGAGAAGCCGTTGTGCTGTGTTTCGTGAAACTTGTGAAAAGCAGCCATGCCACAGGAGTGTTACATGGCTGCAGAGCATCACCAGCTCCCGTGCAGCACCACCGAGGCTGGACCCTGGGCTGGGGGACAAGGCGGGGCGAGGGGGACAGCCTGCACCTTGCTGGACACAGGCAGGGAAACTTCCTCATCTGGAGACCAGCTGAAGCAGACGGGAGGGGGACCCAACAAAGCCAAGAGATGGCATTCACAGTAGAAATTGTTCAAGAACAAGAGAAAATGCCTTACAGAAGGAGAATCCAGAGCCCAAGAGACGATTGTCTGTGTTACAATCTGCTATCTCACAGAACCACACAATCACAGAATCATAGGGTTGGAAGGGACCTCTGGAGATCACCCAGTCCAACCCCCTGCCAGAGCAGGGTCACCCAGAGCAGGTGGCACAGGAACGTGTCCAGGCGGGTTTGGAATGTCTCCAGAGACGGAGACTCCACCACCTCTCTGGGCAGCCTGTGCCAGGGCTCTGCCACCCTCACAGCAAAGAAGTTCCTCCTCATGGTTAGGTGGAACTTCCTATGCTCAAGTTTGTGCCCATTACCTCTTGTCCTGTCCCCGGGCACCACTGAAAAGAGCCTGGCCCCATCCTCCTGACACCCACCCTTTCAGTATTTGTAAGCGTTGATAAGGTCCCCCCTCAGCCGTCTTTTTTCCAGACTGAAGAGACCCAAATCCCTCAGCCTTTCTCCATAAGAGACGTGTTCCAGTCCCCTCAGCATCTTGGTAGCCCTTTGCTGTCCCCTCTCCAGCAGTTCCCTGTCCTTCTTGAACTGGGGAGCCCAGAACTGGACACAGTGCTCCAGGTGCAGCCTCCCCAGGGCAGAGCAGAGGGGGAGGATGACCTCCCTCGACCTGCTGGCCACACTCTTCTATCACCTTACAAGGAGGAAATGCTGAAAACTGAAGAGCTGCTTAGTCTTCACCGTGTCCTTATATCAAGACCTTGATCTTCTGGACCACCTCCTTTGTCAAACTTAACTTACTGAGTTCAGGGGAGGGAGGACCAGGACAAAGACCACAGCTCAAGGCACATGGGTGCCCAGGCAGCACCGCAGTCCTGCCTGACTCTGCCCCATTTGGTCAGAGAGCCCAGCCAAACCCCCCCAGGGCCAGCTAAACCACCTGACTGCCTTTTTCTCTGCATGTCATATCTGGCCGTGTCCTGCAACACAAGCTGATCTTCATCTCCTTCCCCGGCCAGCCTGCACACCACTGGAATAAGGAATAACCAGCAATATGCAGCAGCATCACGCTCGACAAGGATGCAGTGGTACCGATCCCGCAGCGCTCTGTGGCCAGCCGGCTCCGAAGAAGTGACTCTCCATCATGTTTTTTGGCAAAAAAATCCAGCAGTTTCTCACCAAAAACACCATCCAGAGCAGTCAAGGTCGGCACTGCCTTTCAGTACCAATTACACAGGCAAACACTGGAATCGAGAGCAGTTCCCCTTCCGGCACACCCAGTATCTCATCTGGGCTAAGCCCGCTTCCTCTTATCATTAATTATTACACATTAGAAGCCTGCAAAGTTTTAATAGCTAATTCCAAAGCTCTTCCAAGTTGTTTCAGCATCTCCCTCCTGACAATGCGTGGTAGGACCTTCTGCCCCCACACCGCGGAAGAGGACGTGTGGCAAATGAAGCCCCCAGCCCCCTGGACAGGCTGTCCTGTACCCCGACAGCATGGAGAGACGGGGGCCCGGAGCCTTCCCCACTGCCAGGGCTTTCCACGAACAGACACAAGTGCAAGGCTGGGCGGCGCAGGAGGGGAGGACACGGCCCACAGCAGTGGCCCTCCCTCTGCCAGCAAGGGCGGGCAGCTTCGCAGCAGCTTTTACGTAGTGCTTTCCCTGTGCTTGCTCCAAGCCACCCTCTAACGCCTTTTTAACAAGCCCCCAGCCTGTGCCACATCCCCACATGACTGTGGAGGGCACGGGCCCCGGCTGCGCACCAGGCGGTGGTTTGTCATCACTGTAACCACACTTTGCCTGCTCGCTCTCGAATTTTCAGTAGCTTCTGCAGGAGCCATTTTTGTCTGCCCCGCCGCGCGTATCTTGCCGAGGGCAGGGCTCCTCCGCAGGCAGCAAGAGGAAGGGGAAGGTGAGGGGGGGATGCAGGAGCCAAAGCCCCTGGACGGATGCTTGTAGCAGCAGTGGACGGCGCAGGTGACCATTGCTGCCAGCAGGCTTGTCCCGTGGCCAACCTGCACTACATCCCAGCTGCACAGGCTGCTCGACATGAGGGCAGACTGGCTTCCAGGCTGCCCCAGGCTAGGGGCTTGGTAACCCCCCCAGCGCTGTCCTGAAGGAGGACGTGGAGCCACCCCAGGCATCGAAACCAACACCCCTGCCCAGCCCCACTCCTACTGCTGCCGTCAGCAGCAGCACCTTGCCCATCCCAGCATGGGTGGGCAGAGGGTGGGCCTGTGCTGGAGCAGGAGCAGCTCAGCAGAAAGCCAAGGAGCCTGCAGAGCCTGTCCCTTTGGAGGATCAGGGTAGAGAGCACGTCTCACTACCAGGAACAGAGCATGGGGGCAACAGCTCAGGGTTGGCAGCCAGCAACGGGCCGGCGCACTCCGCCTCTTCTGGGCATGTTTTTGCCTGTATGCAAAATGGGATGGATTTTGCATTTGCATTCATTCAGTAAAGTCAATTATGACCCCCAGGCACACATAATGAAGGAGAGGTTTCCAAGCCTCAGGTCCCACCAAGCCAGAATTGCTGCCTAAAACTCCAGGTCACCCTTTAAACAGACTTGGACAGTTCAGAAGTTAGTGCCTTCATGTAACTTAATCTGGTCTCTTACTGAATTCAAAGTCTGGAAATAGGAAGAGGTTACTGCCTGAATACCAACCCAAGTGCCAATGGTCCTCTTGCTAGAAACGGAGCAAGGCGGGCCTGTGCCTCAGCACCAGCGCTCCCCACCGCCAGGGGTGCCGAAGCAGCCGTCCGCAAGAATACACCACCAGGGGGTCACAAAAGCCCATTTCCATCACGACAATCTGGATTTTTCACATAACAAATTACTTTAATCACAAAAATATGGACTTCTTTCCATTCCTTCTGTAGCTCACAACCTGCGAGCTGATGGGATGGCACTCCCAGACACCCCATCCATACCAGTCACCACCTTCCCACCAGCAGTGTGTTCAGACAAAGGCAGCGGCTAATCCCGATGGGAAGTTAACTACTAGTTTCTTCACTTTAGGCTGCTGAAAAAAGCAGCTCAGAGCTTCTCTAGTGAGAAAGCAGAAGTTCCCCGGGGTTCGGATGCTGTAAGCAACGCTCTGCTCAGAGCTGGTACAGAGGTGGGTCCACTGTGGAAATGGAGCTATGATGGCACACGTTGACGACTCCTTTTAGACAGTATTTTTTCAAGCAAAACTGAACAACAGGACAAACAAAAGTTAACATGATTGAGGGTTTACATATCGCTTCATTTTAGTTGCAATTAAGTGCAAAAATTACGCACCCTTCCGCAGCTAAATCTTGAGAGCAGCTCCAGTTGACATGGCTCCACCACTGCAGAAGTGGAACTGTTAAGCAGGATCTTCTTAAAACTCAGAGGAAAATAAGGTGGGTGATGTTCTGCTTACGTTCTTTAAATTGCTTTCCCACCAGGCTGCTCTCTGTAGCACCATAAGCTATTAAAAGCCCTTGCAGTACTCTCAAGGCACAGAATTATCTTCCAGATTGGGAGCTCCAGGTTCCTTTTGGTCATGGTGAGATATATAATCCGTACATGGTGCCATTACCCACTCTAAGCACCATCTCTGCAAGAGCCCAGATGGATGCCAAGAATAAGGCGCTTCTTATAGCTGTAGCATTTTTAAGAGACGTTAACATAAAAGCGTCCTAATTTCTGACTTGGGTTGAACATGCATGAGTCACTCAGTCGCACTCTTCTAAAAGCCTACATCTGTACAGAAAAATCCCAACATCTCTCTCTCACATACCCAACCTGCTTAGCAAAAAGGGCACTATAAAGGCACGGACCGGCTGGTTTTTCCTTCATGATTCAAAACCTTCAAATTCTCAGTGGAAAAGATGTTACTACACAGATCATTTCCAAACACTTCGCAATGAGCACTCCTCAGCTTAGGATGCCGCACACATAGCATCATGTCCTACCATCACCACAGGCTGCTGCTTTTACAGGCGGCCCTGGGCTCAGGAGGACCTTGGCCCCAAAAAACTGGGAATCGACAGGAGGCTTGAATCATCTTTCATCAAAAAACAGTAGGTGGGGTGAAAAGAAATGACACAGAGACTCCAGTGCTCCTTCCAAGCTGAGGTACAACACGGAAGATGTTCTCCACCACACAATGACAGGAACGCTGCCTGCATTTGGAGAACGGATTTAGCATCTGGGTCTCTCTGCTGTTCTACAGAAAGAGGCTGCCTTTCAAGTCTCACCTCTTCTCAAAACCTTCTCCCTGTGCTAAAAAAGAACAAGAAAGGTAAGGACGGGTGGAGGTCGCAGCAGATACAGTTTCTCAATGGCAGCTTTGGCCGAGTAAGAGAACTTTGTCACTTCAGCCTCATTTCTTCAATGGAAAAGCTTCAAAGAGAAGACCTGGCCACCTGGGAACAGCAGCACCCTGCAGCTGGAAGAGCAAGGTAGCAGCATCACAGGCTGTTCCAATAAGCCAACAGCAAAGGGAGCATAGAACAAACCTTCCAGCAAGTCTGCCCTTGCTCTGCTTTTGACCCTGAAACTTTTTAGGAGAAACTTGTGGTTTTCTATCCACAGTAACCACAGAAACAAACTGCACTGTCTTCCCATCTTTGCTCTAGACAAACGCTAATGCACGCACTGGGCTGCCCCAACTGCTCCCAGGGCTCCAGAGACTCCTCAAGGGTCAGCTCCTTCTTTAACACAAGTGCTCTTCATCTGAGGCTGAGGACCTCTTTCTGCTGAGCCTTTTTATGATTACATCTTTTAAGGTGACACTTAATTTAAGAGATTAAAGACCAATAATTCTTTGAAGTGGAAAGGAAGACCTGAAGATAAAACCAGTGAACTTGAAACCCTTTAACACAACCTGTCCGGTTGTAATAGTCTGACCGTTTATTACAATTTTTGAAATATTAATGCAACTCTCAACCTTTTCTTGTTGTGGGAAAAAGCCAAGCAATATTCAAAGCATCAACCACAGGCGTGGAACAAGCAACGGCTTCATGTCGCGGCACTAGAGAAACGCCATAACTGACACAGGCTCAAGTCTGGCCATAGGCACATCAGGGTTTGATTATTTTCCACTGAAACCTCCACCAGGAGCTGCTCCCTCGGTGGCTGCGGTTAGAGGGACAGAGGAAGAAGTTTTAACACTTGTACCCACCACTTTTGACCAGATCCAAGAGGGAAAGGCTTCCAGCAGGCTCAGACTGGGGCCAAGGAGGTGACAGCTATGAGAATGCCAACAGAGATGTCTTTGGGTTGTAGCAAACGGCACACAAACCCTTGCATGCACACACAACACCTACTTTGGAGATACTTTCCATCAAAACAGACTAAAACAACATCAAGGGTGTTCAAATGAACATCTTGGATCTGATCCGTCCCAGAAGGGGTCAGGAAATGGGTAGGGTGCTCCAAGGGTGGGTCCTCCGTGTGGGGACGGTGGCACGTTTTGCCAAGCACACCAACGACCCCCTGAAACTCTGCCACGTGGATCCACCATGGGACAACCTTCTAGCTCCCTGACTCACCAGCGTGCTGGGCAGTGGGGAGTAGAGACAGTCCAACAGCCAGGTCCGGGCAGCAACTGCTACAGGAAACAGTCAGGTCAATACATCTCCTGACGGCCTCCAGCTCTGACTGGGGGGCACATGGAGAAAACGGAAAGGCTCTAAGCACAACTGGGCACTTACAAAGTCTTCCACACACAGGCTACATTTGCACCTGCCCGAAATAAGGAACAATCGTGTTTTACCACAGGCACAGAATGCCGGTGCTGTTCCCTAAGGCAGAGGGTGAATCCCGGCCTTATCAGCAGATAAGGTATGGAAATCCCTCGCTATAGAGAAAAAGTGGAATAATGCTAGTGAACGAATAACCGGAATTCTCCCTCATCCTGTGCCCCCTCCTTGCAGCTTTCACCTTGTCTGGGATAAGAGGTTTCACTTTGTCCTGGATAAAAGGTTTCTCCTCTTGCTGATGACCAAGTTGTACAACCACCAGCACCGCAGACATCTTGCTCCCATTTCCACAGACTGCCTCCAGGCACTGCCACCAGCACAGGGACACCAGGGGGGTCTTTATCTCCCCTGTTCCTCAGTGCCACACTTGGAAATGGACCAGGAGCTGAACGCCCCTTCCCATGCAGAGTTATTTTAGATTTACAGGTCAAAATGCTACTACATAAGCACCACTAACAGCCATGACAATCTCTGGCAGTTATCTGAGCAACGAATGATGGATCACTCTCCTTATTAAAAGTGCACAGAGAAGCGGTTCACAAAGGGCTGGAGGCTAGTAATAAATAATATCTGCACAAGATGATCCTCAGCTGCACGCACATCAGTATTTACAGATGGATTCTACACCAGCTGATTAATTATTTAACTCAAAGCTAATTAATCATCCATTAACTCTTTGTGAGCTCTTCTACCAGGAGGGTACGCTCACAAAGTGACTCAATAAATGCTTCTAACATCTACAGCTTCATACGATTAAGAAGAAAAGTCCTTGATGGGAGAGCCCCAGGCCAGAAATCAGAGGAGGCCACATCCCAGCTGCATTTTATCTTCTTTTCCTGACAATTATTTGGCCTTGCCTGATCCTCCATTACCCATCACACAGTGCTCACAACAGAGTGCTTCTCCAGACAGCACTTCTTTTTACTTGCAACCAAAGCAGCTCTTTTATTGAATTTTTGCTAATAATCCGATAACTCGATTAGGAAAACACAGCTCTGCTCCACCTCTGTGAGGCCTGGAAACTCATTAACAGTGCTAGGAGATTGCAAGAAACCTAAACCTATCAAGCAGGCTCTGCCAGCATTAAAAGCAAGCTCAAGATTTATGCCGCCTGTCCTCAGAAAACTTTACACTCTAGCTGACCCACAGAAACTGAGGTGAGATCGGCGCGCAGGTCTCCAGGGCCACGGGAGGAGAAATGCCCCCGTGAGGAAAGCATCAGGGCCATGTACATGCCGTGCTCTCTTCCACGAGCCTTCAAACCTAGTGATGCCCGGCTGGAGCCTCTGCAGTCATCCTGCCTGAAACAGGCATAATTTTTCCCATTTCCCCAACCAAATGCAAACCAAAGGCCTCCCAAACCCCAAAGGTTTAGGGTTTTTCTGTTGCGATGCCACAGCTCATCACCAGTTTGCTTCCCACGTGAAATATCTGTATCAGCCTCTGCCAGCAACGCACAGGTTCCCCACTGCTACTTGACACCATTGATACCAGTGGTTTCTTGCATCAGAGTTTTCTTTTTGGCTTAATTTGAGGCTGTAACTGAGCAGATTTCCTGAATGGTAGAAATGCTGTAAGAATAAAAGTCCCCCACTACACGGGGATTCTCCGTCTTCCAGCCTCTTTGATGCTCACCTTCCGACACCTCTTCTGCAAGTGAGTCCAGACACCCTCGCACCCCACTCCCACACCCAGGGTGTTTCCCACACACCATTCACCTCAATCCACTCATTAAACTGGGACCTCAGA